>NC_057862.1:683161313-683461313 GCF_019393635.1 Dromiciops gliroides
CTCATCTCAAAGGGACCCCGATTTTTAAGAGCACCAACACTTAAAGAGCAGCCCTAAGCAGCTGTAAGACCACATTTCTGGAAGATGAGTCAGCAAAGCAGGAAATTCTCCTTGCACAAGCAAGACCTTCTATTCCGTGGGTGTGTGGTATCGAGGGTAGGAGAGGGCGCAGGTCTTAGGCTTCTAGCTCCAAGCCACTCCAAGAACTGAACAATGTGATTGACCTGTAAAGTGAGAAATGTTGACACACAACTTGCCAACCTGAACTGTTCCAACATGCTTTGGGAAAGCTCAGACGCTTCCAAATAAGGACCAGGGCAAACGGGGTACTTGGTGCCTGCCGCCAGTGTCTAGATGACTGGGCATGGAAGGGGCAGAGGAGAGGGCTCTGAGGGCCCAGCAGCCCCTTGAAGAATGCGGCTGCGAAGGAAGGGGTTCGACGAGCAGCTTCATGCTAGCTGTCACACTCTCCTCACTTCAGACCCAGAAGGATCCTCAGTGATACATACGGTTCATTGGATTTGGGAGTTGGAAGAGACCTCCATGGTCTTTTCATGTAAACCACACCCCAGACACAAATCCTCTCTCTGGAGCACCCCCCCCAATGGCCCCCTCCCCCTGCCTAAACACCTGCAGCCAGACCCCCCCCCTGCCCCCATGCCTCCCAAGGCAATCCACTTTACTTGGTAGACAACCTGAGGAGTCAGCAAGTTTTTCCTGACATCAAGCCCAACCAGGCTTCTTCAAAACCACCCATGGCTTCAAGTTCTTCCCCCTGGCATCGAGCAGAAGGAGGCTAAGCCCACCTCCACCTGACATCCTCAAACTTCATGTTTCCTGGGAATCTTTTGTTCTCCAGAGCAAACATCTGGGGGCAGCTAGGGGGTGAAGTGGATAAAGCACTGGCCCTGAATTCCAGAGGACCTGAGTTCAAATCTGACTGTGTGACCCTGGGCAAGTCACTTAACCCTCATTGCGCCACCAAAAAAACCCAAAAAACAACAAAAATAAACCAGACCAAACATCTCCAGCTCCTTCAATTATGGCATGAACTCAAATCCCTTCCTGCTTGCCCCATTGTTCTTCACTTTAGCCATGTCTCTCTTACAATCTGGCACTCAGAACCAAGCCCAGTGCTGCAGATGTGTTCTGACCAGGGCAAAGAACAACACAGTCCAATCTGTTCTTTAATTTCATAAACTATATTATTAATGGTTTTTTCTTCCTACCCATACACCCTCCAGATTAAATCATTCTTCAGGAGAAAGAAAAACAATGAAATAAAAACATCTCAAGGACAGAGTTCAAGGTTCTGGTGGGAGGAGGAGGAGGAGGAAGTAGGTCCCTGGAGTATGGGTGACTTGGCCTGGAAATAGCCTGGAGGTGATGTGGAGGCCTGGCTTCAGCCTCTGGAGGAGATTTGCTCCTGCCTCCCCTCCCACGCCCACTGCTGTTGGTGTTATTCAGTTGCACCAACTCTTCATGGTTTACCATTCCCTTCTCCAGCTCATTTGACAGATGAGGAAACTGAGGCAACCAGGGTTAAGCAACTTGCCCAAGGTTGACAGCAAGTAAGTGTCTGAGGCCAGATTTGAACTCAGGAAGACTGAATTCCTGACTCCGGACCATGCACTTTATCCACTGAGCTATCCTAGCATCTCTTCTACCATCCCTTTATATATTGTTTTCTCTCATTAGCATGTAAGCTTCTTGAAGGCAAGGAACTGTCTTACTTGTCTTTGTACAGCCAGCACTTGCAGTGGTAAATGACAAATGGCAAGCACTTCGTAAATAGCTTTCATTCATTCATTCATTCATTCATTCATTCATTCATTCATTCATTTATTCATTTTGTTTCCTACTCTTTGAAGTGAAGATGTTGAAATAGATGACATCTAAAATCCCTTTCTGGCACAAAATTCTCAAAATTCTAGGATCCCTACAGCAGAGGCTGAATTGCCTCTTTTTTGAGCAAATTCAGAGTTGTTCCTTCTTGTGAGGAGAGAATATGGGAATTGGAGGATCTGCCCAGTGCTGAAAGGACTTTGCAATAAACCTTGAGTGGTAGGTCCCATGGCCTCCTCTGCCCTATGATGGAAGTGCCGGGGTGGGGATGGGGGGGGGCAGAGGGGGGGGAATGAAATAGAGACAGAGAGAAAGGCAGACAGAGAGACAGAGAGATCCATTGGCTGCTATCTTCTTTTGACTCTCCAAATGACATCATGTACCTTTGAGAGTTTCATTGATGGGTCAGGGTGGGCTGGCTTTTCTCAACCCCAGCATCATAGCAAACATAACCATGTGGCAGCTAGTGCCAGGGACTTTAATTAGCTGAGCTTGCACCTGGACTTGTGTCTCCCTCTTCTGCTAGTGTGTTTATTTTGTCAGCATACTTTGTGTTCTGATCTTAGGTGAGTGAATGTTTCCTGAGATCGACATGTACAGGCTTAGAAGTGACCTTGTACGGTCAAGAGGTACAGAAATCCTGGGTCTCATTATGTAGGGGCTCAAAACCAGGGTGGGGAGATGCCTGGCAACTACTCTGGTACTCTTAGAGAAGACAGCACCAATTGGATTGACCCAAGTCAGGCTGTAGACATATAGTTGTTTGGACAGGGCAGAGTTGATAAAATGTTGAATATTTAAATTAATATTATTCAAATTGCTTTATTTTTATATTTAAGTCACAGCCTCCCAACAAATTGTACACGCCATTATAAGTTATTACTGAATCTCCTGTTTTAAGGTTGTTGGGTTGGTGGTGCTGGTTCTTCATCAGATGTATGATTATGAATCTCTTATGTTTTTTCTTTCATGTGTCCAAATAAACTACCTGTAACTTACCTAAGAGGAAGCTAGGTGGCTCAGTGGATAGAGAGCCAGAAACACCTAAATTCAAATCTGGCCTCAGACACTCACTAGCTGTGTAACCCTGGGCAAGTCACTTAACCTCTGTTTGCCTTAATCTAGTAGAGAAGGAAAGGGCAAAATCCTTCCCAAGAAAACCCCACGTGGGAGTCACAGAAACAGAAACAACTGAACAACAACTTACCTGACTCACATTATATACTAAGTATCTTTATACTTTCCCTTTTGGGGGAAACCTTGGAAGTGAGCTAAGTTACAAGTGAAAATCCTCGAGGGTGCTGGGTAAGAGTTTTAATGAACTGAAGTCTTAGAAAAGGCAGCCTAACTGGTCTCATTAGTTAGGAGGAGTTTCTTTACTTGGTATCCCCATTGAGTCAGAGTCTATGAAGAGACTTCTGAGAGTCTATGTATGGGGGAAGAAATCACAACTTTATTTTCACTAACCTTTGGTTTCTTTTGTAATCCTACATAGTTTACTTTGTGCATTCAAACACATTGTAAGAAGGGGTTTGTAGACTTCACCAGACTGGCAAAGGGGCCCATGAACACAACCAAATCATATGAAGCCCTGTATTGGAGGCAGGCTCTCCAACACTGAACCTGGTCTAAAGCACTGGGTCTGCAATAGGGAGTGGCCCAGTGTCCTAGCTTGTGAGCCCAGCAATGGTTCCTCAAGGTTAGTCACAAAATGCCAGGGTTGGTCTAGAATAATCCTATCTAGCTTTGAAATTCTCATTCTGTTTAACAACTCTTTGTTTGGGGCTTTTTCCCCTCCATTAACTGTAAGGCACATTTCCTCCAATTCTTTAAGAGAGATGGAGGAAAGGAAAGGGGAAAAGATAGGTCCATATGCAGGAGTAAATTAGAGCTGCCAGTATACCTTGAGATTACTGCACTGGGGGTGGGGAGGTGGGGAGAGGGGGGATGGAAGGGGCGATGGAAAGGAGAGGGGAAGGGAGGAGAGAGAGAGAGAATGGGAAGAGGGAGGGGGGAAGAGAGGGAAGGGGGAGGGAGGGGGAAGGAGGGACAGAAGGAGGGAGAGACAGAGAGAGGGAGAGACAGAGAGAGGGAGAGACAGAGAGAGGGAGAGGGAGAGACAGAATGGGAAAAGGAAGGAGGGAAGAGAAGGAAGGGGGAGGGAGGGGAGAGGGAGGGATAGAAGTAGGGAGAGAGACAGAGACAGAGAGAGGAGGGAGGGAGAGACAGAGAAAGAGAGAGGAGAGAGACAGAGAAAGGGAGAATGGGAAAAGGGAGGGAGAGAGAGAAAGCAAGAGAGAGAGAGGGGAGAGAATGGGAAGAGGGAGGGAGGGGGAGGGAAGGACAGATAGACAGAGAAAGGAGAGAGAGACAGAGACAGAGAGAAGGGAAGGAGGAGGAGGAAGAGAGCAGGTTTGTGCATGTGAGGAGGAGGTGGAAAGAAGGAGAGAATGTCCTGAGTCCAGAGCAGGAATGAAAAGCAAGGCTGATAAGGATTCTGGGAGGATAAGCAGGGCCGACGCAGAGGTCACCAGACTATGGGGCTTTCACACTGTTGCCGGCCAGAGCAAGTCCCCCCCTGTCTCCCTCCAACCCCACCCTCCCCCACTCTCCCCAGGCCCAGATGCTCCAGCCTGGGAGGGCTCTTGCTCCTGGGCCCATTCAAAAGGCCCCAGCTCTGAATCCGGCTCAGATGCAGCCCCCTCCCCCATCACTGGAGTGAGATTGCAGGCAGCCAGCCGGGAACTCGGAAGGAAGTGACATGTTTTCCCTCTTGAATGGGAAAGCCTGAAGTGGTGGCAGCCTCCACGTTTGTTCCCGGGCTTATCTGGCTCTGTCCATCACAGGCAGCTGGTTTCTCGGGTTCTGCCCTGCACTTAGCCTGCGTCTGACCAGAATAACACCCAATAGGAACTGGAGATAGGATCACAGCTGGAGAGAAGGAAAGGACTTCAGGGGCCAAGGAGGCCAACTCTCTCATTTGATAAAGAGGAAAACGGAGGCACAGAGAGGGGGCAAAGACTTTGATCAGAAAGGGGTCTCAGAGTGAAGAGAGAGCAGAATTTATAATGGGGACACCCACGTTGTTCCCAGTTCTATCCCAGATGCTTCTTAGCTGTGGAATGTTAGAGAACTCATTTCCGTTCTCAGAAACTCATTTTCTTCATTTATAAAATTCACAAGATCAGTTCAATAAGGACAAAGTATTTCATGTGCCTGGCACTGAGTCAGTCCTAGACACTAGTGTACAAGGACAAAATAATTACTTCCCTCAAAAATCTTACTTACATTCTACTGGGCTGGGTACAATATGAATACAGAGAAATTCATACCTTACCATGACTGGGATACTTGAATGCTCAATAAACTGCAGTGACTCCCTATTACCATTAGGATAAAATACACCGTTCTCTATTCTGGCTCCAACCTAACTTTCTAGGCTTTTAGACATTAGCTCACTAGGCTTCTTGCTGTTCCTCATACTTGGCTTTACATCTATAGCCTCTCCATATCCTGTCTCCTAGCCCTGGAATGCAGTCTCTTTTCACTTCCACCTCTAGGAATTCCAGTTTTCCTTCAAAACTCAGCCCAAGTACCATCTTCTATGCTAAGCCCTATCTGATATTTCCCAGATGCTAAGGCCCACCTCCCCACCCAACCAAGATTACCTCGTACATAACTTGTACATTCTTATACTTTACATGTTATCTCCTTAGATAGAGATTATAAGCTTCGAAAGTAGGGATTGTTTCATTTTTGCTTTTAAATGCAGTGCCTAGTACAGTGACTAGGACACAACAGGTACTTAATAAATTCTTGCAGGGGCAGCTAGGTGGCGCAGTGGATAGAGCACCGACCCTGGATTCAGGAGGACCTGAGTTCAAATCTGACCTCAGACAGTTAACACTTACTAGCTCTGTGACCCTGGGCAAGTCACTTAACCCCAATTGCCTCACCAAAAAATTAAATAGATAAATAAATAAATAAATTCTTGCAGTAACTGATCTCAAACACTAGCTGCATGACCCCAGGCAAGTCACTTAATCCTGTTTGCCTCAGTTTCCCTCCCCTGTAAAAGGAGCTGGAGAAAGAAATGCAAACCACTCCAGTATCTTTGCCAAGAAAATCCCAAATGGGGTCATGGAGAGTCAGACACAACTGAAATGAAACAACAACAGCAAAAACCCTTGTGGGGTAGAGGTGTGATCAGATGAGAAAATCAAGGTAAAAAAAAGGCAAGTAAGGGTGGCTAGGTGGTGCAGTGGATAAAGCACCGGCCCTGGATTCAGGAGGACCTGAGTTCAAATCCGACCTCAGATACTTGACACTTACTAGCTGTGTGACCCTGGGCAAGTCACTTAACCCACATTGCCCCGTTAAAAAAAAAAGGCAAGTAACTTATCCAAGGTCTTAGCAGAGCTGAGATTTGAACTCAGTCTTCTGAGCCCAAATCCAGCCCTCTTTCCCTATACCAGGATGGTTCTTTGTCATCAAGTACTTTGTGCAGTCATTTTTCAGTCCTGTCCGACCCTTCGTGACCCCATTTAGGGTTGTCTTGGCAAAGATATAGGAGGGGTTTGCCACTAGCACCACCCTGCTGGGAGGGTCCTTGCCGTGTCCTTGCAGAGAAGCGAGTCTCCCAATAGCTAGCTTTCTGGAAAAGCTTAGAATTAGGAAGGTTCACTATTTGTATTATGTTAGCACCACTTTCTTCTGAGTAACAGAGTTATCTTTTAAATCATCACCCACAATTTGACCTGTGATAACCATGGCCAACAATGCCTCCTTTGGGCAGTCGGCATTTTTTCAATTTGTGTAAGTACCCACAGGTCCTAGTGGGCCCATCTAGCATCCCACTGATGGCACTGGCCTAGTCCTTGCTTCATTTCCCCCAGAAATTCTAGTAGAATTTGTGCCCATCATGTGTTTTCCTTTAATCCATTTCTTGTCAGGATTTTGGGATCATTCCCTTATGAGTTTGTGGCTTGACTATCCCTGTCACTATGATAGCTTTTAATGGTGGGATTCTTATTTTTAATTGCTCATTCTCTCAGGCTATTCCCTCAGTTCGTATTCATGTTAGGGCTAGGTTGTGCACCTCTGGAGGGAAGTTCTGGGCTGCTCCTGTTGCTGCTTTCTTAGGAGGGGTGTTGAGTGTTGTATGATTGCAGGTGTAAAAAAAAATTATTATTAGCTATATCTAATTTAGAAAATTATATAATTGGACTTATGAAAAATTATAATTATATGAAAAACTATAATTGGGCCGTATGTCCTGCCACGGTTGCCATTCAAATGAAGGAATGTTTTTGACTAGTTGGGCCTGATTTGGGGGCTAAAGCTGACTTGAGGACTAATCTGGGAACTGTTGACTAACTGGCTGACTGCTCTTAATTTAATATGGGCCGTTTATAAAGTTCCACCACACTGCTCCACTCCCAAATTGATAAGCAAAATATTAAGAAGCCTCTTAACTAAATAATCAAAGCAGAGTTTATTTATGAGATACTATTTAAAATTAAAAATACAGGGAAATAAAATGTACAATCTGACTGCATTGCTGTGCGTCTCTTTCCACTGAGTCTCTTTCCCACCTGCTGTGCCTTAGCCGCCTCCTGCCTCAGGGCGCTTTCCCTTGTTTGTAATAAGGCCTGTAACCTTTTTAATACTGGAAGGGCCTTAGCTGCCTCACCTCAGGGCACTCAGGTCCTTTATTCTAACTCCCCTTTCACTTTGTAAATCACCCTGCTTCTAACTTGCCTCTCCTTACAGCCACTGCTGAACCCCTGTGTTTCTCTCTCACTGACCTTCTGTCTGTCTGCTCCATCAGTCTGCCCTTCGGCCTCTCTTTTTCCTGCTCCTAGTCCTTCTCATCTTCTCCTGTGTCCTTGTAGCCCCGTCTCTAGTCTGCTGTGCTCCAACCTTTCTAATCGCATCAGCCGCCGCTTGACCTCTCCTCCATCTGAACCTCTGAGTCTTGTCCACAGTCCTCCTGTCAGCCCCTGTACCTTGTCAGCTGGCCCCGACTCTAACCCTCAGTTCTATATATACCTTTTCTTCTCTCCACTCAAATCTCCGGGCTTCCTGAGCCCCCACAGACCAAGCTAATCCACTAGCTGCGGCTGGCGGGGGGGGGGGGGGGGGGGGGGGGGGGGGGGGGGGGGGGGGGGGGGGGGGGGGGGGGGGGGGGGGGGGGGGGGGGGGGGGGAGGGCTGTGTTCGAGCAGCTCATGCCTCAGCACAGGCTATCCGGGATCTTTCGGACAGCTCCGCTCAGGTCAGAGGGAGCTGGGGGGCTTTTTCCCCCCAGCTGTCTGACCTGGCATCTTGTACAGCCCACAGGGCTTTTTGACTCAGCTGAAGCTGAGGAGGAGGGGCACCAGCACCTCCCACACAGAAGAGACCCTAAGGGCCTAAGGCTTTCTAATCTCAGCCTAAAGGTAGGGTCCCTAAATCAAAATAAATTTCCACACAGGGACAACTCAGGCTGGGGACCTGCAAGCTTTCAGGACTCCCAAAGTAGTGTCATTTAGGGCAAAGTCTGATTGTGATTTCCTTAGTCTGAGCTCTGAAAATTCATGATTAGGGTTTGGGACTTCACAACAGTAGTCTGCCACTAGATTTAGCCACTATGAGCTGGCTGGGAAGCTGCTGGTTCAGAAGGATGAAGTAGTAAGTTCCGCTTTGGTCTGGGATTCCTGGTTATTCCTCTGCAGGCTGGGCTCCTCTTGGCTCAAAGCTGCAACTGAGACCCTGTTTTGCACCTGGGGTCTGACTTCTCTCATAGTACACACAGCCCAGGACCTACATATGGATGAAGCTTCCCTCCTAAGCTTAACCTGGATCTGTGACCTGGAACTTGGTAGTGACAAAGCTACTGCATGGTACCTGTCCCCTGGTATGGATGGGGAGACAGGAGTATGGAGCGCATTCTCTCCTTATCCTTGGGTCTCTCTTTTGGGGGTAGAGTGCTCCAAGTGGCTACTCTTTGCCAAACTCTGTACCCTCTATCCAAAGTTCTGTCTTCCTATGCCAACTCGATGTTGGAAAAGTGACCCACCGTGACTTGATAACTGGCTTTTCCCATTGGGATACAGTGTGGTGCATTTTCTCAATCTGGAGTTTTATAAGGAGAGCTGGCTTTACCACTTCCTGCTACTACACCCCCTTGGTTCTGCCTCTACAATTTGTATTTTATCCTAAAGGTATTAGGGAGCTACTGAAGCTTAAGGAGGAGAGTAATGTGGTCAGATCTGTGCAACAACAGATATACCACTTTGGTAGCTGTGCCAAGAATAGGTTGGAAGCCAACCAATTAGTAGACTATTGGAATAGTCTAGATTTTTAAAAATGGTAAGGGTGTGATGGAGCCATAGAGAGGAGACATATGCAAATAGCTGTGAGGGTAAAAATCAACAAGTGATGGGGCAATGGTGAGTGAGAGTGAAGGGTTGAGAACAACTCCTGAGTTTTAAACCTGGGTTCCTAAAAAAAATGGAGGTAACCTGGATAGAAATAAGGAAGTTGGGATGAGGGGGAGGTTTAAGGAAAAAGATTGAATTCTGTTCTGGACCTTTTAAGCTTGAGATGTATTTGGGATATGCAGTTTGAAATGTCGGACTGGTGCTCTGTAGGGAGATGAAAAGTCGATATGTAGATTTAAGGGCTCCTTGTGTGCAGATGATGGCTGAACCCCTGGGAGCTAGCATAGAAGAGGAGAAAAGAGGGGAAGGGGCTCTAATAGAACTGTGGGATACACTCACACATACCCTACAGGACTTGTATCATAATCCCATGAAGGAGAATGAAAAGAATTGGTCCGACAGGTAGAAAGAAAACCAAGACAGCAGTGTCATGAAATCCCATCTGAGGAGAGAGTCTGAGATTCTGTATGTTGGGGGGAGAGAGGGGGAGAGCAGGGGTGGGCCAGAATCAACATTTTTCAGCCAAGGAGAAAGTCTAAGAAAATGGCATCAAGTTGAAGGATTAAGAGACCACTGGCATGGGGCAGCTAGGTGGCACAGTGGATAGAGCACCGGCCCTGGAGCCAGGAGTACCTGAGTTCAAATCCGGCCTCAGACACTTAACACTTACTAGCTGTTTGACCCTGGGCAAGTCACTTAACCCCAATTGCCTCACTAAAAAAAATAATAATAATAATAAAGAGACCACTGGCAACTTTGGAGGGACAAATTCCAGTGGAGTTTAAACCAGATTACAAAGCGAGTGGGAAATGAAAAAGTAGAGGCAATGGGTTTAAAACCAGATTACAGGATAAAGCACCGGCCCTGGATTCAGGAGGACCTGAGTTCAAATGTGGCCTCAGACACTACACTTAGTAGCTAAATGACTCTGGGCAAGTCACTTAATCCTCATTGCACTACGCACCCCCTACCACCACCCCAAATACGATCATGTAAATGTCAGTTGTTTTTCTGTATAACACCTACTATACCTGCTTGGTGTGAAAAATAATTACCTTCATGATTCATTTGGCACACCTGTGAAAAGGGCCAATTGCAGTAATCCCAGCATCTGAAGAAGAAACAGGATTGTAACCTTAATGAAGGAAAGGAATGACTCAGTGTCTAGCAAACCCAACCCAAGCTGAACTCTTCATGTAACCAGAGGGCTACTCTTGAACCAGACAGAACGGATTGGTGGGAGGGATAGCCTAGAAGCATTTACCAACCACAAGCAAATCAGCCCTGGATGAGACTCAAGCTGCCACTGTTCTGTCCAGCTTTCACCTTCTTGGGACCTGTTATTTCTATAAAAGGTCAAAAAGAATAACAATATTTTTTAAAATTTTATTTCTTTTTTTTTTTTAAACAATATGTTTTTAAACAGATTCTAGCTTTAGCTTCACAAGAGATCCAGTCCATACCCGAAAGAGGAAGCTCTTCTAGTTTGTGGGCCAGCGGGCAGAATGCTGGATTTAGAATCTGGAAAATCTGAGTTACAACCCTGAGTCAGATAGGACCCTGGGCAAGTCAATTCTTTTTTCTTGGCCTCAGACATGGAGACAATAAACCTTTGTATGGTTGTTCTGAGGATTAAACGAAAAAACACACATGACGCTTTTTGTAAACTTTAAAGAGCTCTAGAAATGCTAGCTCCATTCCTGATGAATGGATGTGAAAGCCTCCAGTGATCAGGAAGACAACCTTAGCCCCCCACCTTTACACACACACACACACAGACACACAGACACACAGACACACACACACACACACACCCCACTTCCCGTCCAAGGTAATTCATTCCTCTTTGGGTTAGCTCCAAGTGTTGGGAAGCTTTTCTTTATACCAAGATGAAATTTGCCTCTTTGCAATTTCCACTTCTTGTTCTCCCTTCTGACCTTCGGTGACAACCAAAAAAGGCCTAATCCCTTTTGTCATGTTCCCCGCCCCCCTTCTCCTTGTCAACCCCAATCTTCCCTTCATTCCTGCTTCCTTTCTGATAAGAGGACAAATGTGAAGGGGAGCAGAGGGGATTGAGCCTTTTCTCCAGAGCCGGCAGGGACCAAGGAAGAGAGATTTGGATTACTTTCCCGTTGCTCCTGGATCCATGAATTTAGTGGAAAGAGGCCTGGTTTTGGATCAGGAGACAGACATACAAGCCTGAACTGGACCACTCTACTATGCTCTACTATGGGTAGCATGAGAGATCAAACAAACCTGTAATTTACTTGCTGAGGGCACCTCTTTCCGAGGCCAAACACCCAGATGAGGGGGGCCCCTTGGATGGCCCCTATTACATACATGGGAAGCCTCAGCCAGGTCACCTAATCACTCTCAGGGCCTCAGTTTCCCCCTCTGTAAAGTGAGGGAGTTGCATTAGATGACTCCCGAGGTCCTTCCAGCTTTAAACACCTTGATTTTACAACCTTCACTTCAATCCAACTAGTATTCATTTATCTATTTGGTGGCAGGCACTGGGGATAGGGAGATAGGGAGACACAAACAAGTCCCTGCCCTTAAGCTTTACTGTCCTCATCTGCATTGATATTTCAGCAAGCAGTTATAGCTTTCACTGACCCATTTTCTATAACTAAGGTCTCAGAACAGAAATTAATTTTGAAACAGATAAGTGGCAAAGTAGAGTGTCAGTGTCTTAACACTGTGTGGCTCTGGGCAAGTGACAAACTCTGTCTTGCCTCAGTTTCCTCAACTGTAAAATGGGAATAATGATAGGACCTAGCTACTGATGTTGATGGGAGGATCAAATGAAATATCTGTAAAGTGCTTAAAATGGTGCCTGGCTCATAGTAGGTGCATAATAAATGCTTATTCTCTTTCTCCCAGGAGATGCATTGTCAGGGTACCCCTTCCCACAGTGAAGTTCCCTCCATACCTTGGATATTAGTTGAGTGATATGATTAGATCCTGTCAGAACTCAGAACAGTGGAATGGTATTTCTACTTTCTGTAGTCAGCCACATCCCACACAGGATGGGACCCCTGCTCCTAATCTCTTGACAATTTCAGCCTATTGGCTGACAAAGAAGGAACGTACATTCCAGTATATCCATTAATAGATATTCAGGCATGCCTCTTGGATTATTTTGTTGACTAAGCAAAGAGGGAAATTGAAGTATGGGAGAGGTGGGAAAAGTTAACTCTTAAACTAGAACTTGGAATTATACATAACTTTCTCACTGTAAATCCTGAGCATACCTCCCTTACTTACCCTCTCCCCCTAGTCCTCTGGGGACAATTTGACTCCAAGAGAGACCCAAGGACTTGAGCTTTGTAAGGCAGACATCAAACAAGGCTCACCCTTTGGAACTCTTTTCTAGCTCCTTATATTGTCTTTCCATGATTCAGAAAGTAATCCCACTCACCTGGGCATTACATCGCATTACTCATCTCTGCCCTTTGCCTCCAGTGTCTCATCTCAGAGTGAAGCCCATATGCACTCTCTTTATCAACTGACTTTTAACTCTTTTAATGTCACTTAACATCTCATTCTAAAAGTTGTTACCCAGCCACCACAATAAGCTTCATTTACAAAGGAAGGAAAGGGAAAAGGGGAGGGAAAGAAAGAGGGAGAGAGAGAAAGGAAGGAGGAAGGTGAGGGAGGAAGGACTATGGATCCCTCAAGTGATTAAATGGCCCACCAAACCTCTGTATCTGTACTATATCTTACACTTTCCCAGTGGATCAAGAGAGGAGGGGAAGGAAAGAAGAAAGGAAAGAGGAAAGAAAGGAGAGAGGAAGAGAAGGACAAATCAAGAAAGGTTCCTTTCCAAGAGGCAGATGACTCAGCTCTGAACAAATAAGGAAACCAGGCAGGGCAGCACTGCCAGAGTAATTCTTGCTTGATTGTGGGAGGGAAACTAATAAAGATTAAGATGGAGCAGGTGGCACTGAGTAGGCAAGGAAGAAAAAAAAAACCCTTTTTCCCCCTCCTCCATCCTCTAGGAGAATCCAAATACAGCTAGAACAGTCCTTCAATCCTGATTCTGTCACTCACTGTGTGTGACTTTAGACAAGTCATTTAACCTTTCTGTGCCTCAGTTTCCTCATCCATAAAATGAAGGAGGTGGGCTAGATGTGGGCCAAGATTCTTTCCTGCTTTAAAAAATAGGATCCTGGGGGCAGCTAGGTGGCGCAGTGAATAGAGCACCGGCCCTGGATTCAGGAGTACCTGAGTTCAAATCCGGCCTCAAACACTAGACACTTACTAGCTGTGTGACCCTGGGCAAGTCACTTAACCCCCATTGCCCTGCAAAAAAAAAAAAAAAAAATATATATATATATATATATATATAGGATCCTATAAACTTACACCATCTAGTTCGAAATCTTCATTTTGCAAAGGAGGACACTAAGGCCCAGAGAAGGGTAGGAACCGGAGGCTTGTTAGTGGCTGAGCCAGTAATAAATCCTGGGGTCTCCTTGCTCCAAGGCCACTGCTTGGACACCACATTCCACTGATGAGGGCTCTCTTAGCAGATGAGCAGAGACCTGGAAAACCTGAAGAAATCCAACTAAGTCATTAAACCACTTTGCCCTACTTACCTAAT
Organism: Dromiciops gliroides; assembly: GCF_019393635.1. Lineage (NCBI taxonomy): Eukaryota > Metazoa > Chordata > Mammalia > Microbiotheria > Microbiotheriidae > Dromiciops > Dromiciops gliroides. The sequence continues at coordinate 683,175,188 of NC_057862.1, forward strand.
TGGCTCCTTCTGAAACCTCCAAGTGTGAGCCCACGCAGCGTTTTCAAGCATGTGGGCTGAGTGGGGAGGGGGTGGGGAGGAAAGGCTGTGTTCTCTTTAAATGGTCTATCGAATCACTAACATTCATTCTCTAAGCATTTATTAAGCTCCTACTGTAAACCAGGTGACAATCTGGACACTGGAGACACAAAGACAAAAACCAAAACAGTCTTTAAAGACCTAACGTTCTACCTTCTATTCCGTTGTTTTAGACCTGATTGATCTACGATATTAGCACAAGGGACTTCTGACGAGGACGTCACAACTCCCACTGAGGGAGACCAGAGCTTTAGAATAATTGATTTGGAGCTGGGAGGGACCTTGTTACAGGCTAAGTCCAACTCCCTCATTTAGAAATTAAGGGACTAGGGCAGCTAGGGGGTGCTGCAGCGGATAGAGCACCGACCCTGGAGTCGGGAGGACTTGAGTTCAAATCTGGCCTCAGACACTTAACACACACTTACTAGCTGTGTGACCCTGGGCAAGTGGGAGGAAGGAAGGAAGGGAGGAAGGGAGGAAGGGAGGAAGGGAGGAAGGGAGGAAGGGAGGAAGGAAATAAAAAATTAAGGGACTTGCCCAGGGTCACAAACCTAGCATCCGAGGCAGTTTTGTAAGGCAGGGCTTCCTGACTCCAAGTCCACTGTGGCACCTAGGCTTCCAAAGCAGATCAGCCCCTGAGGAATTGCTTGTGGGCCTGAGAGGTTAAGAGATCTGCCAAGGGCCATCCCTCCAATTGGTGTCAAAGGCAGGTCTTGAACTCAGGTCTCTAAACTCTCAAGTCATTGTTTTGACAGCTGCCTCTCTACATTCCAACCTAACCCTTATAACACTTCTATGGGGGAGGAGGGAAAACTTGTGATGGTCTCTAGAAATATCCCAGCCCCCTTCAGCACACCTGATTTAGATGCCAATTAAGCTCTGTCAATCAATAGTTTGCTGGCTCCAAGCCTCACCTGCGACTTCTCTTCCTTGCCTTTGTCTGTACTCTAGCCATCTTCTCAGGCCAGCTGCGCTGTCCTTGCAGAAAGAGCTTCATCCCTAAACTTTGGGCATCAGAAAAGGGTGTCTTTTCTTACTTCCTGCCCCAATCCTGGCTTCCCTCAATGAGATGAATGGCACCCATCCATATACACATCATTTCCCTCTGTCCAAAGATGCAGTGTTACTTCTCAGGTGAGTCCTCAGCATTTTCTTCCACAGAGCATCTCTACCTAAGAAGCACTCAACACAGTTGCCCTGTTCTAGTGCCCTTAGTACTCCTGTGGTCTGTGTTCTCTGGGGACATACCACAGACCCAGGAGGCAGCTTCCTCAGGGCAGAGGGAGTCAGTGTTGTAACTTTCTTTTTTTGTAGCTTCCCTGGGCTTAGTGGTAACTGCTTGGGAAGGGAGGGGGGTCCTTTTACATTGAGATCCTGACATCCTGGGACAGGCCAGGAGGACAATTCTGGTGTTCATTTAACGTTGCAGATGCTTATTAATCACCTATGTGGGCAGCAATGGTTGGGTGCCCACTCTCTCACACCATAGTAGGTGCTTAATAAGCATCTATTGGATAGAGTTGGTTTTGGAGTCAAGAAAATCACAGATTTAGAGAAGAAAGAGCTTTAAAATGCCACCAAATCCAATCCCCTTCTTTTACAGATGAGGGAATTGAGGCAGAGCTAAGTAACTTTCCATGGGTTACTCAAATAGTAAGTATCTGAACCTAGACTTGGATTCCAGTTCTGCCTCTGAAAACTTGTAGCTCTCCAATGCCTAGCACAGTGCCTGGCATGTAGTAGGTGCTTACTACACATTTATTGACTGATAAGTGACTCTCTAAGACTTAAGTTTCTTTTATTAATGAAATCCCAAATTTGGTCCAATCCAGTTATATTTGAAGCTTTGGGCTAGATTTGGGCACATAAAGGTGAAAAAAAAAATGACAAACCCCCCCCCCCCATCCCTGCCTTCAAGGATCTTCCATTCTCCTAGGAGAGAAATTATATAGAGACAGAGTTCCAAAGAGCAAAGGAGAAATCTGGACAAAACACTCTAGAAAATCTGAGAAGAGACCCTTTAAGTAGGGGGTGGGAGTGGGGAGTGGAGAGTGCAATGCTGGGGAGATGGTCGGGACAGACTTTCTGGAGGAAATGGTATGTGAGCCTTGAAAGAAGATAAGGATCTTGACAAAAAGATCATAGTATCATAGATTGTTGCTAGAAAAGACCCCAGAGGCCTTTAAGTCTAAACCCTCACTTTACATATAAAGTAACTGGGGTTGGGAGAGGCCGAGACTTACCGAGCATAGCACGAAGGGAGGATTTGAATCCAAATCCTCCCGGCTCCCAGGCCAGTACTATACCAACCTCACCATGATGTAAGATGAAAAATAGGAGGGTCTTTCAGGTATGGGATATGGTCTCTAGGAATGCATAGAGGTGGGAATTGACATATTGAGTATGGAGAACTGCTAGTCATTAGCTGTGGCCAAAATGTATTATGCGTGAATGAGAATAATATGCAATAAGTCCAAAAAAGCCTAGGGTAGAGGCAGAAGTGGGAAGGGTCTTAAAGACTAGAACGAGGAGCCGAGACAGAGGTAATTCAGAATCACTGAAGCCTTTAAGAGGGGAGAGTGGTATGGTTACCCTTTCCATAATAACTTGATCATTGTGGCTTCTTATGGATCGAAGAGGAAAGATTCTGGAGTCAGGGAGACAATTTAGGAAGTTATCGAGCAGATCAGGTGAAAAATGATGGGGGGTCAGAAATTCACTGGGGCCTGTGTGAACAGAGTGAAGCATGTCTCTGAGCAAATCGCTCAGGAAAGCTAACACTGGTTTTGGTTTCATTTTCACAAATCGAGGGCAAGAAGGCAGGGCTTGTATGGAGCTGGCAAGATCTCTGCCCCTTGGTGATTTCTCCTCTTGGTCTTCCAAACCCTCCATTCCCAATTACAACCGTTTAAGCTCCATTACTGAACTTGATACTTTGTAAGTCTCCCAGAAGCTGCTGGTATTATCCAAGGTCTCCCTTCACTATTGGCTTTGTCAGGAGGAAGGACTACCTCCTTGCCCTAGGAAGAGCTGCCTAGCACAGATCAATGAATAGGAATTCAATTCAGATTTGTTTTGAAATTTTTCTCAGTATTCCTGGTGGTTATTTGAAATACACCAGAGTGTCTAGAAATACAAGTTGGAAATCCATTTGTGCTAGGAAAAAGAAATTCAGTAATTCATTTCAGCAGGCACATATTCTTCTTTTTTTTTTTAATTATTGCTATATTTTGTTTTTACATTGCTTTCATTTCCAAATGCATCCCTTCCCAGCTCCTTAGCCAGCAAGGAATCCCTTGTAACAAAAAATCAAAAAGAAAGAGAAAGGGAAAAAGTGACTCAGTAGAAACTACCATTTAACTAAGTCTGAAAGTATATACAATGTTGCATTCCAGAGCTCAGGATTTGGAATCAGAGATGAGAGTTCAAATTCTGTCCCAGATACCTTCTGGCTGTGCAACTCATGATAACAGGGCCTGTCTTAGAGAATTATTGTGTCAATCAAATGAGATACTTTATCTAGACTACATCATAATCCTTGAAGTGTTCTACAAACCTAGCTATTGCATTCATTACAGTCCTCTGAGGAAGGTGTATTTTCCTCCCATTTTCTCTGGGGATAAATAAAATGTTTAAGTGTTTACTGTGCACCAGATAAGACAAAAATGAAAACAGTCCCTACCCTCAACTGGGGGAGGGGAGAACAAAAAATATTTTTTTTTTTTAGTTTTTAAGTAATAAACATTTTTATTTATAGTTTGGGGTTCCATTTTTTTATTCCTCCTCCTCTCCCTCCCCTCTCCCCTCCCTGAGGCGGTAAGCAATCAGATATGGGTTATACATGTATGATCACCATATTAGTCATTTTGTATAAGAAAATGAATAAAAGAAAAAAATGAAAGAAAGTGAAAACTAGCATGCTTCAGTCTGTGTTCCATCAATATCAGTTCTTTCTTTGGAGATAGAATGTTTCATCAATAGTCCTTTGGGATTGTCTTGGATCATTGTATTGTTGAGAACAGTCAAGTAATTCACAGTTCTTCATCAAACGATATTGCTGTCTCTGTGCACAATATTCTCTTGGTTCTGCTCTTTTCACTATATGTCCATTCATACAAGTCTTTCCAGGCCTTTCTGAAGTCTTCCTGCTTGTCATTTCTTATAGCCCAATAATATTCCATCACAATCATATACCACAGCTTGTTTAGTCGTTCCCCAGTTGATGGGCATTCCTTTAATTTCCAATTCTTAGCCACCACAAAAAGAGCTGCTGTAAATATTTTTATACAAATAAGTCCAAAAAGTAATTTTGTGGGAGGGGATAAGGACACTAAGGAGGGAAAGAGAAGGGAATCCAAGAAAGTCCCACATAGGAATTGATAACTGAGCTAATTATTGAAAAGAGCTAGAGATTTTGAGAGATGGAAAAGAGGGAGAGTGCTCCAGCAAAGCAAAGGCTCTGAGGTGGGAGTTGGGATGTCAGGTATATGAGTTAGCACAGAGGTTACACCAAAGACAAGGGCCACTCAACATAATCCTCATGCGACCCCAGTGTCTCTTTTGTGCAACTTGCTTGCAACTGATGGAGCAGAGGAGGTTAGGTTTGTGAAGGCGGGAACTTTGAATAGGGGAAGAATACCTCATCAAATTCTCCTTGCTTAACCCTATTCTGAGATTTAGCTTTCCAAATAAAGAGGTTATTGAATTTAAAATTCGACTTGAAATGATGCCCAGGCATTGTTATGTCAGAGAGCAGAAGGATGAAAGAGATTCTACTTATTGGGGCTTAATTCCATTTTTGAAGTGAATTTCCAGTGCCTGCACACACACACACACACACACACACATATTGGTGAGGCATTTGGGGTTAAGTGACTTGCCCAAGGTCACACAGCTAGTTAAGTGTCAAGTGTCTAAGGCTGGATCTGAACTCAGGTCCTCCTGAATCCAGGGCCGGTGCTTTATTCACTGCTCCACCTAGCTGCCTCTCCAGTGCTTATAGAAACAACCCTTGCCATGCATCAAGTGCTCTCCAAGAAAAGATGGTTAAATGGAGGGATGAGAAGATGAGAGGCTTAGATGGACTTGGAGACCAAGCATCTAAACCGACTGGCTTTGCAGGATAGCCCCTCTGCAAATTAACTTTAACCTTTCTTCATTCCTTTCCTTGTCTGTAAAATATAATTATTAATATTCATAATATTTCATGAGAGCTATTAAGGGGGCACAGCATGCTGGACCTGACTTCAAATCCAATCTCAGATATTTCCTAGTTGTGTGACCCTGGGCAAGTCACTTAACCTCTGTTCACTTCAGCTTCCTCAGCTGTAAAATAAAGATAATAGCATCTACCTCACTGGGTTGTTGTGAGGAGTAAATGAGGTGATATTTATGGAGGGCTCTGCAAATTATAAAGCACTCTAGAAATGCACTATTATTATGATGATGCTGTAGTGGAGAGAGGGCCAGCCCAAGAATCACAATGACCTGGGTTCAAGTCTAAACCCTTACACATACTAATTGAGTGACTCAAGGTGAGTTGCTTATTTTCTCTGGGATGCCCCCAGGCACTTCTAAATCTGTAAATTGTAAAGCAAGGGCTGATCAGCTTGGGTGGAGAGAACTTCCTCACTGAAGAGCTCTTAACTCCAATGAAATCACAGACCTGATCCAAAACAAATAAACCTCCTAGGATTCTTTCCCAGAGGAAGGAAGGGAGGGGGAGGGAGGAAAGGAGGGAGGGAAAGAGGGAGAGAGGGAAGGAAAAAGGGAAAGAGGGAGGGAAAATGAAGGAAGGAAGGAAGAAGCAGAGAGCAGAATACAGTGTGATATGTCTCCCTTTTCCTGGAATCTATGTAATCCAAGGTAACATTAGCTTTTTTTGGAATGCTACATCCCACTGCTGATTGAGCTTGCAGTCCCTGGAACTTTCTCAGAACAAATGCTAGTTTCTTTGAACTACTTGTGAGTGTGTATACCTTAACCCTAATAAGCTGTTAAACTTTTATGGACAATTATTACCTCTTAAAAATGATCACCTACTTGACAACCCCTCTCCAATTCCTTTCCTTTGTCTCATCAACTCCACAGTCACACACCCCTACCTTCAGAATTTTGCCAATCACCTATCTGCTTCGCCAGTTCTTCTCACCCACTAATCAACTTTATCAACAATTTCCTTAACCTTATAATTGTAATGGGAGGAGGAAAAATACTGGGTTTTTTATTACTGCTATGTCATGAACTTAGTCCCTTTCCAGTCCTCTAGCTTTGAGTCAGAAGTAAAGAGGAAGAGGAGGAGGATTGGGATGAGTCTTTTCCTCCAACAGGCACTTTGCTGAGAAAACTCTCCTTTTTGGAAGGCTAGATCCTAAAACTCTCACATTTTAAGTTTCTTTTTTTTTTTTTTTTTTTTTGCGGGGCAATGAGGGTTAAGTGACTTGCCTAGGGTCAAGTGTCTGAGGTCGGGTTTGAACTCAGGTCCTCCTGAATCCAGGGCTAGTGCTTCATCCACTACACCACCTAGCTGCCCCCTTGAGTTACTCTTAGTAGTTTTTGGTAAAACTAATCATCAGAGTTTCTTTCAATGTACTCTCTGTGGGTGGTGCTGCCCAAGAATTCTCCCTTCTCTGTCTAGAAGGCTAAATTCCACAATACCTGGAAATCCCCTTCTCCTAGCTAGGAGGTAGGGTAGGGGCTCAGGAATGTAATGATCCTGTGACTCCCTTCTGTGGTCATGTGGGCAGAGATGCCCAGCTTCTCCAGGATGCTCCACTCTTCCTCTGGCTGCTTCCATCTCTTGGGCTGAGTACAATCCACTCTCCCTTGGGGCAAAATCATGCAGCTTGAATATGATTCTGTCCCAAGTCAGCCATTAATTGTTGGGGAGACTGTGAATATATGCAATAGTTGTCTTCACTGTGGGGTTCACACTTAGATGTCAAACAATTGGTGGACTTGGATGGGAAAAAAATGTACATCTTTATTTCAACATAATAAGTTTTCTTCACCTTCTTACATATTTTATTTTATACATTTAAACCCATTGCTCTGAGAAAGGGTTTCTAGGTTTTGCCAGTGTACCAAAGGGGTCCATGACACACAAAAAAAGATGAAGATAAGCCTCGATACACAGCCCTTCCAGGTCAACTCTGCTGTGCTCTTTCTGGTCTGTATTCGGAACAAAACAATGGGCTAGCACAAAGAATTGTTCCAACCCTACACCAACCACCAACCCTCCCCCCTGACACACACACACACACACACACACACACACACACACGCAGAGTAAAGCTCATAGGAGAAGAGGAGAGAATAAACATTTATATAGCACCTACTATGTGCCAGACAGTGTATTAAATTTTTTACAATTTTCATCTCATTTGATCCTCACACCAAACCTGGGAAGCAGGTACTGCTCTTATCCCTATAGTTGGGGAAACTGAAGCAGAGGTTAAATGACTTGCCCAGGGTCATATAGCTAGTAAGTGTTTGAGGCTTGATTTGAACTCAGGTCTTCCTCACTCCAGGGCCAGTGCTTTATTCACTGTGCAGCCACCTAGCTGCCATGGACTTTGGGGTTAGAATGGACCCAAGAGGTTTTCTAGATCAACTGCCTCATTTTACTCAATAGGGCAGTTGGCTAACCCAATATCACAGGTACAAAGTGGCAGGTCTGGATTTGAATTCAGGTCTCTGATCCTGAACCAATGCTGATACTCTCATCTGGTTGTTTTCCAGGTGTTGAGGTGGCAGCATTACTTGATTTATTTGAAAACTACAGGTGGCCAACTCCAATTGGAGCCAGATTTGGAGCCAGTGAAACTGGGCAGTAAGCCTGGATAACTAGCTAACTGATGGTGAAGAGGAGGCTTGGCAGAGGTTCCTCGGATTGAGCCCACCCTTCCCTGCAACTTCAAGCCACTGGTCCTTGTTTTTACCATCTGGGGCCAAGTAGAACAGCCTGGCAATGGTGCTTAGGTCCCTGGATTTGGGATCAGAGAACTTGGGTTGGAATCATAGCTTTAAAGCCAAAAGGAACTTTCCTGGATTAAGAATAGCTGGCACTGACATGGCATCTATCAAGTGCCATTTGATCTTCACAACAACCCTTGGAGGTAGGTGCTATTATTATTATTATTATTCACATTTTACTTGAGGGAAACTGAGGCAGATGGTAGCAGTCAAGTGACTTGCCCAAGGTCATACATCAAGGAAGCATCTGAGGCTGGATTTGAGCAAAGTTCTTTGAGACTCCAGATCCAGTGCTCTATCTTCTTCGGCTCCTTCAATGCCTCAGTCCTCTAATCTGACTGCCTCCCTTTACAGATGAGGAAACAGGTCCTTAGAAATGAAGTATCTTGGGAAAAGTCAAGTGGTAAACTTACAAGTAATAAGTAGGGGCAGCTAGGTGGCACTGTGGATAAAGCGCTAGCCCTGGATTCAGGAGGACCTGAGTTCAAATCTGACCTCAGATATTTGACACTAGCTATGTGACTCTGGGCTGGTCACTTAACCCTCGTTGCCCCATCAAAAAACAAAACAAACAAACAAAAAATACAAGTAATAAGTGACAGAGGCAGTATTTGAACCCAGATCTTCTGACTTCAAATTTAGCACCACACTGCCACCCAACAGGGAGCGTGGCTTTGAGAGGAGAAGGGAAGGCATATGTAAAAGTTAAGGCTTTAACTTTTAAAAGGTACCTTGTCATCTCTGAATCATTTGTTGTTCAGTCGTTTCAGTTGTGTCTGACTCTTTGTGACCTCATTTGAGGTTTCCTTGGCAGAGGTACTGGAGTGGTTTACTATTTCCTTCTCCAGCTCATTTTACAGATAAAGAAACTGAGGCAAACAGGATGAAGTGACTTGCCCCACGGTCACTCAGCTGACTATTAAATGACAAAATGGCATTACTATCAGAGCCTGCCCACAAACTAGCTATATGGGACAGCAGATAAAGTGCTGGACCTGGAGTAAGGAAGATCTCAGTTCAAATCTTGCCTCAGATATTTTTCTAGCTATGTAACCCTAGGGAAGTCATTTGCTCTCTCAGTCATTTGCTGCCCTGTCAACCTCGGTTTCCTTCTCCATAAAATGAGGATAATAATGACACTTCCCTCACAACATTGTTATGACGATCAAACAAGAATATCAGTAAGTGCTATATAAATGTTAGCTGTTATTATTAGTGAGTCGCAGAGTGCAATATTCTCTGAATCTCAAGCCTATCTCGTCCAACCCATGTGTGAATCAGAGTCTCCCACCAATATGCCAAACACATGCTCATCTAGTCTCAGCTCATAGACCTGCAATCGAGGTTGGGGGCAGGGAGAGTGTTATCCACCCATTTCCTCTTGTGGGTGACCCTGTTAGGAAGTTCTTCTTTCCACTGAGACCAGTCCCCCCTGAACATTTATTTCCCACTTGGCTGCTCTCCTGGACTTTATGACCTCTAGAAACTAATCATCTGGCAAGACAAAATCAGCTCTGAAACTCACACCTCCTGAGTCTTCCCTGCCCTTGGGGGCCCCTCCCTCCCTCTGATCAGAGAGGGGAGAGGGTGGACCTTGGAGAGCTCCTCTCAGATCCTCCCCCAGGGTATTCACCTCATCATTTCTCACCCAGCTACAGGATGTCATCATGTCTCTGAGTCTTGTACCCACTTGTACCCACTCTTCCAGCTCCACCCCCCCCCCACACACACACACTTTATGTATTGTGTTCCCCTTTTAGATTATGAGCTCCTTGAGGGCAGGGAGGACTTTAGGCTTATTCTTTGTAATCCCAGAAATTTGCATAGTGCCTGGCACAAAGTAAGCACGTAATAAATATTTACTGATTGACTCTTACACCCATTGCTCTATTTTGTCCACTGGAGCATTGAAACCAGCCTTCCTTGCACCATCAAGCTATTGTCCCCATTTTGAGGCCAAGCACAGTTCTGACCTTGTTGAGAGGACCTTGAACTGGAGTGAGAGAACCTGGGTTTGAATCCTGGAACTGCCATTTACTGCTTGTATGATTTCTCTGGGTCATAGTTTCCTCCTTTGTCAAATGGAAGGGTTGCATTAAGTGATCTTAAAATCCCCCCTCACTGCTTTAAATCCTAACTCTTACCCCTCTTTCACATTTTCCCTCTACTAGAGGGCAAGCTAATTGAGGGTGGGCATTGTGTGTTAACTAGACTTTGTTCCTCCTTCAGTGTCCAGCACAGTGCTTTGCCAGTAGTTGGTGCTGATAGCTGTCACGTAGATCAACATCAATCAAATTCTTGAAGAACTCAAGTTCTACCTTTGTAAAATTGACTGAACAAGGTGCCCAGGTGTTTGTGTCAGAGAACATAACCCAGAAGCCACCACTTAAGGAAGTCCTACAAGTGTATTATCTAACCTGGTGGCTTGACACTGAATGGCCAGCCTGCTAGTAACAGTGGTAGCTGATAGGCTAATTGTGTGTGCTGCTAGAAAAGAGTGAGTCAGAGGACTGCCTTTGATGAAAGTCTTTGGAGTTGACCTGAGAGTGGGCTGGAGAATTTCAAATAGTATGAGACTGCCAATCAAAGAATGTTCATTCCTGTGGCTGTGCTGTGATTGTGTATGAGTGAGGGCAAAGACCACCCTGTCTCCTGTGGCATTATGGCATTATTGTCACTCCTCCACCCAAGAAGCAACCAGGACCCCTCTTGGCTCTGTGATAACCCATAAATCCCTCTGTTTGGCGCTTGAAGAAGACGGGAGCAATTATTTTTTTTAATTTTCATTTGTCATCTTTCATTTTACACCACCTAGATTTTCCAGTATTTCCCTCTTCTCTCCCCTCCTAAGGAGATACCTCTTTTAACAAACAAATTTAAAAGTAAGGGAAAAACAGTTCAGTAAAACTGAACAATCCACCAACTCTGCCATTATGTTAAGTTCCACACCTATCTCTGCAAAGAAAGGAAAAAAGTGATTTCACATGTCTTTTCCTTGAGGCTAAGAGTTTTCCATCATGTTTTCATAGCATTCTGGCTCCATTGTGTTTTTGCTGTCTCCATTTACACTGTTGCCAAATTATTTTCCTTTTGTGCTTACTTCATTTTGCATTAGTTCATATGTCTTCATATGTTTCTCTGTATTCTTCATATTCTTTTTTCATAGTGCCACAATATCCCATAACATCCAAACACCATAATTGGATTAGCTATTCTTATATTCCACCTAGCTAGTGGCTAGATGACTCAATGAATAGAGCACCAGCCCTGGAATCAGGAGGACCTGAGTTGAAATAAAGTCTCAGACTTACTAGCTGTATGATCCTAGGCAAATCACTTAACCCTGTTCACCTCAGTTTCCTCATCCATAAAATGAGCTAGAGAAGGAAATGACAAACCACTCCAGTATCTTTGCCAAAAGATGACCCCCAAAAAGGGGTCACAAAGATTCACAACTAAACAAAATATTACTCATTGGACAGAAATCTACTTTGTTTGCAGTTCTTTTACTACTACAAAAATTGCTCCTATAAAAATATTAGGGGGCGGCTAGGTGGCGCAGTGGGTAGAGCACCGGCCATGGATTCAGGAGTACCTGAGTTCAGATCCGGCCTCAGACACTTGACATTCTTACTGACTGTGTGACCCTGGGCAGGTCACTTAACCCCCATTGCCCTGCAAAAATAAATAAATAAATAAATAAATAAATAAATAAATAAATAAATAAATAAATAAATAAATAAATAAATAAATAAATAAATAAATGATTTTTTAAAAAATGTATTAGCATAGCCTTTTTATCATTGACCTCATTAGGATGTGTGCCTAGCAGTGGGATCTTTAGGTCAAAGAGCATGAATAAGTTAATTACTTTATGGGCATGATTTCTAGTTATTTTTCCAGAATGGTAGGACCGAGTCACAGTTCCACTAACAGTATGCTAGTTTACCTATCTTTCTACGACCCCTCGAATACATATTTATTCACCTCTTTTATCATCTTTGCCAATTTGTTGTATATGGGATGAAATCTCAGAGTTGTTTTGAAGATAATTTCTTTCATTTTTAATGATAGAGATGTTTTTCACATGACTGTTAATGACTTGCATTTCTTCCTTTGCTCATATCCTTTGACTACTTATTTAGTAGAGAATGATTTTTTGGTCTTATATCTGTGTTAGTTCCCTTAATAACTTGGAAATCAAACTTTAACAGATATTTGATGCAAAATTCTCCTGGCCCTTTAGTTCTTAGAGTTCTTTAAAATCTCTCTCCAGTTACCTCTCCAGGCTTATTCTTCATTACTTTCACTTACACACTCAATAATTCAATCAAACTGGCCTACTTGTTATTACCTATAAATGACATTCCATCTCTTAGGCACGAGCGTTTGCAGTTTGACTCCAGCTTGAAAAAACCCTCTTCCTTTGCCTCTACCTGATGGAATCTCTGTCTGATTTCAAGGCCTATTTCAGGTGCCTTCATCCTACAGAAAGTCTATAGCAATATCTCCTTCTCTTTCCTCCCCATTTTCTAGTACCTTCTCCCCAGAAATTACTTTGCATTTACTTTGTGCATATATATTATTTTACTTACTTTTTTTTTTGCGGGGCAATTGGGGTTAAGTGACTTGCCCAGGGTCACACAGCTAGTAAGTGTTAAGTGTCTGAGGCCGAATTTGAACTCAGGTCCTCCTGAATCCAGGGCCGGTGCTTTATCCACTGCGCCACCTAGCTGCCCCTGTACATGCCATTTTCAACCAATAGAATGTAAGCTCCCTGAGGACAAGGGCAGATCCTTCCTTCCTTCCATCCATTCATCCATCCATTTGTATCCCCATTACAATGTTTCTGGCACAAACCAGGCACTTAATAAATGCTTGTTGATTGGATGGATGCTCCCTTGACTTTTCTGAACCTATTTCTCTTTCTGTAAAATGAAAGTGATATTTCCTAGCTCTTTTGAAGGCACATTTGCATACTCTAGAGCACTATGGTCCATTCCTATTCATGCAGTGTCAAAAGAATTAGGAATCGAGTCCTGGGGTGAAGGAGATAATTCAAGGCTGGGGAGATGATGAATCTTTCCTGTTTAGTCCCCAACATTTCATAGCAACAATTCCCTAAATGGATTATTATGTGGTAATAATTGCTACCCTTCAACCAAACAGTGGAAAGAGTCCAACCCATAATTTCTGTATCTAAGTGGAGTTTATTAAAGGATATAATCTCTCCAGGTACCATAATGCTAAGATAATATGAAGTGCCAACAAATCTTCAAACTCTATCAAAATGATCAAGAAGGTTGAATCACAACTGCCTCTAACATTCTTTGAAGTCTCCCTGTCATGACACCAACCATGTAGAGAGCAGGGATCATGTATTTTGGGAATTAGTGGGATTTGAAGCTGGATTGGTTTTGCTTGTATAGAGGAAGCTTACTACTTAGCAGTAAGGTCTGACCTTGAATGTCAGGACCTAACTTAGTCTTTTTTAATTTTTTTTTAGTGAGGCAATTGAGGTTAAATGACTTGCCCAGGGTCTCACACAGCTAGTGTTAAGTGTCAGAGCCCGGATTTGAACTCAGGTACTCCTGACTCCAAAGCCGGTGCTCTATCCACTGTACCACCTAGCTGCTCCCTGACTTAGTCTTGAGAGTTGGAGGGGATTGATTGCACAGAGTACAGGTGACTGACCTCGTCTTAACTCTTGATCAGTTTTTTGGGCAGCTTGGCCTTGGCAGACAGTCAGCAATATTGTGAGGCAGCTATTATCTTGGGGTGGGCAGCTTGCCCAGTGTAGATTCTTACACAATGGAAAATACACTGATTCCTGATTCAGAAGACCTCAGTTCAAATCCTACCTCTCAAACTTACTACCTGTATAACTTTGGGGAATCCACTTAACTGACAGAGGCTCAATTTCCTAATCTATAAAATGAGAACATTGGACTAGAGAGCTTCTGAGGTTCCTTAGAAGTCTAGATCTGTGATTCTCCTGAATGAACCAACAAGCATTTGGTAAGTACCTGCTTTGTTCTCCATACTGTGCTGGGAATGTAAGCACAAATATGAAAAAGTACCTGCCCTCAAAGAGCTTACATTCTACTGGTCATAGATGATAAAATTTACAATATAAATGCAATTGTTTGATATGGAGTGGTGAGTGAAAGTGAGTATTACTTGAACCTTGGTAATTAGAATAATGGTAGTATCCTTGACATCAATAGGAAAGTTAGGAAGAAGGATGAGTTTAGGGGGAGGGATGATGTTTGAGTTTGAGATGCCAGTAGGACCTCCTTGAGAGAGCAGGAGACAATAGCTTATATAGTAAGGCTTCTCATAAAAGGTACAAAGTGGGCGGCAGCTGGTGGTTCAGTGGATAAAACACGTGCCCTGGACTCAGGAGGACCTGAGTTCAAATCTGGCCTCAGACACTTTACACATACTAGCTGTGTGACCCTGGGCAAGTCACTTAACCCTCATTGCCCTGCAGAACAAACAAAAACAAAAAGTACAAAGTGGGGGAAATCCTGTTGAACTTTTAACAGGTGAGTGAAGAGAATACAATAGATTATTACTATGCTTCAATGAAACAGGGTGAAAGAGGTTTTTTTTTTTTACTACATTATACTTAAAAGCAGTGTGTAATCTACTAAAGAAGGGAATTTTCCAACATGGGAGTTGTATTATCAGTTTAGGACATAGTAATAATAAGAGCTAGCATTTACATAGCTCTTTAAGTTTGACATATTATCGCTACATACATTTACATACATCATCTTTACACATATATTATCATTATTATTCAATAAGTGGAATAATGGAACCACTCTCCCCCAGAGCCTTGGTTCATCATTTAACTTCATGGAAAGAGAAATTGGAATGTCAATGGTACCTCCAGGCATCACACAAAGTACTGGCATCCAAAGCAAGCTCCCCAACACGTTAGGTAAACTTGATGTGGAAGATTTGGGAGGGGGGAGAACATAGAAGTCTTCAGATGGGCAGGGAAGGATTAAATAAGCATCATCAGAGGATATGCTGTCCTCTCATGGGTAAGAACCCAGATTCATTCAAGTATATTATTGTGTTTTAAAAATTATTGTGCTAAATGGTGTTTTCTAAAATTATTGATATTTATATATTAATGGCAATTGCACCTGTTTTGGTATTATTATTATTATTATTTATTCCAGGGCAGTGAGAGTTAAGTGACTTGCCCAAGGTCACACAGCTAGTAAGTGTTAAGTGTCTGAGGCCAGATTTGAACTCAGGTCCTCCTGAATCCAGGGCCGGTGTTATCTACTATGCCACTTAGCTACCCCAGTAAGCATTTATTATTAATTAATATAATATATACCAGTAAAGAATTGACGTCGTGGCAGTTTGTATACGCGGGAGAAAAGTCCCAGAATATCCATGCTGTCTCTCAGAGAGACAGCATATCATCTCAAAGAGAGTTCAGAAGACCTATAAAGCCAACACTGTCATAAGAGGAAGAGCTTACACCAAGAGACAGCATTCCAAGTCAAGGGAGCTGGTCAAGGAAGCCAAGAGAGAGGAAGCCTTGAGTGGTCAAGGGTTTTATCCTCTTTTAATAGAGGTGGGTCATTATATATTGATCTAAACTAACTGGTTAGCATCATTCAATTCCATTGGTTAACATGACTTGAGGGTGGTCTAAATTAAAACGAATTCTACAGATGACATAAGGGAAGAGACCCTTGCTGAAGGGCAAAGGTGAAGTCCAGTACCAAGCTCAGTTCACTGAGCTAGACAAACGAATCAACCTCTCAATTTCTTTTGTTCCTTTGGGCTTGTCCCAGACAAGACTTGCTGAAGTTCCTTTAGAACTGGACTTTCTGGAATGGGATGGGGTTTGGGGGGGAGAGAATAAAGGATTGAAACTGATCTCTGGGTCCCCCCCCGAAATTCATTATTAATAATTATTTTCTCATATTATACGGCATATTTCCAATGACCTCTGAATAAGAAATTACATAAAGGATGTCACCTAGGAAATATAGGATCATAAAAAGGAGATGTGCTCCACAGGTCCTCAGAAAGGAAAGAAAGTTGGAGGAAGACATTCCGAATACTAGGCAGATCTTGTTTTGTTTTTCCGGGGCAATGAGGGTTAAGTGTAGATCTTCTGTGGTAGGAATTCTCTGCCCTTTTGTGTGTTAAGGCATCCCTTTGGCAGTTGACTGAAGCCTATGGGCCCCTTCTCAGAAAAATCACAAAAATGTTATTAAGCATATGAAATAAAATATATAGGATTACAAAGGTCTATTGGAATATAATTTTCAAAAATATTTATTTTTTAAAGAACAAGTCATGGGGCCTAGGCTAAGAACCTTGTTCTATGGAAAACTTATGGGTGGTGGTGGAATTAAAAAAATGGCTTTGGATGAGAAACCATGATTGTGTGTGTGTGTGTGTCTGTGTGTATGTGTGTGTATACACATATATATAACATGTATACATGTGTTTATACAACAAAAATATGTTTGTATAATATGTCTGTTATAAATACCTATAAACATACACACATACATATCTGTGTGTTTCATCAAGGTATGTGTGTCTGTATATATGTGTGTGTGTGTACACACACACACACACACACACATATATATATATATATATATATATATATATATATATATATATACACACACACACACAATTTATTTGTTTATTTATTTTTCTTCACACAAGACACTCATCTCCCATCTCCCTGCCTTTGCATTTGCTGTCCCTATGCTTGAGGCACTCTTTCTACTTACCTTGGGGGCTTAGAATTCTGAACTTTCCCAACTCAGCTCAAGCCACTACCATCTATCTGCAGGGGGAACTTTCCCTGTTCCCTCAGTTGCTACAACCTCTCTCTCTCTCAAGTTACATTGTATATGTGCTTTCATGCCTCTTGGGTGGAATACACATGTTCCTTTGCCTCTCCCATCATACAGTAAACTCCTTGGGGACAGGGCCTGTTTTTGCTTTTTCTTTCTATCCCAGGGCTTGATTTAGTAATGCTCATTAAATAGCCATTCACAGTAAGGAAAATGTAAGTAATCAATCAAACCATAAACTTTTATTAAGCACCTACTATGTGCTGGGCCCTGTGTTAAGTGCTAGAAATACAAAGAAAAGCTGAGAAAACAACCAACAACAAAACAATCTCTGCTTTCAGGGAGCCTATAGCCTAAGGGGGAGACAACATGAAAAGCTATGCCCAGAGAAGGTGCATGTGGACCTGTTTGGAGATCATTCATTGAGCATTAAAAGGGATCCATAAAGACTTCCTGTCCAAGGTGGGATTTTAGCTGGAAGCGGCAGGAAGCCAGGCCAGTCAGGAGACAAAGGCGAGGGGGCATGGAGGACAGCCGAAGAAAATGCCCAGAATCAGGAGATGGAGTGTCTTGTGCAAGCAAAAACAAAGAGGCTGGTGACACAGAGTCATGGAGTCTGTCCAGGGAAGAAGACTGGAAAGCGAGGAGAGGGGGATTTTGTGTTTGCTATGGAGTCAATGTTGTTTATTGAGTAGGAGTGACATGGTCAGACCCGCACATTAGGAGTATCAGTTTTAGAGCAGGAGAGAGGATGGAGTGGAGTGAGGGGAGACCAAGCAGGGAGACCAACTGGCAGGCTACTGCAGTAGTCCAGGCATAAGGAAATAAAGGCCTGTACCAAGGTGGTTGTGTGGTCAAGGGAGAGAAGTCGTATTGGAGAGATATTGAAAAATTGACAGGACTTGGCAAGAAACTTGCTGGTTGGGTGGTGGGCTTGAGAGGCTAAAGAGTTGATTAGATCAGGCTGTGAGCCTAAGTGATTGGGAGGAGGGGCTTTCAATAGTAATGGGAAATTTGGAAGGGTGGAGGGGGGAAGATAATGAGCTCAGTTTCAGGCATGTTGAATTTAAGATGTCTATGGGACATCAAGCTCAAGATGTCCAATCGGCAGGTGGAGATGTGAGTCTGGAGGTGAGGAAAGAGGTTGAGACTGAACAAGTAGATTTGAGAATCATCAGTATACAGATCATTGAATCAATGGGAACTGGTGAGATCACCAAGTGAAGACTGATACTCAGAGGGAGAAGAGGACCCAGCACAGAGCCCTGTAGGACACCTGTGGTTAGTGGGTGGGACCTTGATGAAGATCCAGCAAAGGATGTTGAGAAGGACCAGTCTAATAGGTAGGAGCCTAACTCTTCTCATATCTCTAGGATACATTGGTACCTTCTCCTTAAATATACAAATAATAGTAAGCACTTACCTAGCACTTTAAGATTTGCGAAGAATATTGCAAATATTTCATGTCATCCTCACAACAACCTATGAAGGTAGGAGTTATTATCTCCATTTTACAGATGAGGAAATTGATTGTGACTTGCCCAGCACCACACAACTGGTGCGTATCTGCTACCGGATTTGAACTCATGTCTTCCTGACTCCAGGTCCAAGGCTCTATATAGAATGCTAAATAAATTCTTTATGGAATTGAATAGGAGAGGTGTCATATCGTGAGATAACCATAATACAAAGGAGAGTGTGGTATAATTTTGGCAGAGGGACAAATAAAGAGTTCCAAGGACTCAGGGAAGGGAGGGAGGGAAGGGGTGCAATCAAGGAAGGCGTCATGGGTCAAATCCCATCCCTTTGGATCAAAGGAGTGAGAACAATTCACAATATCACATGTGAAGCCCATAACACAGATGTTGTCTGTGTTCACTGTCATTCTTGTCATGAGCTTGTTGTAACACCAGTACTTTTGGTGAGGGTTTTCAATGTTCTTTGAATCCTGCATTGATTTTTAGGGGGAAAACATAAGTGCCCAAGAGAGGATGTAAACACAGAGGATCAGGATGGAAAGACACTCATGCCATTGTCCTGTACTGGTGAGTTAATTTCTTGTATACTAGAATGATTATGGTTCCAAAGTCATGTTTGATAATGTGTTTGCCTCATCACTACACTGTCTAAAGCCCCCAGTTTCATTTTCAATTCCACTTATATTTTTGGTTATGGCCCCCAGTGGACTTTTAACCTTAGCTAACTAGAGATCTGGCTTCTATACTCTGACAGTGACTAACACTGCATGCGACCTTAAGGATATCACTTCATTTCACCGTCCAGTCTCTGTAACATGGGGATTATATGTGAACTCCCCATCTCCCAAAGTTATTGTAAAGACAGCCAGGAAGTGCAATGGATAGTGCCAGGCTTGAAGTCAGGAAAAACTCATCTTCCTGAGTTAAAATCTAGTCTCAGGCATTTACTAGCTCTGCGACTGTGGACAAGTCACTTCATCCTCTTTGCCTCAGTTTCCTCATCTGTCAAATGAGCTAGAGAAGGAAATGGCAAACTCCAGCATCTTTGTCAAGAAAACCCCGAATGGGGTCACAAAGAGCTGGACACAACTGAAATGATTCAACAACAACAACAACAACATTGTAAAGACCAGGAGTTCTTAACTTGGAATCTGTGGGCTCCTTGGTTTGGAAATGGACTCATTCCTAACATTGCACAAGTGAAAAAGGCAACTGTCTTTCTTGGCCCTGCAGTTTGCAAAGGCAAAGCTAAAAATCTTTTTGGAAAAGAATGGTGCCCTGAATTTACCCTTACATGGAATAGATTTGATAGTCATCAGTTGTTCTTGTTGTCAAGATTATGAAGGATAAACCAAGAAGCTGTTAGACTCAACAGAAGACTCATTTCAGGGGTCGATGAACTTATAAGGAAAAAAAAATGACATTTATTTTCATTATCCTTTGGTTTCCTTTGTTTTCCTTCGTATTTTATTTTGTGCATTTAAAAGCATGATTCTGAGAAGGACCCATGGGCCCTACCAAAATGGAAGTGATGATTCTTGTTGGGGATGTGGGAGGTGGAGGCAGCTGAACCTGTATCTTTGCACAGCTGGGCCTCAAATGACCTCCTTCCTTCCCCAGGGTTCTTCCAAAGCATAGCACTTGGCCCACCTTATTTCTAGTATGTCTTGGCATCCCCAGTGCCAAGTCTGCTGCCTTGTGCTTAGTAATAAACCCCTGTCCAGTTGAATTGAAGCAAGCTTCTAATTCATTTGGGAGGAAAGTCCACTATGTCTCAATCTCGCCATTATCTTAATCATTTCAGTCTCTAGTTCAGGTTCACCTTTCTGGTCTTTCTTCTCCTAGACTCAAATGTAGCTGTGTTAACTGTTCACGAGAGCGTGTGTGTGTGTGTGTGTGTGTGTGTGTGTGTGTGTGTGTGTGTGTGTGTGTGTGTGTGTGTGTTGGAGAGAGCGTGACTCATTCTTTAATCTCGGATTTGCCTCAAATGAGATTGGAAATGAGAGACCTCAGGGATTTGGAGATTGGAGAAAAGGATTTCACTAGGCAGCAGCTTTGAAGGGAACTTTCATCTGGGTGTGGCAGCAGGGATTTATCTAAGCAAGGAGCACTTCTTTTATTTCTAAACCTGGGCACTGCAATTTAATCCAGTCTGGATCTAAAAGACTCTTGAAGAATTGGGCCCATTACTTTTTTGTTGTTATTGTTGTTGTTTGTTTGTTTTTTTTGTGGGGCAACGAGGGTTAAGTGATTTGCCCAGGGTCACACAGCTAGTAGCTGTCAAGTGTCTAATTTGAACTCAGGTCCTTCTGAATTCAGGGCTGGTGCTTTATCCACTGCACCACCTAGCTGCCCCAGGGGCCATTTCTTTTTTATTATTATTATTTTTTAAATGCTTCAATCTGTATTCAGACACCATCAGTTCTCTCTCTGTAGGTAGACTGCATTTTTCAGAGGACCTTCAGAGTTGTATCACTGCATTGCTGAAAATAAGCAAGTCACTTACAGAAGATCATCTTACAGTATTGCTGTTATTTTGTATACAGTACATTTCATGTTGCATCAGCTCATGTAGGTCTTTCTGGGTTTTTCTGATAGCATCCTGCTCATCATTTTTTTATAGTAAACTACATTTATATAGTACTTTAAAGAGAGATTTCCTTACAATAAAAAACCCATGAGGTTGATTCTTGCAACGACAGTAATAGATTACATTTATATTAGTACCTTATACCTGACAAAGAATTTTCTTCTTCACAATAGCCCAGCAAAGTAAGTACCATACATTTTATCATCATCATCAATCCATCCTCATTGTCATCAATCCCCATCTTCATCCAGTCATCATCAAGCCATCAATCACCATCATCATCTTAATTACTCTTGCCTCTGCTTCAAATTTTTTTTCACAGTTAACTATTGTTAACTTTCCCTCTACCCTCTTCCCTTCCCCATGATATTTACTCTATTTTCTATCTTCTTTCACCCTATCCCTCCTCAAAAGTGATTTGTTTCTGACTGCCCCACCCTGCGCCACCCCCCCACAATGTGCCGTCCCTTCTTTCACCCATTCCTTCTTATCCCCTTCCCCTCCTACTTTCCTTCAGGGTTAGACAGATTACTCCACCCAATTGAGTGTATTTGTTATTCCCTCCTTTAGTCAACTCTGAAGAGATTAAGGTCTTTGAGCCAATTCTGATGAGTGTAAGGCTCATTCACTGCCCTGCTCCTCCCTCATCTCTCCCCCCCACTCCATAAGCCTTTTCCTGTTTCTTTCTTGTGGGATTTCACCTCATTCTACCTCTCTTCTTCCCCTTCCCCCAGTGCATTCTGCTCACCCCTCAATTTTACACTAAAGATGTCATCATGGGAGAGCTAGGTGACACAGTGGACAAAGCACCCACCCTGGATTGAGGAGGATCCAAGCCCAAATCTGGCCTCAGATATAAGACACTTACCCACTGTGCAACCCCAGGCTTGTCACCCAATTCCAACCACCCTCCAAAAAAAGATAAAAAATAAATGCTTTAGGGGGCAGCTAGGTGGTGCAATGGATAGAACACTGGCCCTGGAGTCAGGAGGACCTGAGTTCAAATCTGGCCTCAGATACTTAACACTTACTAGCTGTGTGACCCTGGGCAAGTCACTTAACTTCAATTGCCCCCCCAAAAAATGCTTTACAGATATCATCCCTTCACAATCAATTCCTACCTGTGCCCTCTGTCTAAATTTATTTCTATCATCTACCCTAATACTGAGAAAGTTCTTATGAGTTAAACATATCATCTTCCCATGTAGGAATGTAAACAGTTTAACCTTTTAACATCTCTCTTAATTTCTTTTTCCTGTTTACCTTGGTCCATTACTTTTTTTTTTGTGGGGCAATGAGGGTTAAGTGACTTGCCCAGGGTCACACAGCTAGTGTCAAGTGTCTGAAATTAGATTTGAACTCAGGTCCTCCTGAATCCAGGGCCAGTGCTTTATCCACTGCACCACCTAGCTTCTCTTAGTCCATTACTTTTTAAGGGGGGGTGGTGGTCTATAGGCAAGTCAGATTACCTTTGAGACTTAGTTCCATTACTTGTAAAATGGCAATATTTGCATAATAGGAAGAGCCTTTTGCACATCATTGTTATTGTTCAGTTGTTTTTCAGTCATGTCCACTCTTCATGATCCCATCTGAGGTTTTCATGGCAGGGATGCTGGAGTGGTTTGCCATTTCCTTCTCCAGCTCATTTTACAGGTGAGGAAACTGAGGCAAACAGAGTGTAGTGACTTGCCAAGGGTCTCCCAGCTAGGAAGTATCTGAGGCTAGATTTGAACTCAGGGAGATGAGTCTTCCTCATTCCAGGCCTGGCACTCTATCCATTGGGCCACCTAGTTGCCCAAGCTAATAATACATAATTATTATGTCAGGAAGCTTTAATCTGATACAGTGGAAATAGTCTTGGACAACTGTTAGAAGACTTCACTGTCGGTTACTCTGATTCCTGGCTATGTAGAATCATAGGTTTAGACCTAGGCTCTCTTAATTTTGGAGATGAGGAAACTGAGGCCTGAAGAGGTCAAGGGACTAGTCTAGGATCACACAGCTATGACATGTATATCCTCTGGCGCCACTGGCAGGGCTACTAGTATTAACCCTCAGGATCTGGGGAAGGTCTCTATAATGCTAGAACTCATAACCCTCCCCCTCCAAAGATTATCTGTTAATATCAGTTGTTAGTGGGCAGCTAGGTGGTGCACTGGCCTGGAGTCAGGAAGACCTGACTTCAAATCTGGCCTTAAACACTAACTGTGAACTTAGGTAATCATTTAGCCCTGTTCGCCTCCGTTGCCTGATCTGTAAAGTGAGTGTCAAAGCTCTGGGTTTTTTTTTTTAGTAGCAATGTATGACTATGAGAGTTAGACTATACAGAAAGCTGAGTGCTACAGAAAGGACGCTTTTGAATTGTGCTGGAGAAGAGTTTTGAGAGTCCCTTGGGCAGCATGGAGATCAAATTAGTCAATACTTAGATAAATATCTGTACAATCCTAAAATTCTAGCTAATCTGTCTAAAAATCTGAGTGGTTGCCATAAATTATAAGCTTTAGCAAGAGTTTAGACTTTTAAGTATTTATTAAGGAGCATAAGAATTTGTTGAGGAGAGAGAAAGGCCAAGATTCCTTCATCTATCTCAGGGAGGCAGCATCTCAGCTCCACTCAGAATGAAGTCCCGGGTGAAAGAGTTCGCTTTTTCCTTCCTCTTCCCAGAAACTTCCTCTTCATCAGGAAACAGGGCCGTACACACACAAACACACAGCTCCAAGCTAATTGGTTGGTACCTCTAATTGACAAGTCCCATAGGTGGTTCTAGAGATGTAACTTCCGGACGCTAAAGTCACATGGTCTCTAAATCACATGCTTTCTCCTCATGGCGGAGCTTCCTTCCCTACAGTATCTCTCCGGCAGGGGTGTCATTCCAATTCTCACATAAATTAATTCAGGTGATTTCCTGGAAGGTCAAATACTGAAATTGAAGCTTAAATACTTTGGCCCTATGATGAGAAGATGGGACTTATAGGAAAAGATCCTGATGTTGGGAAAGATTGAAAGGAAAAGCGGCAGCAAGAGATGATATGGGTGGGTAGTATTGTGGAAACAATGAACATGAACTTGAACATACTCTAAGAGGAAGTGAAGAGCAGAAAGGCCTGGTGTGTCTGGGGTCACTTAAGAGTCCATACGACTGGATGACTGAACAACAACAAAATGAGTTGGACAAAGGAATGGCAAATCACTCCAGTATTTTTGCCAAGAAAACCTCAAAATGGTATCATAAAGAGTCATACATGACTGAAATGTCTGAACAACCAACATCAGTTGTCAGGTTTAATTAGCCTTTAGCAGGAGATTATTTACCAAGGTCGGATGGTAAGAATTATCGTAACAAAACAAATCCCCCAAAATCTGAGGCACATTCTCCCTCTGTATCCTAGGGAGTCAAGCTGCCTCCCCCACCCCCATGCCTATTACAGAAGCAGTAGGTGGCAAAGCTGAGAATGACCTGAAGTTCTATGACCTGAAACCCAGCATTCCTCGACTATACTGTTCCATCTAAAATCCTGGGTCAGCCATTTAATAGTCATGTGACCTTGGGCAAAGCTCAGTTTCCCCAGCTGGCAAAATGAGTGAGTTGCACTAGATGCTTTAAGGGTCCCTTCTAGTTCTGGAATCCTAGGACCTCTCTGAGTCTTAGTATCTTTGTTAAAAAAAAAAAAGGAGGGGATTGTACTAAATTATTTCTAAGGCTTCTTCCAGTTCTGACATTCTGTTTCTTTTCTTTTTCTTTCTTTCTTTTTTCTTTTTTTTGGT
Source organism: Dromiciops gliroides (assembly GCF_019393635.1). Classification (NCBI taxonomy): domain Eukaryota; kingdom Metazoa; phylum Chordata; class Mammalia; order Microbiotheria; family Microbiotheriidae; genus Dromiciops; species Dromiciops gliroides. The sequence continues at coordinate 683,199,928 of NC_057862.1, forward strand.
GGGGCAATGGGGGTTAAGTGACTTGCCCAGGGTCACACAGCTAGTAAGTGTCACGTGTCTGAGGCCGGATTTGAACTCAGGTACTCTTGAATGCAGGGCCAGTGCTTTATCCACTGAGACACCTAGCTGCCCCTGACATTCTGTTTCTAAAGGGCTTGGAGGAAACACGAAAATATGGTTATAAATTAACTTGATCAGTGGAAAAGGATGGAGTTGTCTTTGCTGTTGTTCAGTCGTTTCGGTCATACTGGATTCTTTGTGACCCCATTTGGGGTTTGCTTGGCAAAGATCCATTGCCATTTCCTTCTTCAGCTCATTTGGCAGATGAGGAAACTGAGGCAAACAAGGTGAAGTGACTTGCCCGGGGTCACACAGCTAGTAAGTGAAGCCAGATTTGAACTCGGGAAGATAATTAGATATTGTCCTTCAAGGCCCACCTGAAGGACTACCTCCTCCATGAAGCATTCCTTGATTCCCACCTTCCCCATCTGGCTGAATGTGATTGCTTCTTAAATTTTTTTGCCCTTATCACATTCTACCACATCAACTTGATACATGTCATATCCTGGCCCCTATTAGATTATAAGCTCCTTGAGGGCAGGGATTGTACTCTTTTTCTTCTTTAAATTCCTAGTGAAGAATACATGCTCTGCACGTATAATTGAAGGCCCTTATTGTATACTTGTTCAATGAGACAGTAAGAGAGGCCCCAGGGTGGACTGAGGCTAGCCTCAGAAGATTGATTCTGATCTACAACTCCTGTAGTTTAGTGCCTTGATTCTGCTTCCTAGAATAAACTTATTTTAAGAAAGGTCTCTCGGGAACTCATGACATGATTTCTCCAAATAATGCCATAAGAAAGGTCTCTCTTTCAAAATGAAGGGAGGGAAATGGAATTATTTATCCTAAAGCATTTTATTAAAGGTAGAAGTATGGTGGTGGGAAGTGGGGGATCGTATTTCAGCAGCTTGGACTCTAAGTGACACCAAAGCTATAATGTGCAGCTACATAGGAGTAGTCCTTCCATGTTGTTGCGGCTTTAGAACTCTGACGCCATCCTGAAATTGCTGATCTAGACAACAGAAGAGTTACAGTTTCAGATTAAGTTTGGGGTAAGGCTATCTTCCGTGCTATGGGACCCCAGTGGAAAAAGAAACAAAGGAATGTCATGGAAAGGACATGATTTGTTAAGTGGCTTCTGGGTACATAACATTGTTCTAGGCACACAGCATATGACAAATTGGTTCCTGAACTTGCAGAATTTGCATTCTACAAGGATACAATCTGCCCACAAGTAGGTAAATTGTTTTTATTATTACTGTTTTGTGTGTGTGGGGGGGGCAATGAGGGTTAAGTGACTTGCCCAGGGTCACACAGCTAGTAAGTGTCAAGTGTCAAGTCAAATTTGAACTCGGGTCCTCCTGACTCCAGGGCTGGTGCTTTATCCACTGCGCCACCTAGCTGCCCCTAAGCAGGTAAATTATAATCAACCACTTTCCTTCTTGTCCAAGTTGTGTTGATTTTGCTTTTGCAAAAGCTTGAACATTTCATGTAATCAGAATTATCTACTTTATCTTTTGTGATGACTCGCTTCCCTGTTTAGTTAAGACTATTCTTCAGCTAAAATTGTGAGTGATTCTTTATCTCATTCTCTCTCATTCTGTCTCATTCTCTCATTCTTTCTCGCTCTTTGTCTCTCTTTCTCTCTCTCACTCTGCCTCCCCCCCCCCCCTTGGTGCTGTGGCTTTTAATACATAGGTTGAATATTCATTTGGAGATTATTGTATTATGTTGTGTAAGTTGATGATCTAAACCTAATTTCTGCCAAATGGCTTTCCATTGTCCCCTATAATTTTTGCTATAGGGAATCCTTCCCCACATAATTTATATTCTTGAGTTTATCAAACATAGGGTTATTGAATTCGGTTGTTTCTGATTCTTGTTTAGTCTGTTCTAATGACCCACTTTTCTATATTTTTTTAAACCAGTACCAAAGAGTTTTGATGATAATTGTTTATATTATAATTTTGAGTTTGGAAATACTATTCCCTTTTTATTTCTACTCCCCTCTCCCCCCAGCCATTATTTCCCTTGGAATTCTAGACTTTTTGTTTCTCCAGAAAAATTTTATAATTGTTTGTCTGTCTCTAGAAAGTATCTCTTTAGTAGTTTGGTATGGTGTGTACGTAAATAACATTTTTCTTATACTGTCATGACCTAGACAGGCACTAAATATTCCTCTAATTATTCCCATCAGTCTTAATTTGAATTGTATCTTTATTCATCTTGACTGTGCCCTGGTAGATTGACTCTCAGATATTTTATGCAAGTAAGTAAATACAAAGTAACACACAGTAACTGGAAGGAGGAGAGAGTGTTAATGGCTAGTGGAGATCCTGGAACTGGGAAAAGCTTTGGGTAAGAAGTGGGAGGTGGCTGCTGAGCCTGGGCTTTGAAGGACCCTAGTTGAGGTGGGAAGAGAGGGAATGCCAGATATAGGGATCACTTAATACAGAGGCCAGGGATAGAAGGGAGTGTACAGGAAATGCCTGGAAGGGTCATTTAACTGGAATGAAGAGGGTGTTCAGGGAGTCATGGGAAACAAGACTGGAAAGAATGATAGAAGACAGCTCTTGCATGAGCTTGAGTATCTTTCTAGCATTTCTTTGGGGCCAGACACCATGCTAAACACAGGCAATACAAGGGGAGCACCCTCTTTGGTCTCCCTCCACCTCCCCGTCTCTCCCCTTACTCTTAGGGTTAGGGTTCTAGGGGTAGGCCTGAGGGGTTGGGTTTCTAATATTCATTCACGAGCGCCCCAACCTGTGTGCCTCCTATTAACCAGCAGACTTAATTAGCTTATATTGTCATTAGGCCATTTCTGTCATGTTGGATTCTTTGTGCCCCATTTGGGGTTTTCTTGGGAGAGATCCTGGAGCAGTTGGCCGTTTCCTTTGCCAGCTCATTCAACAGATGAGGAAACTGAGGCAAATAGGGTGAAGTGACTTGCTCGTGGTCACACAGCTAGAAGTGGGATTTGAACTCTTCAAGATGAGTCTTCCTGATTCCAAGCTCAGCGCTCTATTTGCTGTGCCACCCAATTAACTTTTAGCAAAGTTATTTACTCAGCTCAGACCAACTGGTTCAAAAACACCCCACTCCCCAAGCTTGAGGGACACTCTCCCACATATACCCCCAAGATCATGGCAAGACTGAGGGGTGTGGAGAGGATACATACGGGGTGATGGGGTAATTCCTAACCCTTAGTGCTTTGTGCCCTAGACATACTTTCCTGAGCCCATAGGTAGAAGGGGATAATACTTCTTGAAACTATCCTTTGCTTGAAGATTGCTTCTGGGGAGATGCATTGTCTCCTATTGGTCCAACTTCTCAGCTAGACAGAGTATCTGCTCCTGGCTCTAGCTCTCTGATGAAACTCTTCCCAACTCGAGCTCTTCCCTCTCATGGACCTGGCTGGAATCCTCCAACCTGGAGCTCTTCCAGCACAGGTTCGTGGCTTAACTGGACTCGACCTTCTCAAAAGGTCCCAAGATGTTTTCTACATGGCCCTAGATACCTTCCCTCTAATGATCCAAGCCCCACAATCTTCTCCAATTCATGAAGTAGTTGTTCACAGCTAGTTTGAACATTCAAGTGAGATGTCTGGTCATTCAGTGATTAATTGTTGTGGGAGTGGAACCCCATCCTTACACAAAGGGAAAACAAGGAGACTGCCCTCAAGAGGCTTGCATTCTATCCAGGTCAGTGTATATATACCAGTAAAGAGAAGAAAATATTCGAAGTAAATACAAAGTAATAAGGGTTTGGTTTGGGGGGAGGGAATGGGCATTAGAAGCTGGGGATGGAACAGGAAACACCTTAGATACGAGATGGCACATAATCTGAGATTCAGACTAGAATTTAATTTTTTTTAGGTAATGGATATTAGCAGCTGGTGGTGATAGGGTGGATGCAATCAGGAAAGACTGATATTTTGCTTATCCTAGAGACAGTGACAGCCAGGAACCATTGAATATAGTGGAAGAGAGGGGCATGAGTGACAGCATCCATCCTCAGAATACAGCTCATCTGTCCAATGGGGAGCCGAGCTGCCCCGTCTCCCTCCTTCGACTGGAATGGTGACCACCAAGTCATTGGAAAACACTGTAAGACATTTTTTAGGACAGGACTGTCCTGTCTCTGAAATATGGTTATGATGCATTGTGAGTGGAGGAGGAGTGGGTTTGAAATAAAGACCCAAGACTGAGGTTAACTGAAAAGAAAAAAAATGGCTAGGAAGAGATCCTGGGAAACACTGTGAGCAGAGCCAGCTAGCACAGAAGCATCAGAAATGAAACACCCGGGGGGGGGGGGGGGAGGGGAACAGGGGGCTTTGATTATTATTTTTTTTTTCCCTGTGCTGAGTCTGCAGACAACTTAGCTAGGCTTTTTTTTTTTTTCTTTAAGGTGAGGAATGTTAATGCAGAAGTAGGGGGAAAAAATAACCTGGCTCAAGGTGTGATCCTGCAGCTGTTGAGACTCAAGGCATTTTTTTTTAAACTGTTTAAAATTAGATTGAGCGAGCCCTAGAATGAAGAACAAGGTGAAGAGGAGGCGAGAGCAGAGCGCAGAGGGAGGCATGGGAGGGAGCTCAGGTGAGGCAGGGGATCTTGTCATTTCTTCTAGACTTTTTTGTAGTGGGATAGTCCAAAGCAGAAGTGCCAAGCTGAATGCCAGCTCTGCAAACACCCCTCACCACACCCACGGGTGGCTCAAACTTCCTTATTTCTGTCTTCTAACGCCTAGTGCCTTCTCCACTAGGCCATGAATGCCTTTTGAATATCGGATTCTTCACAATTCTGAGGTCAACACATAGGTTGTTCCACATCCCTAGAGTGGGGAAATTCACCCAAATGCTCAATCACCCTGGTTCTTGGCTGTTTTCGTTGCCTGATTCTATGTTGTCTGTCTCTCCCCTCTCTGTTTTTTCTCCTCCTCCTCCTCCTGCTCTTCCTCCTTCTTCCTCTCTCTCCCCTCCTTCCTTCTGTCTCCTCTCCCCCTCCTTTCTTTCACTCTCCTCTGCCCCTGTCTCTCTGTCCTCTCTCCCTCCCTCCTCTCTCCTCCATCTCCTGCCTGTCTGTGCCTGTCTCTGTGTCTGTCTGTCTCTCCCTTCCTCCCTCCCTCTGTTGTCTATTTGTGTTATACACCTCTCTCCTCTCCTCTCTGTCTCCATTTCTCCTGCCTTCCTGGGCAGCTGTACTTGGGGTTTCCCGACACTGAGGGCTCTTGTAGGGAGACCCATGCTCACGTGGAACCAACCTTGGATGGAGGCTTCTCTTTCTTCGGCCTCTGACCTTTCACCCTGTGGTCAGCAGTGTGTGTACAACTCCCTCTTCTAAGCTGAAGCCCAGCCCTTCCTTCCTAGGTGACTGCAGCACATGCCCTGTTTTTTGTTTTAAAAGGTGAATACAAGGTGCAGCTAAGTGGTCCCGGAGTTAGGAGGACTTGAGTTCCAATCTCATCTCATACACTTACTAGCTATGTGACCCCGGGCAAGTCACTTAACCTCCACTGTCTCAAAAACAAAAATAAAAAGGTGAACACAAGCCTGTTAGCACATTACTGGACAAGGTCAAACTCTATCGAGGGCATACAACATGCAAACCGGAACTTACATACTCGTTCATTTGAAGAGGATTGTCGGGAGTGTGAGGCAAGGTTTCCCACAGGAGGTGATGCTAACCCAGTTCCTCTGGCTCTAAATCGAATATCTCTTTCCATAATACCTGGCTCTGCTGTCACAGAACTTTGATTCTCCTAGACAGTAGCAGCACTAGGGCCAGCAGCTCAGGCTAACCGGCAGGCTCGTGCAATGATTTTAACAGAACAAACATATCCCCCATTAGAATGGCTTTGATTTTGTCTTTGTGACCTCAGCATTTACTACTTTTATCACTACTACTGCTACTTCTATTACTACTTCCAACTCCTCCACCTCCTAGTACATGCACTTTTCAAGAGCTTTGCAAGTATTACATCATTTGATCCTCACATTTATAAATGAGGTAAAGAAAGTAAACAAGGGTTAACGGACTTGCTCAGGGTCAGTAAGTGTCCGAGGCTGGACTGGGGGTGGGGGTGTGGCAGGTGTTAGAGGTGGAAGACTAGGTGACCAGTGTAAAACCCCTCACTTTTCACGGACAAGGAAGCCAGGTCTGGAAAGGGAAGGGGCAAAGCTGAAGGTCCCAGGTGTCTCAGACCCGACGGGAGGTTCGTTTTTCTTTCTTGGTTTTTTTTTTTTTTTTTTTGTGGGGGGGCAGAAGTGGGGATCGCAGTTGCGTCTGCACGGAAGCCGGGGATGCTGCTAGGTAGGGATGGGTGCGGGGGTGACCATTCCTGCCGCCTGTCCCAAGCCCTCCTTTGACAGAAGCATTTTTGACTGTTGCCCCTTGTCGGAAGGCCTTCCCCCCATCTTCTCCTCCTTTTGGGAGTCCCAGCTAGAACCCAACTCCTACGGGAAGCTTTCCCCCATCCCCCGCACTGGAGTGTCCTCCCTCCGTGGTGAATGATATCTCCCATTTATGCAATCGAGGTCCCGGAATGCATGGTTAGTGGCTATTTGGCTGTTTGCTGCACGTGGTATCCCCGTTAGACTGTAAGCCCCTAGAGGGCAGGCACAGGCTTTTGCCTGCCTTTGCACCGCCTGTGCTCAGCGAGGCGCCAGGGCAGCGAAGAGGACCGAGGACCAGAACAAGGAGGAGCAGTGGCGCCCCCGCCCCCACCCGCCTCCCCAGCCGGCCCGCGCTTTGCGTCAGCTCGCTCTTCCCGGGAGCGGCTGCACGGATGCGTCAGGTGGGCGGGGCGGGGCCGGGCCGGGGAGGGAGGGAGGGCAGGGAGCGCGAAGGGGACCGGCTCAGTGCGTGCGTGCGTGCGTGCGTACGACGGCTGCAAGGGGTGGAGAGGGGGACCTCCGCACGCCGTCGGCCCCGCCTCTTCCCGCCCTCTGGGCCCCGCCTCCGAGTGACGTAAGCACCCAGGCCAGCCGGCGCCATTTTGAAAGTGGAGCCGCTCGCCGCCCGCCGCCGCCGCCGCAGCCGCCGGTGCCGCCGCCGGGGGGGAGAAGGAGAGCCGGGAAGCCCCGGAGCGCCGCCCCGCCCTCCTGCCCCGCCGCCCCCCGGCCCCGCCGCCCCCCGCTTCGCACCCGCGCCCGCAGGGGCCCCCCCGCGCCCGGGGAGGGCGGCGGCCTCGGCCCGGAGAGCTTGAGCAGCCCGGCGGGGCCTCCATCGCCCGCGCGCCATGGCAGGTGAGAGCGGGAGCGGGGCGCCCCGGGGCTCCCGAGACCCCCGGGGACGGGGGCCCGACGTGCCCGACGGCCGCGGCCGGGGCCCCGAGCCCGGCCCGAGGGGACCCCCGGCGGAGGCCGGCCCCCGCCCCTCCCCCACCCCCACCCGGCCGGAGCGGAGGGGGAGGGGAGGGGAGGAGGGAGGGGACCCCCTGGGGTGCAGCGCCCCCTCCCCCATCCCGCTCTGCAGCCCCGCCCGCGCCCGCCGCCCGGCTGGGAGGAAGAGGAAGAGGAGGAGGAGGAGGATCGGGACACGCGGGGACCCGGCCCGGAGCCACGAATGGGCGTGGGGGGCTGTCGGCCTCCGGGCCTTCCGCTCCCCCTCCCCCTGGGGGGGTGGGGGGCACGCTTCTCACCTCGGATCACGGATGAGCGATCCGAGGGACCTCAGGAGGTCGTGAGCCGTTTTACAGAGCAGGAAACTGAGGCCAGGGACCCTATTTGGGGCTCCGCTGAGGCAGCCCATTCATTTACAGAGCAGGAAACTGAGGCCTGGGGGCTCCTCGGGGGCGCGTATTTATAGCCACACGAGCCCAGGAGGTCAAGCCGGCGGCTTCCCTCGGGGGTCTCCTGGGCCTTTACGTGACCAACGTGTCGCCTCCGAGGGTGGGGGGCTCCTGGAAGGCGGGCACAGCCATGCCCTTCTTGGCCGCCTCGTCGATGATCGCAGCGCCTGGCACGTAGTAGGTGCTTAATAAATGCCTGGCTTGACCACGGAGCCCCAGCTGAAAGGACGCCCCTCATTTTACCAAGAACTCCCGTCCCCGAAAGTTCCTGAGGAGCAGAGGCTTGAAGCTGGAGGGGACTAAGAGGTCAAACCCCCCTCCCGTAGAAAGAAAAAGGGGGCTCAGGAAGGTTACTAAGGGGCATGTGTTTGAGGTCCGGGAGGCCCTTTATTTTATAGAGCTTGTGAAGGGCCTCAGATCGGCAGCTCTAAGGGCCCTGTCGTCCAGCCTCCTTCCCAGGAGAAGAAACTGAGGCCCAGAAAAGTTGCGAGCGTCTTCAATCCTAAATCCATGGGGAGCAGCCCCCTCATTCTGTAGGTGAAGCAGTGGAGGCTCAGTAGCAAGGGGGTGGAGAATGCAAGCGAACTTCTCCCTTTGCTGGAAGGAAGGCCTTTTTCTGTGCCAGTGGTGACTCGACCTCCTCCGGGGGTCGGGGCTTGGGGACCTGGTTCATGGCGTTAAGGGGTTTGTGTGCTTATTAATTGTGTAGAATTCTCTGAGAACCCCAGTCTTAAGATTGGGAAAGACATTCAGTAGCCACTGATTCCAGTCTGTTCTAACCTGCAATGGAAAAATGAGAGATTTTATGTACACACATAGGAGGAACAGGAGGACTTATGTATGGGGAAGGTGTTTTGTTAACATAGAATGAGAGTTCAGAAAGATAAAAGGAAAAAAATAAAATTTTTTCCAGTAAATTTCCTAGGCCTGAAAGATTTTCATCACTTAAGAGAATCTGGAATAGACTATTTAATTTTGTTGCCCTCTCTGTCTCCACAAATTTTTTTTCACTGTGCTTCCATCTGTAGCAAGGTGAAAGATAGAAACATCACAGACTGAACTAATTCTTTATCTTGAAATCCAGATGGATTTTTGCACTTCAGCATGTATTTTCTATTTTTTAATGTATTGGATTGAATTTGTGATTTTGCTACAAGCACGTTGCTTTTTGGCCTTGTTAATCTAGTAAAATTAAAACTGTTGCACAAGATGGTAAATTACATCTGTTGCTTGGCCCTTTGGATTCTGAGGGGTGGGGTGAAGGAAGAAAGAGACTTCCTTTTGACAGCCTCTTTAGCAGCATTCATTTCAATGACTTTTCCTGTATGTAATGAATGAGTGATTGGCTGGCAATGAAATGTAGAAAAATGGGTGGTGTTTTTTGGGGGAAAGGGGGAGTGTTGGTAGCAAGGTTCAAATGAATCACCATCTTTCACGGAGCCAGTAATGTTTCTGAAGTTGTCACTTCGTGCAGTGTTTCATGGTAGTTTTAGCTTATTAACTCTTAACACAGGATATTGTCAAAAGACTATAAATGGTTTAACTTTTTCTGCTGCTTTCTGATCTCTCTTAACCATGTGCAGTTAGCATTGTGTTTGGAGAGATGAAGATGAAAGAAGTTTTGAACAGAAGTGCAGTATTAGTGATCAGCCAGTGAGTTCATGCTCTTAAAAAAACTTAATTCCTACATTGAAAAAAGAAAAACCAACCCAAACTTGGAAGTCAGGGCTTTTTTTTTTTTTTTAAAGTAACTTACTTTCTCAAGGGCCCAAAGACACAGAATAAGTCAAGGACTGTTTTTAACAAATTAACTTATTCTCAACAACTTTTTCTTTGTAAGTAACTGGAGTTGAGTTATTATGGCTTTTTTTCCTTTAAATTAAATCTAGACCTGATCACAGTAGTAGAACAATTTCCTAATGATATTCGAGCAAGACTTTCTCCCAAGTTGGAGCTTTGGGGGCTGAGGTTCTCTGAGTGGGCAGCCCTGCTGATGGTGCTATGCTAACCTTGGACACCACCTCTCTGTTTACAGGGAGAAAATGTGAACAAAACTCGGACATGATGTTAATGGAGATTGTTTTTCCTTTTAGGAGCTGGAGGAGGAAATGATATTCAGTGGTGTTTTTCTCAGGTGAAAGGGGCAGTCGATGATGATGTAGCAGAAGGTAAGAATATTTTAAGTTGAATTATAAAATAATCTGTGGAGTCTGTTAAATTTTGATTATGGAAATTTTTTTTTGTAGATGATGACTAGTAAGGGTATTGGATGTCTGAAAGCCTTGGCCAGCTTCATTGGCTGTCTGGTTGGGACTTGTTTTCAGGGCTGCAGCATGGGTCTGAAGGCAAACCTTTGACTCCAACCTAAAAACAGTCCTGTGCGCTCTGCTCTGCTTCATTTTCATCCTCCCACCTACCTGCCTTGTTAGTTTGAGACAACATCTTAATGTTAAGATGAACAGTTCACCCAGAACTACATATGTGGAAAGGAAATGTCTTTTGACTTGATTCTTAGCTTTTTTTGCCCTTTCAAACTTGGGAGCTTTGTAGCATGGCGTGGTGCTTACTCTAAGCCTTTTGTTGCCTGATTTTCTTCTTGATACATTGTACTCATCTTGAAGGTTTTAGTTTAGACAAGTGAGAGCTGTACTTTTGAAAATTGATTGTATTTCTTACATGTTCCAGTAAAGGTTGTTCTCTCCCCCCCCCCCATAAGTTTTTTCTTCTGTCATTACAGGAAGATTTCAATGTTGCTGATTTTTTATTTGTTGTTGAAGTTCACTTTTCATATTAATGACCAACATGAATTCTCAAAAGTGAACATTTCAAAGCTCAAAGTTTTTGTTTGTCTCTGGAAAGTATATTTGTGTGTGGTCAGAAGCTCTAATTTGATGCTTGACATTTATTACTATCTAGAGTGGCTTCTATTAGTGAGTTTTGCTATAGAACACATTTAAAAACTTCTCTCATTTGAAATTTAATTATTTTTAATGAAATGCAAGAAAGTGGCAAATCTTTTGTGTCAAGCCTGAATCATTTTCTCCTCCTGTGTTCTGTCTCCACGTAGAAAGAGAGCATTAATGGACATTCCTACAGAGGATACACACTTGCATGGTTTTTCCCAGGAGTTGTTACAGATTTTTGTTGAGCCAGCTATGGATCTTTTCCGATCAACTTGGATCAGTGGGGCATGCATTAATGATGTGACTGGCCAGGCTTAGGTGGAGTCCTGATCATGAAATGGATTTTTCTTACCGGGAAGTCAGCTGGCATATATATATATATATATATATATATATAATTGGCACCAGCTTAAACTTAGATTGCTTATACTCTGAAGTGGGCTTTGCCATCCGGGAAGCTGGCATTTGAAGTAGGTCTTCGCAGTTTGAGGGAAGGGAAGGCTTGTCTTGGAAATGTCCCCTGCTAGGAGGGCGGGCTGTAAGGGGTGTGTATGTGTGCATGCCTGCATTTGTGGAACTCTTTCAGGAGCAGGTTATTTGGCAAGTGGTAGGGAGTTATTAGAGGAGAGAAGACACTACGGGTGGTTGGAAGGTGGAGTGATATGGGGTGGGTGGGGCTATTATAATAGGTCACACCTTATATATAGTAGTAGTCTTGGGTCAAATAAATGAATTCTTGATTTCATTTAATTTGAGCTAAATAATATGTATGTGTATATGAAATATTTGTTTCTTAACCTTTAGATTGTGAAAACAGAACAAATGGATATTCAGAAAGCTATAGCACAATGTCTTGTTTTAATACTTAAGATATTATACTTGATATTTTTATTTTTCAAATGGATACTTTTATTTTGTGGGTGATTTTGTCTACAAAGTTTTTTTTTTCTTTCTTAAATTGATGTACTTCATGTGTCTGCTGGGCTATTTCTGTCCTAAGGATTTTGCCTCATTTTCAGTCAACATTTTCTTTTGAAAATAAAGCAGAATATCAGGCTTTTGGACTTGGCTATTTTAAGGGACTATATTTTTTGAAGGGGTTGTTTAGGTCTTGGTTGGGTGCTATCTCCTGTGTCAAGACAATTTGCCAGCAAAACCAACATTATTAAGCAAGGTCATATTTAATATACTTTGCCCTTTATGTTGAAATTGGATTCTAATTTTTTTTTTGCTCAACCTTCTGGGAGTCATGGATTTGTTAGTAATATGTGGAGATGCCAGCTACTAGTTAGGTTTAAAATTGGGTTGATACTGCATATGAGAAGTAGTTAGAAGGCTGTCTATTTTTGGTTCTGCCACTTGCTGTGTAACCTTGGGGGAGTTTCCTCATGAATTAAATGAGGAGGTTGGAGTAGAAAAATCTTTTCCACTGTCTAATACTAAATAATTTACATTTATGTAGTACTTTAAATTTTTACAAAAACTAGATTTCCAAACAATATAAAGTAATAAAACATGCCTTTATTTTTCTGATAAATGTAGTGAATTAAGACTCTCACAGTAATCTCATTTTACACATTCTTCCAAACTAAAAGCAAATACAATGTCGAGCTTTATCTAAGTCTGGGTATATACTCACCCTCTCGTTGAGCTTCCTTAGTCTCTTATTGAATTTTTTTTCAGAATATTGTTTTTTTCATTTTGTTTTTGGAAAGGGGTTAATATTTTTTGACAAGTCTGTAAGGGAGTGATAATTGTGTAGTTATATGCAGAAGGAAGAATCCTTGGTTGGTACACATAGCCAAATTACTGCTCATTGAAATAACAAGTTAACATTTGTTACTCCCTGCTTAATAAAACTCCAGTGGCTCCCTATTACCACCTTGTACAAATTCAGATTTCACTGACAGGCTCTCTCGTGGTTGGAATGCTCTCCCTCACCTCCTTCTCATAACAGCTTCCTTCAAACCTCAGCTCCCTTCTGACCAATAAGGCTTTCCTAATTTCTCTACCCCTACCCCCACCCCATTACCTTGTACATATTTTCTATAGTCTCACCATTGTTATCTCGTGGTTGTGTGCCCCTCACTCCCTATTCTCCCCACTTCCAATTCCCCTTTATGTGATGGCTTCTCAAATTAGAATGTAAACTCCTTGAGGGCAGATACCATCTTCTGTTGGTATCTTTCTCTCCAGTTTTGAACACTGCCTGTTAGGCAAGCATATCTATCAGCTGTGTGCTGGGCACTGTCAGAGAATCCCTAAGCATTAGGATACAGTGCAAGGCAAAAACACAGTCCTTTCACAAAAGGAGCTCCCATTATAATGGGGAAGACAATATGTGGAAAAAATACATGTACAAGATAAATGCAGTATGAAGCGAGGGGGCTGGAGGGACAACCAGATGAGGCATTCTGTAGGAAAATGGAGCCAGGAAGAACTGCTCAGAGGAGGAGAGGAGCAGGAACAACACTCTAGGCTTGGGGAACAGCTGGTGCAAAGGCATGAGGACTGGAAATGGAGTGTGCTTTTTGAGGAACAGCAAGGAAACCAGGGTGGCATGATTGTGGAAAGGCACTGGGTCGGGAATGGCTTTAAATGACAAATAGAATTTTATATCTGATCCTAGAATTCGGAGGAAGTCAGTAGATTTTATTGAGTAGGGGTTTACAGGGTCAGAGCTCGCCTTTAACAAAATCACAGCAGCCAAATAGAAAGTGATTGGGAGCCTGCCCCAAGGCGGGGTGATGGGCTCTAAGGGGAGGGAAGGGACTATAGAAAGAAGAGTGGGGGAGGTGTGAATGAGGAGTGGAGGAGCCATCCCCAAGGTTGCTGGTCTGGGTGACTGGGAGGAGGCGGATGCCCTTGAGAGCCCTGAAGGAGTTTGGAAGAGAGGAGGGTGTGTGTGTGGGGTGGTGGAGTGGGGTGGGGTTCTATTTTGAATCGTGGTGAGTTTGAGGTGACTAAGTCATCTACTTTGAAATGGCCCTGAGGCAGTTGGTGATGAGGGCCTGGAGCTCTGGAGAGGGAGTAGGTCGTGCTGAATTTGTAGATCTGAGTATTATCTTCATAAAGATAATTGAACCCAGGGGGAAAGAGGAAATGGGGGACACTGTGCCAGGGATGAAGAACCATAAAAGGAGACTGAGGAGGAGTGGTCTGACATGTAGGAGAAGGAGGAGAGTATTAGAGAAACCTGTGGGAGGACAGACTATCTGGGGTCAGAACCTTCAAGGGGGTCAAGGGAGAGCAAAATTGAGAAGCGCCACACATAGTAAGTGCTTAATAGAGAGTGTTTACATTTGTTGCGTGTGCCCCCGTCCCCCATGTGGGTAGGAGCTGTTTCTTTTTTGTCTTTATACCCACCACCTGCCTGGCTGTGGTAAGAATTTAATAATTGTTGGGGGTTTTAATGGCTGAACTGGAGAACATGTAGAAAATGGCGTCTAGGATAGGCGAGGGCTTTGAGTCTCAAGAGCATCAGTTGAGTCTGGACAGAAGATTCAGCAGCACTTGATGGTGTAAGGTGGTTGAAGGCTTGATGGGGGGAGGAGTCACTAGAAAGGCTTGTTCAGTTTGGTTTTGGAGGGAAGAAATAGCAGCAATGACTTAGAAATTGTAAAGAGGCGAATAGAAGCTTGGCATCAGGAAGCCTTTTCTAACATTAGAGTTGCCCCAAGGTGGATTGGGACACCCCATGTAGGAGGCTCCCCATCATCTGTAGAACCACTTGTCAGGTTATGTTGTAGCTGAGGATGAACTAGATGAAATAGCTTCTGAAGCAGCAATTTTGACTTTTGGCATTCCTTCTCACTCACTTTCCCCAAAGTGCCTAGCACAATGCTTGACATATACTAAGTGCTTAATAAATGCTTGGTGATTGATTCTATGAATTACACAGGTCCCTTACAGGAAAAGTTTACAAGATAGAAAGGAGAGCTATAGCCAGATATGGGAGAATTAGGGACTGGACAGTTGAGGGTCTCTGGACTTTTTCCCCAAGACCAGAGTATAAGATACTGTTTACAAATGAGTTGTAACTTGTTTCAGTAACCAGTTAATTTGATTTCTCCACTCATCTCCTTTCTTCTTAAGTATAAAGTTCTCATTTGTTAATTTGAAACTTATTTCTTAGGATTTTGACTGTGAAAATATAATTACAATTTACTCTAATCAAGTAAATATTGGAGGAAATATTTAAAATGAATTCACATTTTAAGAAATCCTGTCAGTTTTCCCCTACTGTCATACTTTTAACAGTCTTTAACATTTTCTCTCTGCCTGAAATTTCCAATCTATTTAGGGTATATAACTTATTAGATGAATCTTGTTATTTTTAATTTATGTTTATAATTTTATATATAATCAGTTGCATTACGTCTTTTCAGGACTTGCTTTCCCTACTTGTTTTTGGTAGGATTTAAAGACATCAGATGAGAGTGAGCAAATTTACTGTTGTTGTTTTTAATGTTGCTCCATAAACAGAAGTTGTCTCTTACATTTTTTTGGAGCAGTAAATAGGAAGTCTGCTTAATGAAAGATGAGTTTAAAAGAAAGCATAATAGAACTCATCATTTTGTGGATTTAGATATATCGCAAGTCAAATCCTGTCTCCCAGAACCTAACTACAGTAAAGGCATAATATGGTGAAGGTGTTCGTTCTGTCCCATGACACTTAACATTTGTGAAGTATAAACCTGAGGTTATGTCTCTAACTGTCCATGGTTGTAGATGAATAGTCTGCATAAGGGAGGGGTTTTTTTTAATATTGTGACCATTACAGATCATCTTCTCATTTTCTTTTTTAAAGATACTGAACCACTGTTCTTCACATCAATTTCATGGTCTTTATGAAGAGTATGGAAGATAATGTCCACATAGCATATTGTATGCTACTTTGCCTCAAAATGGCACGCTGAATTACAAAGTTATTGTTTGGCAGTATGTTAAGTTTGGCCCAAACCAGTTAACTTTTGAAGTTGTTACAAGAAACTCATCATATTGGGTTGTTGAATGGCTTCAGTTGGCAAAAGTATTCTTAACTTATTTAATTATATTAGGCTTTTTTCCTATTTTATCTTTAAAATTAATAGCAGAAAGATATGATTTTTTGGTTATTATTTATTAGTTTTTTCTTTTTAAGAAGGTATCCTGGACATGGGGTCAAGAAAACCTAAGTTCAAATCTTACCTCAGACACCTTCCATAATGTCACTTGACCTACTCAACTTGATTTTTCTCATATATAAAATGTAACAGCTGAAATAATGTACAGAAACCTCTTTACAAACTTTAAATTGCTATATTGATGCCAGTTGTTTAGAAGGCAACATGATAACTATGGAAAGGGTAGTGGATTTGTAATTAAAAGACCTGAGTTTGCATCTGGCTTGGCTTCACTTGTGTGACCCTGGGCAAGTCACTTAACCTCTTGATTCTTCAGTTTCCTCATCGGTAAAATGATGTGCCTCTTCCAATTTTCAGTCTGTGGTCCTGTGGTCTGCATTATTTTGAAGAATGCTAGGTGAATTTAATACATTAGTTTGTCTAATAGGTTCATGCTATCCCGTATACCTTTTTAAAGCCAGGTCGTTAATAAGCAGGATTGGCTGTTTTCTTTTCAATACATTGGATTAGGACATTTTATAGTTAAAAACACTTATAGCAGCAGCTTTTGAAAGACGATTTTTTTTTTAAGTCGTGATGTCATTTGGTCATTTTATTGCTACAGCAAAACAAGGCCACTTTTATTACTGTCACACCTTTCATTTCTGATTTTAATTGGTTGTCTTCTTGTCCATTGTAACTTTTCATGTTGACAAAATGTTTAAAAATAATTTGGAGCACAATTATTTGTGCTATGGTTGGTATCACCACTCTTAAGATGTACCAATATGTGCACATGCTAGACAAAGAGCCAGACGGTAAAAGTGGGGGCATTATGAAAGTTTGTTTCTCTAACTTTATTAAAGCTGCTAATGTGAGTCTTAGAATCTGGTTAGCACTGTTTTTAGGAGCCAAATTAGATCTGCCTTAAGCTCTTACATCTGGTGAAGTTGAGGAGAGAGAGAGACCTTTGATTCTGGAGTGAATTTAAAAACCTTCAGCTCAAAGAGATTAGAAATATAATGGCATGAAAGGCACCTTAGATAGCAATCTAATGTAATTCTCTGATTTTACAGATGAAGAACATGGTGTGGAAAGAGGTTCTGTGTTGCTCTTTGAACTTTGCTTTTAGTTCATTACCAAAAGCTACTGGTTACTGAGGGTTTTTCCCTATTTGTTAGGACTTTTAAAAACTTACTTTGGGGGGCAACTAGGTGGCGCAGTGGATAGAGCACCGGCCCTGGAGCCAGGAGTACCTGAGTTCAAATCCGGCCTCAGACACTTGACACTTACTAGCTGTGTGACCCTGGGCAAGTCACTTAACCCCCATTGCCTCACTAAAAAAAAAAAAAACAAAAAAAACAAAAAAACAAAAACTTACTTTGGCTTCCAAAGTTAGTTTTCTTAGTTATCAGGCGTTTATTATGTATCAGACATTGTACACAAGTTGGGAAGAGACAGGAAAGGAAGGACAAGTGTTTCACTTTTAAGAATCTAATTTAAAAAATTTCTCTGAAGTTGAAAGGGAAGCTCTCTCTCTCTGTGTGTGTGTTTTGTTTTGTTTTTTTAATATCCCTTTTCAAAATTTGCAAAGTTAGGGCTTTTGGCCCATGCTCAGGTCTTGTGGTCTTGTGGACAGGCTGACCTGCCTGGGTTCTTGACTCTGCCTGGTTGATAAAAGATACTGGATGCTATAGGTGGGTGTTTGAAACTTGGATCACAATCAATTGTCAGTCGAATTTCTTACTAAGCTATTTATTTATTCATGTATTCATTTATTTAGGTGGGGCAGTGAGAGTTAAGTGACTTGCCCAGGGTTACACAACCAGCATCAAGTGTCTTTGGCCAGATTTGAACTCAGGTTCTCCTGAATCCAGGGCTGGTGATTTATCCATTGCACCACCTAGCTGCTCTACTAAACTATTTAAAATACAATAATTGTTATGGGAATAACTCACTTTCATAGACCTTTTATAAGGTACCTTTGTGGTCTGCTGATGAATTACTGGATTTTGATTCAGAGGGGCCTGGGTTTTTGAATACTGCCTTTTCTGACTTTTTTTTTTAACCTTTGTGACCTTGAAAGTAAAGCCTTACTACACCTGGGGCTCAGTTCCCTCATTTTTAAAAGGGGAAGAGGGGGTACATTAGACTGGACGAGTTCTGAGATCCTTTCCCCTTCTTAGGTTTTTGAAACAATCAGGCAGGCCAGTATTTTTTTTTTTCTCCCAGACCTGTGATTTTATCAGCTTAGGGAATTTTTGGTCTGGAAGTCTCACATTGATTTAAGTTCAGCAACTTGTCTATAACTCAGTCTTTCCCCATTTTGTAGAAGAGGAAACTGAGGCTGAGAGGTGATTGGCTTCCCCTAAAAATCTGGTGGAGGTTTAAACTTGTGGATGGATTAGTTCCATATATGCAGCTTCCCTTGATGCCTACTATTGTGGAGTGAGTAGCTATAGATGGGAATTTTTTATGTAAGCACTGAGAGGACATATTCTCTTAACCGGAAAACCTGAGGAAAAAGTGTTTCCAAGCCTGAGCCAGTGCCTCTTCTAAGATTTTCCTTCAAGTTTCCTACCTGTTAATTTTAAAGATAAGTAATGGATTAAAGTACCCGTCAGAACCTGCCAGGTTTAGGAGTGAGTGAATCAGTGACAGATTGTGGGAGCAGGGCAGTTTCCAGGAACTCTGCAGGGACAGTGCAGACCTCAGGTTGGGCTGCTTCTGCCTCCCCTTCACCTGAGCTTTTGACCTACCCTGTGGTGGGACCACATGCAGAAGATGGGCCTTGTTCATGTTCTTTCTGTAAAAGTTAGTATTGCTTTAGTGGCAAATGGCACTTGAGTTGCTTGGAACACTGAGAAGTTAAAAAGTGACTTGCCTCAGGGTCACCAAGGCAGCTGGTGGCAGAGAGAGGGACTTAAATCCAAGTCTTCCTAATGTGGAGGCCATCTCTGTGCTACACCAGAATGCCTCTCAAGTAAAGTAAATAAGGGGAATATGTATTGAATTCATTTCCTTTATTAATTTCATTAAAGCACAATTTTATAATTAAGGTTTATTTCTGGATGGAAGTAAGGCCATGTAAAAGGAAATGAAAATTATGGGACATGGTTCTTTTTGTCTATTCCCTGTTCCAATCCATCTTCTACTCAGCTGACAAAGTGAATTTTCTTAAAGCATAACTGGCCATGTCACCCCATCTTCTACCTCCCCTGGAATAAAATGAGTGATTCCCTGCTACCTCTAGGATCCTTTAGGCTCTAGCATTGAAAGCTCTTCCTAACCTGGCCTCCTCCAGATTCCTCAAGTCTTTGATTTTCTTCCCCTCTGCATACTCCATGATCTGGCTGCACTAGCCTGCTTGCTGTTCTTTATATCTCTGTGCCTTTACATTTGAATGTCTCCCTCCCCTGCCCCTAATACTTTTCCATCTCACTTTTGCATCTGACTTTCTCTGGCCTCCTTCAAGTCTCAACTCAGGTCCCACCTTCCGTAGGACTTTTCTCACTCCCTGCAGAGATTATCTCCTGTATACTCACATAGCTCTTGGATATACCTAATTATTTACGTGTCATTTCTGCTACTAGAACGGGAGCTTAAGGATGGGAACCTGGCATGTACTAAATGGTGAAATCTTACTCACTGATTGACTTGGGTACAAAGAATCAACTTCACAAGGATAAGATGGAAGGACATGGATAGGCAGTAGTTATTCTGAAAAAGATCTTAGAATGTTAGTGGACTACAAGCTCCAGATGAGTCAGCCTTTAAACGTGACAGCCAAGAAAAGCTAATGTGGCCTTGGGCTGCATCCAGGGCTGCATGACTTCTGGGAATAGGGGCAGGATCATCCCACTGTGCTTGGTGCTGCTCATTCCCCATCTGTAACATTGTTGTTGGTTGGGGGCACTGTGGTCTGAGGAGAACACTGCTCAGCTGGTGTGTGTCCAGATGGGGGCAGTGAGGAGGATGGACTGAGGCCGTTTCTTAGGAGCATTTGAAGGCCCCAGGCATATTTAGCGCAGAGAAGAGAAGGCTGGGGGCGGGGGTGGGAAGAGAATGCTAGCTCTTCTCAAGCGATTGAAGGCTCCATCCTCTTGTGGAGATTCACTGGAGGCTGGACATCCCCTATTCGTGATGCGCCGCTACCTCTCCTTGTCGTGGCTTGGGTCTATACAGTGGGGTTTCCTGTATGGGCTGGGTTAGGGTTGCTGAGGTTTCTTCTAAACCTCAGATTTGGTGCTTCTGTGAGTGTAAAGGCCTCCTCTGGATGGGAGATCAGATGAGGGCTAGCTCCACTGCTGAAGGCATCAGAGAATGCTTTGCGGAGCATGTGGTGTTTGAGCTTGGCTTCAGGGATGGCGAGGAGCTCACAGACCCCTTGAAAGCGCTGAGATGGTGTATCAGAGCATGCCAGAGTTGGAGACCGACTTGGGAGAGGAGATTGCCTTGACTACACTAGTGTGATTTTGATATGTACCTAGCATTGTACTTAGCATATCCTGGGGAATGCAGAGAATTGAAGGATCATCTGTACAGAGCAGCAGAAGAGACCAGTGGCTCATCCTCTCCTCTCCCCTTCTCCCATTTTAGAGGAGAGGAAACTGAGGCATATGGGATGTTAAATGACTTGTGCACAACGGCAGACTGCTCTTAAAGGCATTTGGGCATTATTTTACAATCCTGTAGTTGGGTATGTGGGTTATGCAGGAGTTTACATTCTTAATACATTTTATTGTTCCAGCTTATTGAGATCTTTTTGGATATGTCACCTGATGTTCCATTTATCCCTTCCAACTTCATTGTCCTTAATTTTTTTTAAAATTATAAAAGTATGTTATTATTTTCCAGTTACATGCAGAGATAGTTTTCAACATTTGTTTTTATAAAATTTCTAGTTTCAAATTTTTCTCCCTCCCCTCCCTGCTCCCCACCCCAAGACAGCAAGTAATCTGATATGGGTTATATATGTACAATCACATTAAACATATTTCTGCATTAGTCATGTTACAAGAAAAGAATCAGCAAAAAGGAAAAACCTCAAAAAAGAAACAACAGCACCAAAAACAAAAGAAATAGTATGGTTCTATCAGCATCCATCTTCCACAGTTCTTTTTTTTTTCTGGATTTGGAGAGCCTTTTCTATCATGAGTCCTTTGGAACGATCTTGGACTGTTGTATTGCTGAGAAGAATCAAGTCTATTACAGTTGATCAACACGTAATGTTGATGGTACTGTGTCCAGTGTTCTCCTGGTTCTGCTCATCTCACTCATCATCAGTTCATGCACGTCCTTCAGGTTTCCATTGTCCTTAAGTCTGACAAACTTGCCTTGTGATTAGCAAAATCAGTGATTAAAAATATTGACCCTGCAGGGCCTGGGACAAAGCCCTGGAGTGTGCTACCAGAATCTTGGCTCCAGTCTGAATACTGACCTATTAATACTGACACCGACACCTCCCTATCAGTTAGGAATCAGTCAGGCCACAAGCTTCGGTCTAGTACCTCCTGGGCTTAACAAAAAAAGAAACCTTCCTTGCCCTCAGGGAGCTTACATTCGGTTGGGGGGAACTATTTACTCCTGTATGTAAAGACCAAGTTCTTCCAAGTAATTGGGAGAATTTGGCAGATTTTAAAGGGGCTTTTGTAGGAGGTGGCCCTTGAATTTAGCTTTGAAAGAACCTGAGGGTTGTGGGAGAAGTGGAGGAGCCGAGGAGCCGAGGAGCTTGTGCATTCCAGGCCTGTCAGAATCTCCTGACAGGAAGAGCAGGAGCTAGTCCAGGTTGGCTGTGAAGGGATATAGGATATAATTAGGCTGGACAGGTAGGTTTGAGCCAGTGAAGAAAGGGTCGAACCTAGGAGTTCATTCGCTCCTAAAGGCGAGTGAGAGAGAGAGCAGTGCTTGAGGAAGGTCACTTTGGTAGCCTATTGGAAGATAGACTGGAGAAAGGAGAAAGTGGAAGGTGATGAGAGCCCTGAGCTAGGGTGGTGGTAGCCTAACTTCTATAGACCATTCAGTCCAAGTCTCTTATTTCCTTCACAAAGAAATTAAGATGTGTTTTATCAAATGCCTCTTTGAAATCTACATTGGCAACATTGCCTCGATCTGCCAGTCCAGTAATCCTTTAAAGAAAGAAAATCAGTTGGCCATGAGTTCATGCTGGCCCCTTCTCAAGACTAAAGCCCAATTAAAGAAAAATGCCTTATCTAGGACCCATGACGGGGAGCCTTTCTCATCTTTTGGGCATTGCTCCCATTGGGGTCAGGGCTCCTTTGGTGTCCCAGTATTTGAATCCCTTTGTAGATGCACTAAAACGGTCTCAACTTTTCACTCACAAGGATCGTCCTAGAAAACATGAGATATTCCCACAGTCAGTTTTTAAAGGAAAAAAAAATATCCAGGAAAGGGTAGGAAGTCCTGACCTATCTTTACTAGGAAGTTAACATTCTTGCTTTTTGTCTTGAGAGGCCAGTGTCCTGGAAAGTGCACATACATACTTAAATCCTGTGTGACCATGGGCCAGTCCTTTCCTTTCCTCTGTACTGCTGGTTTTCGATCTGGAAAATTAGCTGTGAAATGTATCTGACCTTTAAGGTCTCTTCTAACTCTATAAAGCCGATATTATTATCCTGAAGCTTGTGAGTTGGTTATTTTAAGAATATTTTTGATAACTTTTTAAATATAACTGGTTTCCTTTATAATCCTCTATATTTTATTTTATGTATTTAAATACATTCTTCAGAGCATGGGCCCATGGGTTTTCCCAAATGCTGCTCAGGAGGCCATGACATTGCTTTTCATAGACCTCACCCCACTCCAATTTTGCTTCTTTCATTGACTTCTTGGTTTATACGGGTACCTTACCAACAATTATTAATTCATTATTCAGGAAAGACCATTTGGGGTGGAGGTATAAGTTCCAGCAATTCTCTAGTGAGGGTTCTCAAGTGGACCCTGGTAAAACTGGGCATTTTAACATTATGGGGAAGTTTCTTTATGATATTAATGGCAATATATTGTGAAAAATGCATAGCTGTGCAGGGTGTATTCTTTTAGTGCACTCTTTGTGTAAAACCTGGAAGGAAAAAGTCTGACTTTGTATACAAACAAATGGAACAATAAATAACCCTTTTACAAGTGTATAATCATCCTACACCCACACCCTCTGTTTAAATTAGTATTGAGAGGGAACAAAAATACCAGTTTCTGGAGCTTTCCTTTGGGGTTTTCAACAAAATATTTGCTGTCTTAGCAAGCCCTCCAGTGGGTTCAGAAGTTAATTCATTTGTAAGTAGAACTGCTTGAGGGTATTTTTTTTCTGACTTGTTCATGACAGTGAAATATGTGATACTACTATTAACCTGGTCAAAACTGTTTTATAAATATATTCTTTATTCTTATTAGTTTATTAATAATCAATATCTTGGGGAACCCAGTGATCTTCCTTTCCCTTCTTAGTCTTTTCTTTTACCCCCCCCCCTCGTTGTTTGTCCTACCTTTTTTTTTTTGGTGAAGCAATTGGGGTTAAGGGACTTGCCCAGGGTCACACAGCTAGTAAATGTCTGAGGTGAGATTTGAACTCAGGTCACCCTCTTGATTTCAGGGCCAGTTCTATCCACTGTGCCACCTAGCTGAACCCCACTCAAGGTATAAGTCCTTGAAAGTATGACCCAAGCCAACAAAGGAGTCTTGGGTAGAGACAGATCCTTTTGTCCAGATAGCCTAAGGGTTACTGATGAGATTAAACCAAGCCTAGATAGAAAGCTAGTTGGCTCTGACCAGCTTGAGTGGGGGTCTTAACATTCCTTTCTCTGATGTCATCCCTGGACTTCATTTTAATATAACCCATCTCCAGTCATGTTAACCAATTAGATTCGATTGCTGTGTGATAGACCTCCTGCAGTGGAAAGGGTTTGTGAACCGAGACTGACCACAAGGAAGGGTCTTTGTTCTGAGAGAGACTGCCATAGACCTCATTTTATTAATAACCTGCCAGCCATATTAATAAAATGATTAAATTATCCAGAAACTATGTCTCATATTTTTAATCGTCACTTTCCCTTTGGGGAGCTGCCAAGCGAAGTGTTAACAATAAATCATGTTTTAGAACAATCAAATTAATGAAAAGGTTAGGAATTACAAATATGCAAACTAGACATTCTAGGCCCTCTGGGGCTTGGGATCCTCTCCTCCCACTGAGGGGTCCTTAGTTCTAGGCCCATGCATTCTGGACCTGGGTTCAGCCCTGGGAGAGCCAGTCTTCTGATTTGGTTGTCTTTGGCCCATGTCCAGAGTCTTCCTAAAAGGGAGTAGAAAAACACTCAACAATGTTAGTATAGGATAGGTATAGGATAGTTATTTTCTCCACACAAAAGAAATATAGATGTGTATTGATAAAAACCTCTTCTTTCAGGAGGGCTGTAGTATTTGTCCTAAGCACCTTCCACAGTAGAGCTAGCACTGACTGATGGACCCAGGAGCTCCTCACATCTCAGATTCCCTAAAGGCACTTCCTCAAGCTGGAATCTCCTATCTTAGGATCAGTGTTTGGGCATCTCACGGTCTTCTCTCCTGAGGGGAAAATCCCCAATGAAGCACTCAGGGCCCTGAGATCCTGACTTGGCTTCTCCTCGAGGTACACGTTGCTCTAGCTGTTATGTGTATATCCATCTTAGGTGTGCCCCAGAATTCTGAAGTTTCTACTCCCTCTGAAGTCTGAATGTAGATGTTTTTCACAGACTCAGTGGCCGGTCCTCTTTGATATAGGCACCTCTTGCTGCCTTCACAGGACCAAGGAACTAATAGCACTAAGGAACGTGCTTCACTGGGAGTTAGCAGGGGTGCTCAGCTCAGTTCCAGAAATGCTCCGGGGCCATGTGGGCAGCTAAGAGTGCAGTGGATGGAAGGCTTTGCTTGGAGTCAGGAGATTCTTCTTCCTGAGTCCATATTGTGACCCTGGGCAAGTCATTTAACCCTGTCTGTTTGCTCATCTGTAAAATGAGCTGGAGAAAGAAATGGCAAACTACTTCAATAATATCTTTGTCAAGAAAACCCCAAGTGAGGTCAGGAAGAGTGGGACTCTACTGAAAAGTGAATCAACAACAATCTGGTGGGATGCTTTGGCCAGAGGAGATGGAGGTGGGGAATGCTTGTCTCCCCCCACCCACTCCCAAAACAAATTTACTGAGTGTCCGAGTCTCATATAATCATGAAGAGCTAGGTTTGGGGCTTGGGGCTTTTTTAAAAAAATAAATTTTAAGGATTTGTTCAGAAACTTCAGCTCAGTTTAAACAAGGGGGATAGGACAGGAAGGGGGAAATTATCTAGTAATAACTATTTCCCTCCATAGTATATCCTATTAATTCCTTGCTGTTCCTTCCACAACTTATTTCAGGAAATATTTGTGAGCTGTTGAGACTCGTGAATCCACTGCTGCCAAAGTCACTGCCACCCTTAAGAATCTGGGGTCAGGGAATTGGGAAGGCTAAGGAGGAGGACTAAGGAGGGAAGCTGGAATGTGAAGTGAGATATTCTTGATCATGAAGTCAGACCCAGGATTAGACTCAGGTCTCCTCCCAGTCTGGGGCTGTCACTGCTTTTGTAAATGAAACCCAGGGTAAGGATTGACTTTGGAGGGTCTCAGTCTGATCTTTTGTTCTTTGATCTTTTTGTCTCTAACTCCTCTTACTCCCCTCTCCCTTCTCTCAGTTCTGATCTTCTGAGAATTTTTTTCTAACATCCTCATCTGTTTTATTTTGTAGCATCACCTCCCAGGGTTATTCAGGTACTGAGCATACCAGAAAGCACCTTTCAGTAGCAGCTTCTTGATTCCCTTGGTACCTTTTTCAGCTCCTATCAGCTATTAGTTGTTGCAGGAGTAAAAGCTGGGGCGACCCCCCCCCCCCCGCCCGCCCCTGCACTCTAGGTGATTAATACATGTCTGAATTGAAAGGTTAAAAAAAAAGACCGAGTTGGTTTCTTTACCTCTGCACTTAATAATTTGCTTTGGACACTGAGAGACTCATAATTGAATACTGAGAAAGGGTTATTGTATGGGACTCTTTTCTACACTTCACTGTGCCAGCTTTCTCTGCTCCACCCTTATTTTTTTTCCCTTTGTTGCTGTTGATATGATTTGTATGTTTATTAGAACCTTTTGCAACTTTGTCACCCAAAGAGAAACTTCCTTGGATTATAAGAGGGACAGAAATCACATTCCACCTCAGCTACTTGGAGGTTGTTGAAAGGCCAACAGGAACAACCCAAGTTAACCCCTCATTTGAAGAGCAGGGTTTTTGGTACAAAACTGGTGCTTGTTTTAGGTGGGGAGGCAATGATGATGCCAGCGATAATAGATCACTGCTTCTGGAGTCTAGAAGACCTGATTTTGGTTTCTCCCTAAGATCTTCAACTAGTTGTGTGACCGTGGGCAAGTCACTTAACCTGCTTTCCCTCATCTGAGGATGAGCCCCTACCTTCCAGAATTGGTGTGAGGATCAAATGAGATGTAATGTGCTTTCTAAGACTTAAGCGCTACAAAAAGGCTCTTGTAAAGGAGGTGAAAAAGAAAGGGGATAAATGGACATCGTGTCTTGTACCCTGGATGATCTGGGTAAATATTTCTCAAGTGAAAGAATTGAAGCCCTTTAAGGAGCAGTTCAGTCTTCAGTGAGGTGAGAAACCATTGCTTCTGCCTGTCTGCTGGTTTAAATCCTTCTTTAAACCAGAGCCCACTGGATTTAGATTAAGGTGTTACTCTACTTGGAGATCCAGACCTGTTCATTTACATTTGAAAAGCACATTCTCCCTGGAGTTACTAAATTAAAAGCATTTCTTGAACATGCTGGGTACATGCAAGACCCTGCCATCAGTGAGCTTTACAGTCATGCTACTGGGGGGGGGGGGTGATACGTACATAGCCGGGCAGATTGGAAGGAAATAGGACTGAGGGGTCAGAGAAAAACTGCTTTTTATCACTGCTTCAGAGGCCTGAGGACTAAGCGTGATACCTGCCTCTTTCAGCAATGGCCAGTATACAGGGTGTCCAAAAAGTCTTAGTGCAGTTAAGCCATTAAAGCTTTTGGAACACCCTGTATTTGCAGAATAAGGTATCACCAGACGTGGTTGATGCGCTTTGTCTAATTGTACTTTACTACAAGGTGGGGATGGAGGAGGGGCAGTATAGCTGGATTCCCAGTCATTTGAAGAAGATAGGTATGTAAACATCGAGAGGCAGTTTTTACAAAGGCTTCATGGAAGAGGGTCTGCTGGAGCAGAGATTTGAAGGTGGCTAAGGATTCCAGGGATCAGCTGTGCAGGGGCCCAGAGAAAGGTCGGAGTGGGTGGGCCAGGTGGCTGGGCTGTGAGTTGGATCTGGGAAGGCCAATTTCAGTTATCTAGTGAGGAAGAGATCTATGTGTCCAGTGGAGGAGCTGGCATTTTAGCCTAGAAGCAGTTTTAAGTTCCATCGGGGCTGTGTGTATATATGTGTGTGTGTGTGTGTGTGTGTGTGTGTGTGTGTGTGTGTGTGTGTGTGTGTGTGTGTGTGTGTGTGTTTGTGTTTGTGTCATTCTTCTTATGAGCGTAATCATTAGCAAGTGCAAACTTGTCAGTCTACAGAGAACCAAAGAGTATTGTATATGAAACTTGTAAAGTTGACTATGTACAGTTTTTCAAAGTGTGTACTAAGTATAACTCACTGCTAATAAAGAGCCCTGTTTACTTTGTCTCCCTTATAACTGATTTTTTCCCCAGTGTTATCGATAGCTCTTTTGCTTTGCATTTCTCTCACTTCCCACAGTGAACTGTGCCTTTCCCCTTCCCTCCCTCCAACAAATATATAGAGTGGAGCAAAACAAATGAAAACATTGGTAATATTTGACGATGTCTGTCTTGTGTCCCCCTAGTCTGTTACTGTACTGGTAAGATGTGGGAGGTGAACAGGAGGTTTCCTTATCAGTTTGCTGAAATCATCTTTGGTCAGTGCATTGATTTTTCTTTTAAGGCATTGAGCAGTCTTTTAAATTGTTCTTTGGCTTTACTAATTTCACTGTCAGTTTGTGCAGATATACTCTATTTGCCATTCCTTATGGCATAGTAGTTCATTTAATTTATATACTGTAATTTGTTCATCCATTCCCCAATTGGTGGACATCTTTCCAGTTCTTTGTCATAGCAAAAAGGATTGGACTTTTTTGGGGGGGGCAGGGCAATGAGGGTTAAGTGACTTGCCCACGGTCACACAGTTAGTAAGTGTCAAGTGTCTGAGGCCAGATTTGAACTCAGGTCCTCCTGACTCCAGGGCCGGTGCTCCATCCACTGCGCCACCTAGCTGCCCCCAGGACTGGACTTTTTAAAAAATTATGTATGTGGCCTTCTCTGCCTTGGACTTCCTTGGGGTTTATGCCTAGTAGCAGTCCTGCTGGATCAAAGGGTACAGTTAGTGACTTTTGGAATATAATTCCAAATTGTTTTCTAGAAAGATTGTACTATCCATCACTGAACCTTATCAAATAGGAAAACCACTTGGCCAGGTTTTTTTGTTTGTTTTAAAAAAGGTTCTTTTAGCGGTTGTGTAGAGGAGAGACTGGAGGCATAGGGACTAATTAGGAGTCTCTCTTAGAGGTACAGAAGTACTGAACTAAAGTGGCTTTATGACTAGAGAAGGGATTCATGGGTCAGAGAGATATTCTGGAGATAGGAGTGACAATACTTGATAACTATTAGAATATATAGAGTTGGGAACAGTAGAATATTGGTGCTGGGAATCTGACTAGAAGATATAGGGGAAATTAAGGTAGAGACAGGTTTAGGGGGAAGATACTGAGGTCCATTTTGGAATTTGAATGTGAGATGCTAGAGATTTAGAGCACTTAGCTGGTGATTGAAAACTGGAATTTGAGACAAATTATGATTGGTTATGCAGATTTGGGAGTCTTAAGTGTAGAGATTCTAATTAAACCCAGGAGGGAGAGCTGATAAAGTCACCTAGAGAGAGGAGACCTCGTTCAGAGCTCCAAGCAAACTTAGACTTAGGGGGCAATACATGGATGAGAAGAACAGTGTCTTGGAAAGAAAGGAAGGGGTTTTGTGTTTTGGTAGCCATCTGGGGCATGGGGTGGGGTGTGGGGAAGAAAGTTACAGGATAACTTGATTATATACTTTGAAGGAAAAGCAAGTTCATAATCAATTTGCAGTTTCATATGTAATCCTCTATTTTCTGTTCTACTTTGTTATGGAAATGCTTTTTTATTTCTTATATTCAGAATAAGGAAAAGGAAGAAAGTAAAGGGAGGAAATTGTATCCAGGAATTGCAGAGAAGGAAAGACGGGTAAGGACTGAACAGTGAAAAGGTGATTGGAAGTAGAGAACAGAACTTTTCATAGGGTGGGTTTAGAACCAGGTTGCAAGGAATGAAATGCTTGGGAGGTGAATAAAACAAGGCAGTGAGTGTAGATTGCTGGTTGTGGGTTTTTATGATTTGGGCTCTGAAAAGCTGGAGAGAAATAGGTGGGAGGTATAGTAAGGTCAAGTGAAGGTGATGGTGCAATGGATAGAATGATGGGCTGGGAGTCAGGAGGACCAGAATTCAAATGCAGCCTCAGATACTTACTAGCTGTGTGACCATGGGCAAGTCACGTAATCGTGTTTGCCTAAGTTTCCTTATCTTTAAAATGAGCTGGAAAAGGAAATGGCAAACCACTCCACCATCTTTGCCAAGAAAACCCCAAATGGGGTCATAAAGAGTGGAATATGACTAAAATGAACAACAGAAGCCTTGGGTGTGTTTGTTGGGAGAGGGAACCAGAAGAGAAGACATTTAAAAATGAGGGAGAGTGGGGCAGCTAGATGGCACAGTGGATAAAGCACCAGCCCTGGATTCAGGAGGACCTGAGTTCAAATCCGGCCTCAGACACTTAACACTTACTAGCTGTGTGACCCTGAGCAAGTCACTTAACTCCAATTGCCTCACCAAAAAACCAAACAAACAAAAAAAAATGAGGGAGAGAATACATGTGCATGTGAGAGGGTGGAAGGAGAGGATGAGATGTGTGTAGATCAAGCTCTGAGACCTGCAGAAGTAGGCTCAAGGCTAAGAGAAGGCCCATCTCATCATTATGGACTGGAGCTAAGGATGATGGAAAGGGAGGGAGGTGGTACACTAGGCTTTAAGAAGAGAAAGTTTCAGGTTCCACTGGGCAGTGTGATAGTTAGGAAAGAAAAACATCTCAGTGAAGGCTCAGCTGACACTAAGGGAACCTAGATTACAAATTTATAATGGACCCAGGTATATTGAAACACTTTAGGAAGGGGGTGGGGAGTGGTGGCCCTTCTCTTACCTCAGGCTATCCAACCTTTCTGCTTGTGTCCTTTGCAAAGCCTGAAAGGTAATAGGAGAAGATGGAAAGGGATTAGGCATGAAGGACAGCGTGTGAATACATGGGGGGCGGGTGTTGGGGTAAAGCCAGAGCCTGGTGCTGGACAACTTGGGAGAACAGGGAGGGTGTGGAGAGGAGTTCAGGACAAGGACAAAGGCTTCCAGGGAGAGATGGGAAACCACAGTGTTGAAAAGGTCCCGGATCCTTAGCGGTCCTACCTCTGGCTCGTGCTTATCTTTATGCTCTCTTTTTCAAGTCCTGTCACCTCCTCCCTTTGAAAATGTCTGGAAGTTCTGAGGACCTTTTGCCTCTAAATTTGGTGTTGTGTAAAGATGGCAGGTTGTGGTTAGAGATGAATTTCAGAAGCTGGAACTTGGGAAGCAGGATCTCAGTGGTGTGATCCATGGACTGCTTGAACTTCAAAGGAAAGAGAACTGACTGGGCATTGGTGCCATAGAGAGGGTCTGAAGGGGGCACGGAGGGGCAGTGGGTATATGGCCTAGTGGTTTGGGGAAACGTTCCTGATGAAGCACTCTCCTCCTCACCTCTGCAACTTAAAAAGTTTTAAAGGGTTGCCTTAGAACACTAAGAGGTTGGTGTCCCAGGTAGGGTTTGAACCTAAGGTCTCCCTGGCTTTGAGGCCAGATCTCTGGCCACTAACTGTCCCATACTGCCTCCATGCTAGATGATAGGAGGGGAATTTGGTGGTGGAGATGACTAGCAGCCAGAAAAGGCAAGTTTGTTAATAGGAGAAGTTCAAAGGGCAGAATAGAGGGCAGGGTTTGGCGAGCAGAGTGAGATAGAGGTTAGACAAGCTTAAAGTTGGAAAAGAAGAGGGAATTGGCTAGTCAGTCACAGGCCTGGATGTGATGATTGTTTTGGGAACGATGGCTCTATCACTTCTGTTTTCCGTCTCTTCATCTGTAAAATGAGGGGGTTGCACTGGTTGGCCTGAGGAAGCCAATGCTTCAAGTGTTAAGCTTAAGATTGTACTTGAAAAGACTATTGATTTTTCTTCTTCCTTGCTACCAAGCAACAGCAGCTCTGCCAGATGACTTGTACAAGAATAAAATTTGTAAGGTCCTTCATCAAACTATTCCATAATTGTCTTCCCATGGCCCTATTTAGGGCAGAAATCTAATTTGTAGAAATCTTGTCAACCATTATTTTTGTGATTTCTCAAATTATGTCATCTTCTTTGGGATTGCCTGTGCCTGACTTTTTTATTTCTTTTTTGTTTTTTTGCAGGCAATGGGGGTTAAGTGACTTGCCCAGGGTCACACAGCTAGTAAGTGTCAAGTGTCTGAGGCTGGATTTGAACTCAGGTACTCCTGAATCCAGGGCCAGTGCTTTAACCACTGCACCACCTAGCTGCCCCGCCTGACTTTATTTCTAATTGTGGGTGTGGTTTTAACTCTTCTTTCAGTGACTTCCTCTTCTGCATCAGTGCCACAAATATCCTTTGGGATATCAGCAAGAGTAATGTCCAGGGGGCAGCTAGGTAGCACAGTGGACAAAACACTGGCCCAGGATTCAGAAGGACCTGAATTCAAATCCAGCCTCAGACACTTAACACTTACTAACTGTGTGACCCTGGGCAAGTCACTTAACCCCAATTGTCTCACTAAAAAAACCCCCAAAAAACAACAAAAAAAACCCAAATCCAGCCTCAGACACTTAACGCTTACTAGCTGTGTGACCCTGGTCAGGTCACTTAACCCCCATTGCCCTGCAGAGAGAGAGAGAGAGAGAGAGAGAGAGAGAGAGAGATATGGATGGATGGATGGATGGATGGATGGATGGATGGATGGATGGATGGATGGATGGATGGATGGATGCATGCCCAGGGGATACTTCCTGGGGCCTTCAGGATTGAACTGGGTTTGGAAAGGAGAAGTTACCAAGGCAGTCTGGGACTGACTGGGAATATTAGGCTACAGGAGGGTTTATATTTTATATATAAACCTATATATATTACATAGGTTTTTTGAGCAGGACAGTGATGCCTGTGTTCAGACCCACTTGCAGTGACAAGGGAGCATGGTGATTGTTAGGAAGTTCTCATCATGTCTTGCTTTTTCTCTCCCCTTTAACCAAGCAGAGTCAGTCTTACTTTTTCAGATGGTGGTAGTCAGTCTTCCAGGTATTTGAGGACAGTGCTCATCCTCATGTCCCTTATCTATGCCAACACTTCAGTTCTTTGAACTGATTGTCATGAGGAATGATGAAAAGTTCTTTTCCTATCCTGATTTGCCCATGCCCCTTTTACAGGTGGTACCTCAGAACTCATGCTATTCCAAGTGTGGACAGACTGGCAGAATACACTGGAGTTGTTTGTTAGCTCCATTGATTGGGACACAATTCATCTGATGTTGCATTTGGTTTTTTAGGTGCATTGTCGCACTATTGAGTTGTTGAGCAATAAAACAGTCTGGTCCTTTCTGTACAAACTGCTGTTAAGTTAGATTTCTCCCATCTTCTGCTTGTTCAGGTGATTGAACAAAGAAGTAAATTGCTGTACTTAAAATTAACAGGAATAAATGCCCATTTTATTAGTTTGGGACTTTTTTCTTATTTGCTAAGATCATTTTGAGAGACTGCATGGTGTAGTAAGTAGGAAGAACACTTGATTTCAAGTCAGGAGAAATGTGCGTTCAAATTCTGCCTTTGATAGTTACTAGCTCTCTGACCATTGCCGAATCATCATGAACACTTCTGTAGTGGCTGGCAATTATTTTGAATGATTCAGTCATCCATTGTATTAATGATCTCTTCCTGCTTTGTCATTGACATATATAATAAATATACCCTCTGTAAAGTATTGCTAAAATTGTTGACTAGGGTGAGATATTGATTCTGTCTCTAAAATCGTTGACTAAGCTGAGACCTAAGGTCTGTCCCTGTAGCAGTGATGATCCCTCTTTTAAATAACATATAATTACAGCTGCAAGGGCTCTTAGAGATTACCTCATACAATCTC
Organism: Dromiciops gliroides; assembly: GCF_019393635.1. NCBI lineage: Eukaryota > Metazoa > Chordata > Mammalia > Microbiotheria > Microbiotheriidae > Dromiciops > Dromiciops gliroides. Next base: position 683,233,149 of record NC_057862.1, read on the forward strand.
AGTGTTTTGCAACTAAAACTGAGGTCCAGAGAGTTTGGGACTTGCCCTAGGTTATTCAGCTAGTGTTTGGCAGATAGAATTTGACCAGTAGCAGCTTTTGGTCTGGACCCATGCAGAGACCTCCAGGTATAGATTCTCCTTCCACCAGTGTAGATCAGCTCCTGGACTTGAGACTTAGAGCCTCAGAGAGCTGCCTGAGGCTCTGAGGAGTGAAGGGACTTGCCCGGCTACTCTTCCAGGCTACAAGGCCAGTCTCTCTGTACACCACCAGCAATTAAAAAGCCACCACATTCTATTATTATCCTCTTTATTGATCTCATTCAAAGGCTATTATAAGAAACTTTGTCAGAAGCCTTGTTGAAATTTAGATTGGCTGTGTCCTAAGCAATTTCTTTACCATCACATCCAATTTAGAGAAAGTGTGTGACTTTTTTGGTGAACCCATATTGAAGGAAGTGAAGCGTGAAGGCTGAAGTGTTCCAGAAATGATGGCCTCCATGAGGTGGCCACCAATCAGGACATCCAGCCCCATGGTCCAAGTTTCTCAGAGGGAAGGAGGAGAATGTGGCATTAGAAACGTAGTCTCTTAACTATTGGTAAAATGAGTGGTCTGGTCTTTTTACTGTAGACCATGATGATGATGGCTCCCATTGAATACTTTAAGGTTTGCCAAATGCCTTTTATTCAATCCCCACAATTTATTTTATATTTCATTTGATCCCCACAATAGCCCTGAGAGGTAGGTGCTGTTAATTATCCTTGTTTTACCTGTGAGGTGATGCAGGCTACAGGAGGTGTGGGGAATAAGCATTTATGTAGCGGTTGTGCCAGGCACTGTGCTGAATGCTTTACAGATTTATCTATCATTTGATCTTCGCAACAACTCTGTGAGGTAAGTGGTATTATTATCCCCATTTTGCAGATGAAGAAACTGAGTCAAACGGAGGTTAAGTAACCTGCCCAGCTAGGTCTGAGGCTAGATCGACTCAGATCTTCCTGACAACAAACCCAATGCTCTTGGGTACTGTGGTTCCTCCAACTGCCTCTTCTCAGCTTCTGAGAGGTTAAGTAACTCTCCCAAGGCTATAAGGTAGTAAGTGTCTGAGGAAGAATTGAACTCTCTCCTTGACTCCAAGGCCAGTGTTCTAGTTACTGAACAGCCATGCTACCTAATGGCCTGCTTGAGTGAAAGAAAACTGGTAATTAGGCCTTCGTTAAACTGTCATATGTTGAGTCTTTCAAGTTTCTGAAAGTGCTTTGTTTAATTCTCAGTGTTGTGACACTTTCTGGTCTGCTTGCTGCTTGAATTTGGTGACATCTATGTGAATTAAGTCACTATGGGAAAAAGTCGCTAGAAGTACATGATTGTAATATTAGTGCTAACTCTTAATGAAGGGTCAAAATGAATGAACCATGTTATTTTGTGCTAAGTTAATATTAGTAAGTTGTTCGGACATAGGAAATGTTTTCTCTTTCATCGGTTGCTTACTCTTCTAGACTTTTTTCAAATTGATAACTTAGAAATCATTCATAGTTTTCTGATTTGTTAGGAAACAAGCCTAGTTCAAGTTGTATTTGTGTCCTTCAAATGCCTTTCTTTCCAGCTAGCTGGTGTTCCCCTTTCATGGTCTCCCCCATCCCATTTCAGGTTCCCTTTTCACCTTCTCTCTTTCATGGCCCTCTTTTTTTCCTTCTCATGGTAGGTGAGAATACTTTTGCCAGTATTTATTTAGGATAATCCTGAGGTTATACCTCAGTCACTTCTTAGTCTGTAGGTCAAAAGAGTTTTAAATCAGATTTTAAAATGGCATCTTGATAAGAGGGTTTTTTCCTCCCTGTTTTTTGTTTATAGTTATAAAATGTGCAAATAAGCCTTTAACCAAGTTCTGTTACTAACAGAGTGAAATATTCTAATATTGTAGTTTCATATACATCAGCATTTATAATTACTTGCTTTTCAATGTAGTTCCATCTTTGGAAATTCTGACTATCTTCTCTGCAGTGGTTTTTCCATAAATAGCTCAGTGTTGCTTTAGCACAGTAGCCAGATCTCTAAAGAGTGAAAGGCAGGCTTTTAAAAAGACCAAGCTATCTATAACTTACGTCCTTTATATTTATGGCACCTGCATCAAGACCTGAATTTCATACTTTCAAGGCACAGTAGAAATAGAGTGAATCAAGCAGTGTAATGTGAAATTATCTAACTAAAGAACTAATACTTGAATGAGAAGTTTTTTAAAATTAGTTTTACATTACCAGAGTAATTCAGTTTTGTATTTTGGCATGTTATAATGTAATCTTCATAGAAGACAGTTTTCATTTGTATTTTCTGGGTTGGTTAAAAGAGGAATTTAATCGTAACCTATAAGTAGTTAGGTCTTATATGATTTTGCATTTTTTAGTGTCAGTACTTGTTTTTAATTCTGAAGGATAAGAAATGAAAGTTAGAAATTAAAAGATGTTTTAAGATTTAGACACTGATAATGTGGTGAAGTGGATAGAGCACTGGGCTTGGAATCAAGAACTAACTTATCCTCATGAGTTCAAATATGGCCTCATTTAACTGTCTGTGTGACCCTGGGCAAGTCACTTAACCCCGTTTACCTCAGTTCCTCATCTGTAAAAATGAGCTGGAGAAGAAAATGGCAAACCACTTTATTATCACGGCCAAGAAAACTCCAAATGAGGTCACAAAGCGTCAGACTCAACTGAAACAGCTTAATTACAATAATGCAAAACCAAAAAATGAGTCAGTAAAAAAAATTTTCTCACCAAATTGAATATTAGGCTTCTATCTTTTAGTACAGTCAATAGTGTGGAGGTTTTTTCTGTAACATCTTCAAAAACGGAGAACTTGACCACGTTTAGTGCCAGGAGTACCTGACATAGAGAGAATATTAATTTTTTTTCCAAAAGAAGAAACTTTTGAAACATAATGCATTTTATAATAAGTCTCCAAAAATAATTGTACAGAAATCCTACTTTAAAAGGGAAAGTGATAACCTAAAGACTTTTAAGGAACTTTGGAGTCCAACCTTACTATTTTACATATGAATGCAAACTGAGGCCCAGGGAGCAGAAAGGGGATTTGAAGGCAGGACCTTGGATTTCCAGTTTCAGTACTTCTTTACTATGTCACACTACATTCCTTGTACTTGTCTTAAAATGAAAGTTATGTTTTAGGGAAAATGTGTGCAGTAACTATAAATATAAACTCAGGTGAAAACATAGCAGAAAAGAAACCTTGATGGTAGGGGAGTTCCCTCATGAAGATAAGCACTGAAGTGAAAGGCCTTTGACAAAACCAGGGAAACTATTGGCTGATATAGTTAGGGAATCACAAATCCATATACATAGAATTTCATCATTGTGAGGTGACATGCTGGATGTTGATCCAAGTCTTTAAAAAGTGGCATACTCTTATGTGAGGTGATAAGGAATTGAACATTTCTGCAAGTATGGGCAAGTGGTCCCACATCAGTACAGGTCCCAGTGCTGGTATAGACTAAGAAGGAACTAGACTTAGCTAGAGTAGCCTCCTTGATAATGCATAGAGGACCTTTTAGACTGATTGCAGGACTGGATAAATCTGAAATGTGTCCTCTCATCGATGGCAAACAGGTTGTTGCAAGTCACAGTTATAACAAGGTGACTTGCTAAGATTGAAAGTCATGAAGGTTGGCAGCAGTAGGCTCAGTGAGTGTAAAGAGAAAACAAAACGATCAGTTTTTGAAGATAATATGATGGTTCGTTCTTGGTTTCTCTTATAGAGTTAACTAAAAATTAATAGAAGCAATAATTTAAGCAAATTAGCAGGATATAAAATCTATAAAACTCATCAGCCTTTTATGTATTGTATTACCCATAAGAAAGAAAAAAATTCATTCAGAACTACTTTTTGGGGGGGGGGTGAGGCAATTGGGGTTAAGTGACTTGCCCAAGGTCACACAGCTAGTAAGTGTCATGTATCTGAGGCTGGACTTGAACTCAGGTCCTCCTGAATCCAGAGCCGGTGCTTTATCCACTGCACCACCTAGCTGCCCCCCATTCAGAACTACTAAAGAATGTATGAAATACCTGGGAGTCCACTTGCCAGGACACAGATAACCATATGAATAGATTTGCAAAAAAACATTCTTTACAAAAATAAAGAAAGAAAAAGTATTTTAAAGACAAATCACAAAGAGAAAACAGTTTTGATGAGGTAGAAAAGAGGGAGCTTGGACATAGCATCTACTTTTCATTTGGGCAGGGGCAGGGCAATGAGGGTTAAGTGACTTCCCCAAGGTCACAAAGCTAGTGTCAGGTGTCTGAGGTCGAATTTGAACTCAGGTCCTCCTAAATCCAGGGCCGGTACTCTATTCACTGCGCCACCTAGCTGCCCCCAACTAATTTTAATTTTTAAAAGACACTCAGAACATGGAGATAAGGTCAGATTGTCAGGGATGAATACAAAAGTGGGACACAGTCATTCAGAAGTTTCTAAAATTGTAGGCCTCCCATGTACTCAGTAAACCCCAATGACTTCCTTTTCTTGTCAGGATCCCACATAAAGGCCTCTGGTTGTCATTTTAAAAACCTTTTACAACACTCCTCCTTCCTTTCCCATCTTCTTACACTTCATGCACCATGATCCAGTGGTGATGAGCTTGCTTGTTACAGGTTCTTGAATGTAGTGTTACCACGTTTCTCTTCATTCTTTATTCCCCAGGCCTGGAATGTTCTTCCATCACTTGACTTTCCCAGCCTTTGTCAAGACTGCTTAAATCTCACCTTTTGCAAGAGGCTTTTCTTGGTCTTCCCCTTTTCCTGTTAACTCCCATCTCTGCTGTCCATATGTCATGTGTACTGTAACGATATACATGGTTGGCTTTTAAAATAGTATTTTATTTTATTTTTCCATTTCATAATGTTCTCTTTCTCATCTTTGGTCCCTAACCCTAACCCTAAATTCTTTCCCTCTCCATAAATCTGACAAGTAAATTATTCCTTCCTTTTCTAATTTGCACCCTTTATGTCTACATGTACCCATTTTGATTTTACTTTGGTATACTGTGTACGATATTGGTCTATTCCTGGTTTCTGTCATGCTGTTTTCCTAGAAGTTTTTGTCAAAAAGTCACTTCTTATCCTGGAGGCTAGAGTCTTTGGGTTTATCAAATAGGAGATGGCTATATTCATTTACTGCTGTGTTTTAGTTGTCTAACCTATTCCACTGATCCACCACTCTTTTTCTTAGCTAGTACCAAATAGTTTTGATGACTACCACTTTATAATATAGTTTTACATCTGGTACAGCTAGGCTACCTTCCTTTGCTTTTTTTTTTTCAATAATTCTCTTGACATTTTTGACCTTTTGTTCTCCCAGATGAATTATGTGGTTGTTGACATGTTATTTCTTCTGTCAGATGAGGTTTCCTTGAAGTCAGGGGAGCCTTTGGGGTGTGGGGGGGAGTATGGTATTTCCAGTTCTTAGCACAGTGCCTGGCACACACATTTGTTGTTTTGTCATTCTGTTCAGTTGTGTCTGAGTCTTTGTGACCCCATTTGGGGTTTTCTTGCCAAAGATAGTAGAGTAGTTTGCCATTCCTTCTCCAACTTGTTTTACAGGTGAGGAAACTGAGGCAAACCGGGTTAAGTAACTTGCCCAGAGTCACAAAGGTACTAAGTGTCTGAGGCCAGATTTGAAGATTGTCTTCCTGACTCCTGGCCACTCCTGCTGCCTAGCTGGTAGTAGCACATACATAACAAACACTTAAATGCTTATTGATCAGAAGGTAGTTGACAGAGCCACTAATTATCAACTGTCTTTGAAAGAGGATTGTGTATTGTGGTGGTATTGCAGGATTGGCTAAGAACAGTGTCCCAGTTTTTCATTTAAAAAAAAAATGGAGTATGGAGACTTGAGGCCCATAAGGGTGACTTTGATTCCTAGAAAAATTCTAGAATGTATTAGAATTATTCATGAGAATGATTATTGAACATAGGGAAAAAATCCTTATTGATCACAAAGAGCTCCATCATGACTTCATCAAGAATATGTCCGGCTAGTTTAACTTTTATTCCTTTTTGGAGGGGGTTTCTATACTGGTGCTGAAGTGGCCAAGAAATTCATCTTTGGCTGTCTTGGGAGAGGTGGAGCTTTCTAGACTAAGGGGGCAGTAGAGACCCCCCTATCCTCTGCCCTGGGCAGACCACTGTGATCAGTTTTAGAAACCACATTTTATTTTTTTGTTTGTTTTTTTGTTTTTTTGTTTTTTTTAGTGAGGCAATTGGGGTTAAGTGACTTGCCCAGGGTCACACAGCTAGTAAGTGTTAAGTGTCTGAGGTCGGATTTGAACTCAGGTACTCCTGAATCCAAGGGCCGGTGCTCTATCCATTGCGCCATCTAGCTGCCCCAGAAACCACATTTTAAAAGGATGTTGAAAGATGGAGAGTGTCCAGAGCAGAAAAACTCCCATGGTGAAGGGCTGAGCTTGTTTTAGAGCTGGGAAAGGAGAATCGTGGGGTGGGGGGCCAGGGGTAGGGGGTAGGATGGTTTATCTTCAAGTCTTTGAAGAACTGTCACGTGAAAGCAGTCACATTTGGGTTGCTTGGCCACAAAGGCAGAACAGTAGCAATGGGTGGAAGTTGCAAAGAATAAGTTCAGGAGTAAGGAAAATCTGCATCATTACTGCTTTCTAGATGAGGAATGAGTTCTGGTTCCCCTGCACGTTTTCACTCAAAGACTGGATACTTACCTCAGGGCTCTGGTATTGAGGGGAGTTTTTGCTAGGCCATGTATGGGGTCGTTAGATGGCCTCTGAAGTCCCCATTCTGCTCTGAAATAGTGTTATTTTTCTAAAAATCATTATGATTGCCGTGCTTTGTTGTTCTCACCATTTCTGAATATAGCCTTCCCCGACCAAGGGAGTTATCCTTGTTAAGGGGGGGGGGAATAGCATTTCAGTGAAACTGCAGTGCTCTGCCCCCACAGTCCGACTAGATGATTTCTGGAGCCCTGACTGTGAAGGCGGGTGTGCATTGTAGCCTGCTACGGCCAGTTTGGCCCTTTCCCCATGGAACATCCTGTCATAGAAATCACACTTGTGTGTTGGGCGCTTTGGAGTTTTGAAAGAGCTTTCCTTCTTTTGGAGATGAGGTGAAATGTTGTCATCCCCATTTCTCAGATGAGAAAATGAAGGTTCAGAAAAGTTGAATGATTTGCCCATCATGGTTTGATTAGTAAGTAGAAGCACTGGGACTCAACAAGGAATTTCACATGCCAAGGCCAACATTTCTCTTTCCTATATTGGTCTTATTGGGTGGGTCAGGTAAGTATGGGTCGGCCTTTTCCCAGATGGGGCTCTCCGAAAGAAGTGACAGGAGGCTAGAGTGTACTAGGTGTGTGGGGAGGTGGGGGAGGAGGGTGATTAAGTGCAGCTCTTCTATTATAATTTTAGATGTTTGTAAAAGATTTCATTTATATTTCTGGGATTTTAAAAGAAATCCGGTTTCTGAGATGCTACCTTTCTTCTACATCCTGTCAGGTAGCTCCTGCTGTTGGTTCATAGGGTGTTGTGTTATGTACTGCCATGCTCAGCAGAAAGGATGCCCTTCGGTTTAGCTCTGCAATCAGGTCTGTACTTACACAGCTCATTACTTGTGATAGATCCGAGGTGGGGGGAGGGGGAGTGTTTGCTGTGAGCTCTTTAAAAATAAGAGGTTTATAGAGCACTGTATTTTAAAACTGATGTCTGCTTGGTAAATGTCACACTGAGATCCATCCACAACCCTAAGCCTTCGTAGCAGTGAGCAGAAAACAAGCTAGAGCAAGACGTCAGCATCAAGGCTACTTACCTACTGGACACCAGCTTTTTTCTGTTCCTATTGGTGTGGGTTTTTTTTCCTACAGATTGTTTATACAGAATTCTAAGTTAGCTTATCTGGCAGGCTGTAAAGAGATCACCAGGAAACACAAGACCTGAAGTAGGGGAGGTTTGGGTTTTGGTGATCCTGCTGTATTTGTGCTCAGTGGTGTTTTAGAAAGCAGGTTTGATCTTGTTCACATTTTTCATTGGGGTTGGGATCGTTGTTTCTGTTTGTTAAAGTTGAAACAAAGACCGGATGACAGCTGATCAGATGTGTTGCCGTGGAAATTCTATTGGGAATATGTGTTGAACTAGATGGTCTCTCAGGTCTCCTCCAACCTGGAGAGTTTGTGAAATAGGTTTGGCTTGATGGATTAAGTAAATGTGGTGTGGTTCTTTATAATTCCTAATTTATAGTGTGATAGGAATAAAAGTTGTGCTTTGTACTTAGTCTTCAGTAAAAGACATTTCGAAGTGCCAGAAGTGCAGTTACACAATTGGTGAGTTTAGGGCCTCAGTCATTACTTAATAATTTTACAGGTAAGGTTTTGGCAGGAGATTGTGGGTGACCCTGTGGTACTAGGTTTTAAAAATCAAACTTTAGTCAATTACTTAATAACATTGTTTTAGTTCCTTAGAATTCAGAGCACAGTTTGGTTAGTGATTAATTAATTGTGTAAAAACTTACTTCCGTGTATTTGTATACTGGTCAGTTGAGGGCATGTTAAATTTATGAAAATATTTTAAGTTATGTAATAATTTCTGTTCAATTTTATATATTTATAAGGTTATTTAATGCTAATCTTATAAGTGGAGGACAACACTAGATCTCTGTGATAGTAATAAACTAGTGTCATGTCCTGGGAATAGATGATTTGGACTGAAAGACCTTTTGTTGTTTTATATAAGAATAGAACTGAAGTTCTGTGAATAGGAAAAGCAAAGAAGCATTTCCTGTCATATTTATCAGTCTCATAAAACATATTTAAAATGCTTAGTTTAAAAGATAACTTAGGACAGGTAGTTAAATGATAAATTTCTGTAAATTTAGAACCAGGAAGAATCAGGTTCAGTTAAAGTTCTTGAATTGCTTTAGTCTGTGGGTTTTAGAGAGGCAGAGAGCTGTGGTGGAAACTTTCCGATGGTGTTATTGTGAGCAAGACAGCCTCTCGGCCATATTTTCTCATCTATAGAAGGAGAATAGTTAAATTTTCTTATTATAGAAAGGTACAGGTTCAAATCAGATTACTCAGAGAGACACACACATGCCATTTGATGGTAGAACTGTGGAATTGGGGCCTTGTGGGTCTGAACCAAGGCCTTGGGAATGGAATCACAAATTGTTTCTACTTGGGTAAAAGCAAATGGTCTAATTTAGCTGGAGTAAAAAGGGAAAGATTTTGGATAGTATTGATAGACTCGATTTCTGCAAAACATTTCATAGCCTCATACCTTTCTGTGTGTGCTGAGTAAGAGAGGAGGTTAGATACATTTAGGTGTTCGTTTTGGGTAGGGTAGGTTAGGTTACATTTCAGCGTGTTTAGAACTGGTTGAATGTTGGATTGTAACTTGGAGTGTTTCCAAGGATTTGTCATTGGTCCTGTGCTGTTGAACATTTTGTCATTAATTTGGGTAACTACATAAATGGCATAATCACATTTGCAGATGGCAAAAACCTGGGAGAAAGGGAGAGCTAACACATTGGATAAGAGTGCCATGGGAGTTGACAGGCTAGAGATTTGATTCACATTTCTTAAGATGAAATCTAGTAGGAATAAATAGAAAGTCTAATACTTTAAAACACCAAATCAGAGATGGGAGAACAGTTTTTCATTGATAGCTTGTAAAAGATCTTTAGATTTTTGGTCAGTCAGAAAAGCTAATATGATTTTAAACCACTTTAAAAGAATAGTGTAAAAGCTCTTATCTACTTCTTTTTCTCCGCCACACCCTTAATACACTTTTAGCTTGCTCCTGCCATTATTAAACTATTATTTTTTAGCCCACCTCCCATTTGCTAAACTCTTAGAATCTTTTCCATGGGCTTCCTCTACTTCACTACCCACTCACTCACTTCTTAATCCTTGGCAACCTGACTTTCAGCATTACCTCCTTTCAGAAACACGTCAAGGTTACTGCAAGGTAAGCAATGATCTTAGTTGCCAAATTTGATGGTTTCTCTCCACCCACCCCCCCTAGTTTTGATATTCCTTGACCCCTGCAGTGAACTGTAGAAGATGGAAGGAGAATGGAAAGATGTAGGGTAGTTTAATGATAGAAAAGGGCACCAGAGGACACATTGGAAAGGGAGTAGAGTAGTAGAATTTCAGTAAAGAAACTAGGAAGGATTTTTAGGTGAGTTTATTATGGTGGAAGAAATGGAGTGGCTATAGCTGCTGCCTTCCATGTGGATGCCAAGCGAATTCAGCTTGGCCCTTTGTGAGTCGTTGCTCTGATATCTTGTACTTACTTGGCCCTTTCCTTTTCATTATCCTTCCCCTTTCCTCTGCCATTTCCCCCATCACCTTCTGCATGACTTCCTCATCTAGAGGACTGTGTTTCATTCTAGTGGCCTGTTTTAGAAAAGACATTAATAAACTGGAAAACATGCTCCGGATAGTGACTGGAACGAAAGTCTTCAAGATAAAGTTGAATGAGTGATCTTCTGGATCACCCCCTTAAAACCATGGTTATACATAGATCATCTGTTATTGTTCATCCTTCATAGTCCAAGAGGACCAATGACCCATGATGTTGGGGGCAAGGTACAGTGTATTTAATGTGGCTGACCAGTCCAATACAGGCTTGGAAGCCTACCACAGGAGGGGCATAAGTAGTCTGTTTGAACATATAGGATGGAGAGATCTCTGAACTGGCACTGCTCTTGTTTCCTTGTGTCGGTGAGATTCTGCTTTGCTTGATGCGGGTGGTCTTGTGCCAGCATCTCTCTCCTATGTCTCACAATGGATACTAAAGTTCTTCAAGAGACCTTGAGAGTGTCCTTGTAACAGCATCTTCTGACCTCTCTGTGAGCACTTGCTCAGGCTACGTGGCCAGCCCATTGGAGTTGCCCTATGCTGGGCATAGGAATGAATGAAGCATTTATTTAGCAGTTATGTTCAAAGCACAGTGTAAGTGCCGAGGACTCAGAAACACACACTTCAGCCGCTTCATGCCTTGGTGATACTATGATTCTTGTCCATGTGTTTATGTAAATGCTCTTTAGAGGCTCTCTCCAAGTGTCTTTGAAGAGCTTCAGATGACAAGGGTGACCTTTGTGGGACTTGTTTCTTTCATTTTCGCTACACGATTGGCCTCTCACCTGCATTCTCATTAGGCACATATGTCCTTAATTAGGTGTCTTTTGCCATTTTTGATGCGCACAGATTGTAGTTTGTGGTAACTGACAAATGTACAATTACCTGCTCTGTACAAGGCAGTGTGCTAATTCCAGGCCTTTCTAATGTGCTGGTTCATTTCAGGTTTGGAGCTTTCCCAGGACTGGGTGTATGACAGAAAAATAGTAATGGTAAAGAGAGGGACTTTTGTAGCAACGAGTGTTTAGGATCATTGGATATATATTCTGCAAGATGCCCAGTTTGATCCAAGCCAGTCTCCTCCCTAATTCTGGTCCCAGCTCATTGCTTTGCTCATCATTCCTGCAGGTTTTATAGGAGCTTTGTGCCTAGAAAGTTTGATGTTATTAGGACAAGAATATGTATTGTGGGAAGAGGAGTAGTTAGAGAACTTCATACTGTGGATAAGGTATCATTGTTGTTCATTTGAATTATGAGTGGAATCACCCAGTCACTGGACAGTGAAGCCTTGTCCTGACACCTTGGACAAGTTACTTTCTCCTCTCACCTAGAGCCTCCTTACCTGTAAAACAAGGGAGTTGGACTAGGTGTAGACCTATCCTGGGGTCACCACTTGTTTGGGGATGTATAGCCCTCAAGCTAAGAATGGTATTTATGTTTTAAAATAGTTTTATTGAGTTCAAAGATGTAAAAACCATTCTTACCTTGGGGGCTGTGTTCTTAGCTCATTGGCCATACGTACTTAATACATACTTAAAGGTTGTGTGGCTGAAAACAAGCAGGGGCCTCTTCTTGCCAGTGTTTCATGTCAGTATTTCAGATTGTTGGACAAAGCTATTTCTATAGTAGTATCTTTTTTTTTTTAATAAACATTTTTATTTAAAATTTTGAGTTACAAATTTTTTCCCTTCTTCCCCTCCCTTCTCCCTTCTGTAGTAGCATCTTAAAAAGCATTTGTTAGATATCTGTAGGAGATGTCTTAATTAAGGAAAACCTTTCAAATGACATTTTGCCCTACTGAGTCAAATGCTGTTTAAAAATCAGAATTCCTATCAGGCTGTTTTAAACACTATGTCTTTCATTCAGTTTAGTGACACTGGAAACTGGTCTTTTATAGGAAATAAAATGTCAAAGCCTTCCTATTCTCTTTAAGTACTGTTGATGTGAACTTGGTCATTCTCGTGAAACCAGTCTGATTTTATAGACATGAGAACAGGTGCTTGAGGTCAGCAGTTGCTGATGCCTTCTTGGTATCTTTTCCCTCCCTCCTTCCCAAATAGCTATTCTATTCTTTCTGAATCTACTCCTTTTTGAAATGTTGAATTTTTTCATTCATTCATTCAATTTTTTACCTATAGCAGAGTTGGTGACATTTTTGTCTACTTTGGTAGTTCTCTCTGCCTTTAGTAAGGCCCAACTTTTTAAATGCCACTTCATCTTCCTCCTGTAAATCTTCTCTGCTGAAATATCCTACAGAGCTTGATGAAGGTTCATTTTCTTGCTGTTTTCAAGGTTGTACTGTTTACGGTAGTCTGTCATCTTTCAGTGTTTTGTGAGGTTATGCTTTTAAAAGTGGGACACTTAACAATAACAGTGATAGCATTTATGTAGCACTTTGTTTGCAAAGTGCTTTACAAATATTATCTCTTTTGAATCCGAACAACCCTAGCAGGTAGGTAGTGTGATTACCCCCATTTTATAGATGAGGAAACTGAGGCACTTTTAAGTGACTTGTTTAGGAGACACACAGCTATGTCTGAGACAGGATTTGAACTCACATCTTCCCCACTGCCACGTCCAGTAGTATTTATTCTGCTCCGGAGTTCCCCTATCTCCCTTGGGCAGGACATGGTGCCTGCTGGTTGAGCACATTTACATTGGAGTCATCTGGTATCGAGGTATATGCTGACTTCTTTTAGATTTTATCACTTTGCTTAGACCAAAGCTTCTTAAACTGCTTTGGGTTGTGACCCCATCCGAAGTCACATAACTGAATGTGGGGCTTGTGAAAAATTTGGTAACAATCAAAGGTTATGTATATCTATTTTACATACCTATATACCCAGGGTCACGTAAACATTTCTCGGGCGAAAAGGGGTTGCGAGTGGAAAAAGTTTAAGGAGCCCTGGCTTAGACTATCTTCTCTGCAACAAATGTTAGTACCTGTACAAGCTGCAATTAGCTTTATGATTGTCTGATTAGTTTTAATGTCAGCACAGCAAAGTGAGATGGCTGTCTCGTGGTATGATGCTTCTTGGTTTTATCATGCCTGTTAAGGTATTAATTGCCATCTCTTTTATCTGTATCTGAGAACCTTCTGACAGTCTTTCAGTTTAGCTGCAGGTTCCTACTTATAGTGGGACTCTGTAAGGGTGTGGTTCAGCTCCTTTAATAGAGCATGAACTAGTTGGGGGACAAAGATCACCAAGCTCAGCGTTTCAGCGGTTAAGTGACGGTTTGTGTTTCTAATCAGAAGTCAACAGACTGGGGATAGATTTACAGCAGGTCCTTGAACTTGAAAGGGAAAATATTACATCCTTATTTTCACTAAGGTTTGGTGTATTTTGTTTTTCACCTTTCAAAACATTCTCAAAAGGGGTCCCTGTGTAAGATTTGTCATCTGCCCAACGTGTCCATCACACAAAAGAAGTCAAGAACTCCTGGGGTAAAGTCTTAAATACTGGGATTTTACTTAGCAAAAATTTATTACACACACACACACACACACACACACACACACACACACACACACACACACACACAGAGTGCTGCTAGGAGCTGGGGTCACAAAGATGAAAAAGGAAAGATCCCCTGCCCGAACTCTTAGATTCTTTATATAAGACTGTAAAAACCATTGTTAGCTTGTGGGCCACATGTACCAAAACAGGCCATAATATAGATCTAGCCCCTTTGTTTGACAGATGAAGAAACTTCAGCTCTGAGAAAAGAAGTAAAAAAATTCTTCCAGGGAAGACTACATGCACATATGAAAACACTTGTACCTGGCACATAATAGGAGTTTAAGAAATGCTATTTGATTGACTAAAACAGAGGAATATTTGACAGAGAGCCACTGGAGTTTATCATGAAAGGGGTTGATGTAGTAAGACCATCACTTTAGGAAAACAGCTTTAGTGGCTAGATGGAGGGTGAGTTAGAATGGAGCAGACCAATTCAGCTATTGGCAATAGTCTTTCTGAGAGGTGTGTAGGGATTGAACTAATATAGCAGCTATGTGAGTAGAGAGAAGACGTGTGTGTGTGTGTGTGTGTGTGTGTGTGTGTGTGTGTGAGAGAGAGAGAGAGAGAGAGAGAGAGAGAGCGAGCGAGCGAACATGGGAAAGGAGTGATTAATGACAGATCTTGGTATCTCCCTGTGGTTGAGGCTAACACCAAGGTCTTGAACTGGATGACTGGGAAGATGGTAGTTCCCCCAGACATAATGGGGTAGTTGGGAAGATGGGTGGGTTTTGGAGGAAAGATAATTGAGTTCTGTTTTGGACATGCTGAGTTTGAGAGTTTGGATCATTCAGTTAAAAGATCTGCAGTCATCCATGTAAAGATACACAGTGACTTAGGTCAAGTCTTATTCCCCTTTTACTGATGAAGAAAGTGAGGCTTGGAGTCTTGAGGTAGCTTACCTTTGGTCACAGCTTATAATTAAATGATTTACTAGGGGAATACAGGTTTTACATTACAGAGTAGATCATTTGAAGGCCATTGAAGACTTTTTTTTTTTAAGTGAGGCAATTGGAGTTAAGTGACTTGCCCAGGGTCACACAGCTAGTAAGTGTTAAGTATCTGAGGCCAAATTTGAACTCAGGTACTCCTGAGTCTAGGGCTGGTGCTCTATCCACTGCACCACCTAGCCGCCATCCATTGAAGACTTTTTAAGCCCGGGAAGTGAGATGATCAGAGTAGTTAGTGGAAGAGTATGTCTTATATTTGTATTCCTCCTAGCACCTAGCCTCAGGGCAGAACACTAAGAGGACTACGTATCCCTCAATGAAGGGACTGAAGGAAGAATGGGGAAAGGAGAGTGGGTTTATAAGGCAGCTATAATAGGTTTGTCTTGTAGCAGTGAAGGCCCAGTTGAGGTTGTGTAACTTAAATTTGTACTGGACCCAGTCAGAACATTTATGTGCTTTTCCTCCACTTTCATTTAGCAGCACGTGTGTAGGAGTGAAGACAATGAACTATGGGAGTGATCCAAAGCTGAAGCTTGGCTGGGCAATGTAATAAAAGGGCTAGAGAATTTTTCTTTTTTAAAGTGAGGCAGTTGGGGTTAAGTGACTTGCCCAGGATCACACAGCTAGTGTTAAGTGTCTGAGGCCAGATTTGAACTCAGGTCCTCCTGAATCCAGGCTGGTGCTCTATCCACTGCGCCACCTAGCTGCCCCATGGCCTAGAGATTTAAAAGAATAGGATAGTGTAGAGTTGAATTTTTTCACCAAGGGGGTATCAGGATGGAAAGAAAAGGAGACAGTGGTTAGTAGAGTGTGTGTGGGGGGTGATCTGGGAGAGAATTGGGCAGCCAAGTGATTTTGGAAAAGCATGGGTTGAATTTGTGTTTGATTTTACTCTGTAATTTACTCTAACTGCTTAATTCATGGTTCTTTGTCTCTGAACTTAGTGCAGAAATTAAGCTGGCTTGTGATGGGTTAAGTTTAGAATTCCAGTTCTCTAGTTAATCACTATTCTGTTCTTGCCTCAAGGAATTCTGCTGTCCTTAGGGCGTGTCTGGATGTCAGTGTCTGCTCTTGTATCTTTATACCCCTAAGCTATGCTTCAGAGATGTCTGGTTTGCTCTCCAAAGAGGTCTGGGCCACTTTCTCCAGTCCTTCTGTGTGGACTCAAACAAGGAATAGGTCCTAGTTACAGGAAGGAAGGAGGAGATGGTTGTTACTAGCCCCTGGATTCCTAACTTCCAAGCAATCATATTGTTTCCCTCCCCTTAATGAGTTAAATCTCCATCTTGGGGTCTTTGGCATAAATTGAGGAATTCCATTGATCCTTTTATTAATAGGTTCAGCACCATATTAATAAACTATTATCTTGACCTTGCTTAGAAAGAACATATCTCAGTCTACCTTTGTGGACTTTTTATTTGAGATAGATTAGAGGTCATGGGAGTAGGATGGGGGGAGAGAATGAATAGGTGCATGAAGAGAGAGGGAAGAGGAGAAGGGAGAGGGTGAAGTGGCAGTAAATGATGGTTGGATGAGGGGACTTCACAATTCTTGAATGTAGATGGCAATATCAAGAGTACGACCATTTCTGTGAGTGGCTGAAATGAAATGGAGGAGTAACTCATGGGAGGTGAGTTGATCTAGGAAAAATCACTGTGTATGAAGAAGTCCCCTAAGATGAGGGCAGAAGTTGTGGAGGAGGCCAGATATCGAACTCGTTGAAGAAGGAAGAGGAGTGACCTGGTTGGGGGGCAGGGCGTCTGGACCAGCAGCTACCATGAATCTCAAGGGAAGAGAGGTTGCTGAGCGTGGCAGTGGCAGTGAGAAGAGCAAGGAATATTCCAGCTCCCCTGCTTTGACCCAGGGAGTGAGGAGTGAGTGAAGAGGCTGTAAGGACTGGAAAGGTGGCTGGGGAAGTTGTCAGCAGGCAAAGCCAGGCTTCATGAGAACTAGGAGGAGTGGAAAAGGAAAAGATAGAAGGGAAATGTGGTTTCTATGGAACAGGCATTCCCGAAGGCCCCAGGAAGGAGATCTGGGTGTGGCTTAGGCTGAAACTTCTTCTGGAGACCGAGAAGGAGGAATCAGGTGACTGAGGGTGTGGAACGGGGTTTGGATGGTGATCTCCCGGCATTCCTCCTCCCTAGGATGTGAGAGTATGACCGGGGCTGAGAATGTTCATCACTGAGTGGAGGGGGGTGGGGGGGGGGTGGGGGGGGGACCCTCCTCCTGCCCTGCTGGCGTGGCCGTGTGCCCCACAGCTCTCCACATCCCAGTTGGGAGATTGGGCTGGAAGCAGGAAGTGGCAGGTAGAAGACACTTGGCCCAGCCAGTAGGAGCCACCATACCCAACAGGAGTGACCTCAGGCAAGTCACGTACCCTCCCTGGTCCTCCTCATGTGTAAAATGAGAGCCTTGGACTAGGGTAAGGAGTGAGATCGAGGAGGCACCTGAAATTTGGATGCGTGTGGGAACTCCTGGATAAAGGGAATTCTTTCCCAGTGTGGTCTGGCACCTTCTGTGCAATTTGTAGACTTAGTAAATTACTTGACCAAATGGTCTTTTTTTTTTTTTTTTTTTGGTGAGGCAATTGGGGTTAAGTGACTTGCCTAGGGTCACACAGCCAGTAAGTGTTAAGTGTCTGAGGCCGGATCTGAACTCAGGTACTCCCGACTCCAGGGCCGGTGCTCTATCCACTGCGCCATCTAGCTGCCCCCCCAAATGTTCTTGAATTTCCTTTTCAGTATCAAATCTATCATTGTTTAACTGAATACAGGTAGAGCCTTTAAGTGTGGTAGACGTATATAAGGTGGATTATGGAATGGGGGTGGGGAGAGAAGGGAATAAGCATTTATATGATGCCTACTGTGTGCCAGGCACTGTGCTGGGTTTCTTGTACAAATATTCTCTCATTTGATCCTCACAACAGCATTGCAATGTCGGTGCAACTTCCTCCATTTTACAGATGAGGGAACGGAGACAGATAGAGGTTAAGGGATTGTCTGAGGCTGGATATGAACTCGGGTCTTCCTGACTCCAGGCCCAGCGCTCTACCCACTGTGGTGCCAGCTGCCACCAATGGCAATGAAAAGGGATACTGGACAAGGTCTCGCCGGCTGATTGGAATGGCTGCTGAAGAGCTCCAAGTGTTGGACAGGGCTAGCACTGGCATTAACGAGCACAATGGTGTTGGCTTGGAGGCAGCGGTGAGGAAAAAAGTGTCTTTTTATGAACACCACAGATAGGACCAGCCTCTGGCCTGCGGAGCTCAGACATGGGATTGGCCAGGCTATACTCAGCTTTGCTGGGTAAGTGATTCTTGGTTGTCACTTGCAGCTAGCCTCTTCCCTTCACCCCTCCCCCCCTCCCCCTCAGATCCTATTGGTGAGTGTTGCACGTTGTTGCCACTCCCTTTGCAGGTTCTTTGAAATGCTCCTGGGCCCACCATTTTTTGTTGTTTTTTGTTTTGTTTTGTTTTTAGTTACCCTTTATGCTTTGTCTTTCTCCCTTAGATTGTAAGCTCCTTATGAACAGGGACCACCTTTTTGTATCTCTAGTACTCAGCAGAGTCCCTGAGACATAGTAGGCCTTAATATTATTTTATATGCCTATTTATCTAATCTATCCAGCGACAGGGAGGAGTCAGAGATCCTGCCTTAGTCTTCTTTGCTTAGTGGTCCCATTTACAGAAATTGAAAAGTCAAGAGGGAGTATATGTTTAAGATGCTGGTGGTATAGTCCAAAAATGATTGTGGAGAATATGGGTGTGTCACCCCATTTGAGTCTGTTTGTAAACTGTCTATTTTATCCATAAGGTTTCTGATCTTAACCATTTCAGGTAAAACATGTCCTTTGGAGTTTCCTAGAAAAGAAAACGAGATTATTATTAATTTTATTTTATTGTTAAATTGTTTGAGTTGTATCCAAATCTTTGTGCCCCTATTTAGGATTTTCTTGGCAAAGATGCTGCAATGGTTTGCCATTTATCACAGGAGGAGGTGACCTATGCATAAAAAACGTATCTGCAAAATAAATACATAAATCTTGGATAATTTGGGGGAGGGAAGATCTGAGAATTGGAGAGGGGGGCAGCAGAGGTGAGGAAACACTTTCAGTAAAGTGCAGGAGGACCCTTCTGTGTTAAGAATAGTGCTTTTTTTGTTTTGTTTTCTGGGTTTTCTTTTGTGGGGCAATGAGGGTTAAGTGACTTGCCCAGGGTCACACAGCTAGTAAGCCTCAAGTGTCTGAGGCCAGATTTGAATGCAGGTCCTCCTGAATCCAGGGCCTGTGCTTTATCCACTACGCCACCTAGCTGCCCCCAAGAATAGTGCTTCTTGAAAGTGTGTGAGAACAGGACTTAATAGTCCAGGAATGTGGGGCTATCTATCCTCTCCTAAATGTGTGATCTTCTAGTCATAGAAAATTAGGGTTTTTATATATAAAATATGTGTACACAGTAAATGCTTCTTAAATGTTTAGCCGAGTTATGCGTTTTAGCCATTTTAAATTTAATTTGAGGTTCTAAATCCCCAGGGGGAAGTTATTCATAAGGTTTGATAATATATAGCTTATTTTAGGAGCTTATTTATAAAGCACTTAATCTTTTTGAGGAATAAGGAATTACAGGTGCATTTTACATATAAGCAAAGTTTGTCCATCTTAAGTGTCAACTTTTTTTAAAATATTTTCTCTTGAGATCTGTTCTATTCCCCTTTCATATGTTGAATTTAAGATTTTCTTCATGACTCATTGCTGTTATTATGAACATCAGTTATACTGTGCTGTGATAACTAATGTCTTCTGAGCCAATGAGTGGTTCTTTGGTTTTGTTCATCCCACATATCTAGTCAGGTGCTAGCTCTTACTTATTCCACCTCCACAGCATCCCTCACCTCAGTTCCCCTTATTGTTTCTCACTGCCACCAACCTGCTTCAGGCCCTCACCTTGAACATGGTTTTCTAATTGGTCTCTTCCCCATTATATCCGATTCCATTTTCTGCACAGTTGCTAAAGTGGTTTTCCTAAATATCACCAATCTGACCGTGTTATTGGCTTTCTCAATAAACTCTAGTTGTGCCCTATTATCTTTAGGATCTAATAGAAAGTCGTCTGTTTGGCATTGAAAGCCTGACTCCAACCTACCTTTCCAGCTCTGTGTCAACCATTACTCCCCTTCTTATTTTGGTCCATCTTTGCACAGGCTACCTCCACACCAGGAATGCACTCTCCTCATCTCTTAGGTACCTGAGTTTCCTTCGAAGATATATGTTTATTATACAAGATATATATTTTTTTTCTGGTGCCCATGTTGGGGTGGGGTGGGTTCCTTTTTATTTATTTTGTACATTCTTTTGTTTGTTTTTTTGGTGAGGCAATTGGGGTTTAAGTGACTTGCCCACGGTCACACAGCTAGTCAGTGTCAGGGGTCTGAGGCTGGATTTGAACTCAGGTCTTCCTGAATCCAGGGCTAGTGCTCTATCCTATTTTGTACATTCTTAATGAAGTGTTTATTGTCTACCCTGATAGAATGCAAACTCTGAGGACAGTTACTTTTCCTCTTTTATTCTTCCTTCCCTTTCTCCCTTCCCTTTCTCCCTCCCTTTTCCCCTTCAACCCTTCCTCTTCTTCCTTCATCACCTACATGTCAGATCCTTATTAATAAATACTTGTTTATTGATTTGAATGAAGCTGAGAGTACTGGGCCTGGAGTCAAGGAGGACTCCTCTCCTTGAGTTCAAATGTGGCCTCAGACACTTAATAGCTGTGTGACCCTGGGCGAGTCACTTTTTTCTTTGCCTCAGTTCCCTCATCTGTCAAATGAACTGGAGAAGGAAATGGCAAACCACTTTCTATGACAAGAAAACTCCAAATGGGATCATGTCAGAATGACTGAAAAACAAGAGGTTGAATTGGGCCTTCACTGGGGCAAAAGACAATCCTTTGAAGCCTCTCTAATCAATTCACTCTCCCATTTATCACGGCAGAAAGTTTCCAAACCTTTTTCATCTCTCTTCAAGGTTCCCCCCTTCTTTCCAACCCCAAGTTGAGAACTTGTCTCATTTCAGTAAAACATTAAGGTCGTTGGTGGCAAGCTGCTCATCTTATCCCAGAGCACTGGGCTTGGAGTCAGTAGTAAGACCCGAGTTCAGATGCCGCCTCAGATACTTAGTACCTGTGTGACCCTGGGCAAGTCACTTCACCTCAGTTTCCTCACTGTAAAATAATGATCACAATGGCACTTACCTCATAGGTTGTATTGAGGATCAAATGGGATTATATTTTTAAAAAGCAATTAGCAAAGTGCCTGGAACATAGTAGGCGCTAGATGAATTATTTCCTCTTTCACCCACATCTCACATGAAGAGGTGGATATTCTACTTGCAAATCCCTCTTTCTGCACAAATGATCCCATTCCATCCTGTCTTCTCCAACAGATTGCCTCCTGTATCATCCTCACTTTCTCACTTATCTTATTACTTCCCTGCTGCCTACAAACATGCCAGTGTCTCTTCCATTATCAAAAACTCCGACTTGGTGCATTCATTCCCCACTAGCTTGGACTCTATTATCTCTTTACCCTTTTGTGACTAAAGTGCTTGAGAAGCCCATCTACAATAGGGGCACTTCTACTACTGCTGCTCCTCTTTCTTTCTTCCTAGCTCTCTGCAATCTGGCTTCCAAACACATCCCACTGAAACTGCCCTTCCTAGGTACCTGTCGTCTGTCTCCAAATCTCATTCTTCAAACCTCATTCTTCTCTGCTTCTGTTTAGAAGTATCAGTACCGTCAGTCCCTTTCTTCCCCTTTACTCTTTTCTCTTGAGGGTTTCTTGACACGGTTCTCTCCTGGTTCTTCTGTCTGACTGATACTAAGTCTCCTTTGGTAGAGCTTCATCTAGGTTGTGCCCCATAACCATTGGTGTCCCCCAAGGCTCTGCCCTGGGTCTCTTTCTCTGCACCCTGGATTCAGGTATCTCTCTGCAGATCTTTCTCATTTTTGTTTGTCTAGTCCTAACTTCTGCTTACTGCCAGACTTCACATTTCCACCTGCCTAGTGGACACTTCCATCTGGATTTCTCATAAGCCTCTTAAATTCAGCATCCACCCCTTTCTCCTTTGCCTTCTTTCTGTCTGTCTCTCATATTCTGCCAAGTTCTATTGCTTCCACCTTCATCATTTGCGTATATCCCTTTAATGCAGTTAGATGGTGCAGTGTGTTGAATGTTGCTTCCAGAATCGGTATGATTTTAGTCCAAATCCAATTTTAGATACTTGCTAGTTGTGTGACCAACCCCGTGCCAGTCACTTCACCTGTCTGCCTCGGTTTCTTCAGCTGTAAAATGGAAATAATAATGGCACCTACCCGGGAGTTATGAGGATCAGATTAGATATTTACATAGTGCTTAGTACAGTACCAGCACTGTAATTAGTGATGAAGCACTTAATACGGCTTTCCTTCCTGCCTTTTCCCCCTTCTCTCTTGCCCTACTTCTCTTTCCTTCCACAGGTTCTAATCACTTCACACTTGTACTGTTGCAATAGCCTTTTGGTTGTTTTTTTTTCCTGTCCTGGAATCTTTCCCCACTCCATTCAGTTGTTAGTAAAAGCACAGCAATAAGAAAGCACAAATCTGACTGTGGCATTCTTCTCCCCCCTCCAATTGCTTTAAAAGGTCAGATTAAGCAATAAAGTAGTATTTTGAAGCTTACATATATCATCTTACTGACAGGGTCTGAAATTCTTGAAGTTTCAGATTATGATCCAGTGATTTTTTTTCCCCTAATAATAATAGCTCACATTTATGTAATCCTTTAAGTTTTGCAGAGCACTTGCAAATATGTCTCATTTGATTCTCACAATAACCCTGAGAGGTAGGATGCTACTATTATCCTTTTCTTACAAATGAGAAAACTGAGGCAGAGGTAAAGTAATTTGTTTTCTCAGATCCTTGAGTGTCTAGCCTAGTTGAGATCAACAGGAAGGAAACAAAAAAAGGTGTTTGATTCCTTATGGAGAGCCATTTCTAGAATGCCCACGGAGTCCAGAGGATTTTGCTAAGAAAAGATACCAAAATGAAGATAAAGATATGAATGCAGTTCAGCTTGGCAAATATTTATTAAGCGTGAGCTGGCCCTGCTTTCATACAGCTCATGGTATAATATCCTAGTCACGATTCAGTTCAGAAATTGATCACCTTTGTGCTTGGTCTCCAGGATACTAAGGCCTGTATCCTAGCAGGAGCTTTAGGGGTCTGTGGTTATATAAACAAGTAAGCAGGTAAGTATAAGATAATTGGAGGCATCAGGCCATGTGGATTCTAAATGTACTTTGTCAGAAGGGGTGCCATTGACATAGGACTGGAAATGGAAAGGTAGGGACGAGGAAGAATATGCTTAGGAGAAGGTATGGGAAAGGTATGGGAAGGTATGGGAAACATGGAAGAATAGATTGTGGTCAGAGAATTTCTGAGTTCTGATTCAGGGTGAAAGAACAGTTTTGTTTGTAAGTCATGAGACAGAGTATGTGTGCCTAAGACAGTGGTGAGGCTGTCTTAGACCAACAGCACCCCCTGGTGGCCAGTACTGGGAACCGTCTGATTCAGTGCCACTCTTTGGGTGGGTGGTGGGGAGAGCAGGGGTGGAGATAGACGGTTTTCTGCCCTTTATGCTCAATCCCACTATGCCATAGAATTACAGACTCAGAGCTGGAAGGGACTTTAGAGACCACCTACTCAAACCTCATAGCTTATAAATGAAATAACAGAGGCCCCCAAAGGTAAAGTTAGGTAACCTAAGATGGCACAGGTAACAAGAAGAAAAGGTGGAATTCAAAAGCAGAGGTCTTTTGTCTCTAAAATTTTGTAGTCCTTACACTGTGCCACAGCTGCTTTTCCCTTCCATAGCTCTTTTTGTATACATGGAGTATACAGTAATAGAGTGGACAACCTTATTCACTGGGGTTTCTTGGTAACTGTCAGGTAGAAAGGGCAATAGCTAATTGTGATTTTGTAAAGAAGAGCAGCACAGAAGGCTCTATTAGGTGAGATTCTGGGAAAACTGAACGTTCTATCTTTAACCCCATCCCTGCTCCATCCCTGCCCCTCCCCTCTCCTTAATTGTGACTGGTAAATTTGAATGATGCTAAAACCTTGTTTCAGTGAAAAAGAAGATGTATTTTTGATTTGGAATTCAGCATCATAAAGAACTAATGCCATAATCCTTTAAAAACAGATGGATATGATTGAAGTTCTTGGCCTCTTCTGCATGAATATTCTACATACGCAGAAATCCTTTTCAATATTTGTATTTTCTTATTTACAAGAATTGCAGAAATATTCCTTGATACTCTTTGATTCCTTACCATTCACATTTATGTTGGGCTAGCTTGGGGCTGCTTCTTGTACAATAATATGCTTGGAATTTCAAATAGCCAACTTAAGATGAGTTTAAGTAGCAGGAACTACTTCTGTTGCTGTTTTTGGTTAAATGATAGAAACGAACAAGGACTGGCTGCTGTGTTGCAGTGAGAAAGGCCCACTTCATATTTTAAGGGCCTCAGTTTCCTCATCTGTAAAGATGAAGGATTAGACAGGCGGATCTCTAAGGTTCCTTCTTATGGGAAAAGGAGTTGGAGAGAGAAATGGATAACAGTGTTATAGTGGACAGTGGTACCCAAAGGCCCAGCATGTTGGCTCACTTGTCTTGGGAGTATTTGTAGTCCAGCTCGTTTTATAGCCAAAGGGATAGAGCCCTGGAGGCCCAGGAGGGTTAAAGACCTTGCTCCTCCTGAAGGCAGCTTTGAGCATTTGGGTTAAGCAATTATCAGGAATCTGTTACAGCCCTTTATTTATAATATAAATATCTAAAACCGGTTATAAAGGACGTTGTGTATCAGTTTTGTAAGATTGGTTGTCTCTGGGGCTTTTGTTACTGCCTTCTTCCCCAATGTTCCTGCAGTGTGGGGGCATCTCATGTCTTTTCCAGTATTGGTGTGACCTTCTGGAGGTCAGGGACTGATCTTTTCATCTTTGTATCTATAGTTTTTTGGAACACAGATGATTAATAATGATTGTCGAATTGAACGTTGAATTTGATCGAGATATGGGGAAGTAAAGAACAGTCAAGCATCAAGGGAGATCTAGGCTAAAATTTCACTCTTTGTGAATGTAGTACCTTATTTTTTTAATTAGAACCTTAAGTTTTCTTATTTGTTAAATGAGTTAGTGTCCATCCATGCTAGCCCCTGATTTTCTGTGTCACTATTGTTCATAAGACAATCCTAGCTATAAAGATGAAGGCACCTTACAGAAATTTTAAATTTGGCCAAGGAATATACCTTTAAACTATAGGGTGGCAGTTCCCTCTCATTTCCCCCACCTCCAGGAACCAAAAAAAAAAAAAAAAAACCCAACAATGTATTCTCAAGTCAAACTGATT
This sequence comes from Dromiciops gliroides, assembly GCF_019393635.1. Lineage (NCBI taxonomy): Eukaryota > Metazoa > Chordata > Mammalia > Microbiotheria > Microbiotheriidae > Dromiciops > Dromiciops gliroides. The sequence goes on from NC_057862.1 coordinate 683,258,437, forward strand.
TTTTTTTTTTGAGGGGGGGAGGACAAAGAGGGTTAAGTGACTTGCCCAGGGTCACATAGCTAATAAGTGTCAAGTGTTTGAGGCTGGATTTGAACTCAGGTCCTCCTGGATCCAGGGTCAGTGTTTTATCCACTGCGCCACCTAGCTGCCCCCTGAAAAATTAAAAAAAATGAATTTAGTGACTGGCTATCCATTAGTCTTCAGAGAGGACCAGTGATATCATGGGATGATGTCTTGATGTTTGAGCTCAAGTGAGGCAGAGTTGCATAGTCATCAGCCTCACTCTCTCTTCCAGTGGCAAGACAAAAGTCAAGATGCCTGGGGTGCAGTGGATGGCCCTGGCATCTTTGCTGCCTGACCACACCCTAAGTGTTCCACAGCACCTGCTTCAGCAACGTCGTGGCCCTTCGAACAGCTTGTTCTCATCTACCCATTCCATAGGGAAAAGTCTTCATATGCTTGGGTAGACCTCCTACAGCTCCCCAAGAGATTTAAAGATGGTAGTTATCCTCATCCTGGTTTAGCTCATCGGCTGAGTTGGTTTTATGAGGTGTGGCTGCTGAGCAACTACAACGTAAATCGGGTGGACACCAAAGGTGGATGAGCAGCCCTGTAAAAGGCTCAGCAAGTCCTCCTGAACACACTTAGTCATTAATATTGGAGAGTTAAATGTTGTCACTTCGGTATTTGCTCTTGAATAGACCCAGGATTGTTTGTTGATTTTACAAAATTATCTTGAAATTGAATTTATGTGAATCTTTTATCTTGTATGACATTCAGTAAGTAGAGGAAAAACATTTGAATGCTCCATGTAGTTAAAACATTCCGCGATGCCCGCCGCTGGCCCCCCCCCCCCCCATTTTGAGAGTGTTCGGAGATGTTCCATTTTTAGATTATGGTGTGATTGTCTCAGCTTTAAAAAATGGTATCTTTTACCAAGCCCTTAGTCCTTAGTGTTTAGCTATGGAGCTTTTGCAGACTTCCGACCAGTGCATGTCATCATTCTGTTTGCAAGTCCAGCACCTAGAGACTGGCAAAGAATAGTCTGAGCTGGAGGGGGGGAGGAGGCAGCAGGCAGCAGCGGCAGCCCAAAGCTCTGCCTGCCACCCAGTGCCGCATAACCCTGCCTGTAATTAGCATTGGGATTTTATTTACAAATACAAAGAAAAGATCAGCTTCGTTTTGTTTGGCAACTGGGGTGTTAACACAGATGAAAATACACAAACGAATCAGTGTTCCCAGAAGATGAAATGCTTCCCCTGTCAATTCTCACACAATGTTAAATCTACCCAGTCCAACAACAGTGCTTTGATGTCTGCTTGTTTCTTTGACCAAGGTATGGGAAAACCAGTATTCTTAATGGTGAGTTTTTGGATTTTTTTCAAAGGAGTGGTCAGCTGCTTGGGTTTATTTTCCATAGCACACATTTCTGCCAAAAAAAATGTTTGATAATATTTTATTTCTAAGCTAATAAAATTGATTCACTTGGATTATGACCTAAGTAAGATTGAAAGAGGTCATTTGGGATGTTACTTAAAAATATCTAGGTGCCAGTTTTAAGCAGCATGTTTTTCATTTGTATCTAATGGACTTTTTGGGTAGCTATGAAATTAATTGGATGTGTGTGTGTGTGTGTGTGTGTGTATACACACACACACACAAAACACACATGTAAACAACAAAATTCTAGTTGTGTATTTTTAGTTTGAAGACACTGTTTATGGGAAAAAATGTTTATTCCCTCTAGGGAGTATGGAGATGTATATATTTAGTAATTCATTCATGTAGAAGATGCTATAAAAAAGGCAAGAAGCTGCGACAGCTACTAACACCAAGCGAGGGGGCACGCGCGCCGCCCCCCCCCCCCTTCAGTGCAGCAAGAGAATCGAAAAACACAGGATTTACACTGGGAGGGCCCCTCAGGGCAGAACCATCAATCTGAATCTTGACTTGGAATCCCTGGGGTTGAAGTGTAAAACTAGAAAACCAGCAGCTGTGGAAAGTGATCTCCACCATCTAGTTAGTGCCTTTGGGGCAAAGGAGGTGGTAAAAGCACTTCTTTTTTCACCAGCAACATTGGATTCCTTTTATTGACTTCTTCATATTTGTAAGGTTTCATTTGTGTGGATGATTATTTTAATAATGTGGGAGGGAACTAAAAATTGTAAAGACTGCAATGAACATATAATTAATTTGCTTAGGGATTTTTTTTTTTTTTGCGGGGCAATGAGGGTTAAGTGACTTGCCCTGGGTCACACAGCTAGTAAGTGTCAAATGTCTGAGGCCGGCTTTGAACTCGGGTCCTCCTGAATCCAGGGCCGGTGTTTTATCTACTGCGCCACCTCACTGCCTCCCTGCTTAGGTTTTCTTACCCACTTGTTGAAAGATGTACTTTGATTGCTTAATAAAGATTTATTAGTATTAGAGTGTTATGTCTATTCAAATAGATATACATGAAAACTGCCCCCTATATATTTATACATGTAGTGTTACAATATGTACAATATCATATACAATGTTACATTATAATCATGGAAGCAGAATTTATAAGCTGAATCACTAAACTGTAAAACTTGTGACTTTCCTAGTTGTCTGGCAGTTAATACTGCCAATGGAAAGCTTAAAGCATCAGTTAGGACTCTCATTAAGGTTCCTGGCTAAAGGCTTGCACTTTGATCTTTTGGTTTTCATTTCTAACAATGGTCTGTTCTCTACTATCTTCTGGAAGATAAACTGATAACATTAGAGAAGAAAGTAGACTTGACATTCCCCAAAAGAACAGATGAACCTATTCCACAATTACAATCTCACATTGTTCAAACTGGGGTTTTTGTGAATGAAACTAATTAACCTTGCTTCCAGACTGATCTTCAGCTTTCTTACCTTGGCATGAACTTGCCCCCATCTGCCATGGTGCTCCCTCCTAGCTGTTCTCAGATTCCTTTAAAATTGTATCACTCATGAGTCTCCTGTCACACACCCCACCCCCATCCCACCCTTTCACATCCCATAATGCTCTTTCCTACCTGGACTACACTCCTTACCTCCTTCCCAGATGTTGGGCATTCTTTAAAGACAAACTCAAATGACCCTGCAATAAAGGCTTCTTTGACTGCCTTCCCTCTCCTGGATTCTCCCTCCCCCCAAACTCATAGCATTTTGTTTGTATTTTGTATTTACTTGTCATGTTGTATGCTACACTCTTTGCTTGTCTTAAGTGTAGGGACCATGGCTCTGTCAGCATTTAGCAGCGGACCACACATAGGAAGTGTTGAACAAATGTTGTGTGAATTATTGTATAGAAAGCTGAATATGTCAAGAATATATAAAAACTGGCAAAGCTGGCAACAAACTAGTATTTTGACATCCCTACTACATTGATAGGGTTCTCTTAATGCAAAATGCTGCCTTTGTCTCTCCTGCCATGGTATTGGGGCAGGGGGTAAGGAAAGGGTTCCATTACCCTGTGTATGTCTCACCATCTGTTAGGACCATTTCCTGACAGCTCAGAAACACCCAAATGCCTAAATCCCAGGGGCTGCTGCCATATTTTATTTAGGAGTTATTGGGGAAAACTGGGTTTTGATGGAGAAGTTTGAGAGGCAGCTAGTTTGAATTCAAATAAAATATCAAAGGATACTGTTAACATTCAATTTTATATACAGTTTGAGTCTATTACTCTGACAACTGCTGTTGTAACAGTATAAAGATTTCTTTTGGTGAGGCGGTTGTACCCACCTGACCTCACCCTAGGCTGCTGTGGTCCAGAGGGCAGCATTGTAAAAAGTCATTCTTGGATCCGTTAATTTGGCTGCTTCTTAGTAGTGGTAGGCAGGCATGTCTGTCTCCAGAGGCATATGTACCACAAGTGGTATTGCTGACTTTACTTTTCTGTCTTTCCATCACCTTTTTTTGTTTTTTGGCCTTAAACCTCAGATACATACAAAAATAAAATGAAGATAGAATGACAACTAAGTTCAGTTTTATACATCTAACATAGATCTTGGATTCAGTGAGTTAGAAGGAATTTTAAGGACTAGCCTTTTGATTTCCTTTCCTTGAATTATCTTTATTTTTACCTATTATTGGTTGCTATATCATCTTCCTTCTATTCCCTATGCTTTTTTTGAAAGAAGAGAAGTATCTAATATCAGTTGCTATTGGAACTTGCCTAGGTACTGCCTTATAAGGAGAAATTCTTCCAATGATTCCTATATTTTTAATTTTCCCCATGTTTTATGTCCCTAGAAAGGTAACTGAGAATCAAAAAACCTAAACCTAGCCTTTACCACTAATAATTGTGTAACTAATTTTGGTAAAGTCATTTCTGTACTTTATTTTCTTTACTTGTAAAATAGTAGTTGGCCTTTATAAATATATTTTTTAAATTATTTTTTGTTTTGTTTTGTTTTGTTTTTTTGCAGGGCAATGAGGGTTAAGTGACTTGCCCAGGGTCACACAGCTAGTAAGTGTCAAGTGTCTGAGGTCAGATTTGAACTCAGGTACTCCTGAATCCAGGGCCGGTGCTTCACCACTGCGCCATCTAGCTGCCCCTGGCCTTTATAAATATTAAGACCCTTCCAACTAATTTTCTCTCTAGCAGTATTGTAATTGGGTTTTGAAGCCCTTATGCTTTATGCCTAGAACTGTACTGAATAGGGATAAATATTTATAAAATGGGGATGATAATAATAGGACTTCCCACATTAGTTGTTTGGATAGAATATGATAAAATGTGTAAAACTCTTTGGATACTTTAAAGTTCTATATAAATACTAGCAAAGCTAAGCTAGCTAATAAAGCATTTATTAAGCTTTTACTATGTGCTTGGATATGACACTAAGCTCCAGAATACAGAAACAAGAAAACAAGGCAGTCCCTACCCTCAAGGACTTTATAGTGTAATGAGGGAAAGTCAGATGTAAAAGGGAGCTGGGGGGGTGGTGGTGGTTAGGTCGCACAGTGGATTAAGCACTGGCCCTGGATTCAGGAGGACCTGAGTTCAAATCCTGCCTCAGACACTTGACATTTACTAGCTGTATGACCTTGGGCAAGTCACTTAACCCTCATTGCCCTGCCCCCCCCAAAAAAAGAAAAGAAAAGAAAAGAAAACAAAGAAAGAAAAGAAAAAAGGGGGGGAGGGGAGCTGGGAAAGAGGGATGGCCAGGGTAGGGGGAGAGGAGAATGCAACTGGACCTTCTTACGATTTAGAGGTTCCAAACAAATGTCTGTATATTTTTGTCTTCCCTGTTTAGTCTTTAGATCCTGTATTAGCTAAAAGAATACTTATGTTCACGTCTTAAAATTAGCTCTCAGGCTGGTGTTTATATGGAACTGGGTTGTGAGGTAGCTGCTGGGAGCCAGACTAGTGTTCTGACCTCATGTTCTCTCCCTGCTGTTGGAGGCCAATAACCCTGATGTTGAAATGGATTGGACCATAAAGGTTCTGCAGTGAATTGAGTTACGATCTGATTTCCTCAGTTGATTCCTATTTCCTAAGACTCACGAATATGAATGCCCAGAGCTAGTCAGAGTTCTGGGGAGCTTTGAGAAGCTCAAGATGGATGTGACCCACAGGAGCTCAAATTTGAATGGGTTAAAGAGAACTGGAAGCATTCTGCTTGGAGTTTCCTGGCGTTGTGGGAGATTTCAGCTGTCATACTCTTGCTGCAGTGGGACCATGCTCAGGAGTACAGTGAAGAAAACACTATCTGTGTTCCCAGGATACAGATTTTGGCTATTGGGATAGCTAAGAACGGGGAAGTATACACACACACACACACACACACACACACACACAATGGTTGTCGACAATAGTGCTCTGAAGAAGGCAGTGCTGAGAAGGTAGCAACAGTGCCAAGGTTGGGCACAGGAATCTTTCAGGCTTAAAGGAACGTCATTCAGGGTGATTATTCAAAGGATTGTAGGTAGAAAAGCCAGAAAGAAGTAGTCTGATTAACTGCTGGTCAAGGAGTAATCCATAAATAAGTTTTGTTTAACACCCGTGACTAGTATGTCCACACCTCAAGAAAATTCACAAAAATGCAAGATGTTTGGTAATGTGAACTTTATAAAGAAACTCTTAGAAAAATGACTGCTGTCCTTTACTTATTTAACTTCCTGGGTATTTGTCAGTGTTCCTGGGAACAAATTGTTCTTGAAATGCTTTAAAAGTCACAACCTAATATTATTAAAATATGTCTTTCCCCCTCCCCCCCAACACACACACACACACCTGCATCATTATTTCCCAAATCCTATTCATTACCACTTCCTTGAACTACTGCAAAATAACCTTCCAGTCTGGTCTCTTTTCTCTTCTCCATACTCTCCCCTCCAATCAGCTTAGGTGTTTTGTGTATAGATCTAGCAGAACTCCTCCTCTGTGTTCAAAATCTGTTAATGGCTTTTTATTACCTCTGCTTGTTAAGTATAACCTTAGCCTGGCATTTAGATTCCATCATAGTTTGGTGTCATTGGCTTCTCTGTGGAACTCTCATCCCATGTCCCCTACTTGTCAATTCCTATACTGAGCATTCCTTATGTTTTGGTTTGTTTCCTTGCCTGTGCACACCATATACTATATGTACCTGGAATAAAGTCTAGTTTAAATGCTGCCTTCTTCTTTAGCCTTGCTTTCCCCTGGCTTGGTAATGATTCTTTCCTCCTCTCTTGGACCTAACTTGGGCACCTTATGTATGTGCTTGTGTTGTGAGCTCCCTGAATGCAGGTACTTTGGGGGAAGTGGGGGGAGGGAACAAGGTAGAGCAGCGCCTTCTTCACATCCCCAGTTGGCACAGTGCCTAGCACAAAGTTGTAAGCACTTCATAAATGCTCTTGGTTTGCTAATGATTTCCCATTTTGAGAATAGAAGTGCTGTATAAATACAAAACTGCACTATCACCATCATCAAATATTCAAAGGGATGATTCTGCCATTTTCCTGGAACAAATACTCCACGCTGGCATAGTTGCACTGTGTGTGCTTGTATAGAACAGACAAACTAGGTATTTAAATATTGAGATACTCTAGTGTGCTCCAAGGAAAGTATTGCATTGATAGAGCTCAGTATCACCCAACATCATTTTGGAAGGGACTTCAGTGGTCCCCAGCCCTTGCCTGCCAAAGAATCCCTTCAATGACATAGCAGACAAGCAGTCAGTCATTCAGCTTTGGCTTGAAGACCTCCAAGGAGGGGGGAGACTCACCATTCCTTAAGGCAGCCTGTTCTTATTTGAGATAGAATTCATTGGTGAGGTTTTGTTTCTTCCAACTCCTTTACTTCAGCTTCGTGGCCCCCTTGGAAACCTTCCTATCTCAGTCAGTCCTTATAACCATCCTTGAAAAAGGTATGTACTATTATTATCCCCATTTTATACATGAGGAAACTGAGGCAAACAGATTAGGTGACTTGCTTAGGGTCACTCAGGTAGGAAGTTTTTGATGTTGAATTTGAGCTGACACCAGGGCTAGCTAGCACTCTGTCTACTTGCCTACCTGTCTATCCAGACAAATCAAATCCTAGCTTTTGCTAGAGACCTTTTCCAACCAAGAATGGAAGCTTTGGCAAGTAGAGCCAGGACATGGAGAAAATTCTTGAGGTGTGGAGGAGCAGAATTGAAGGAACTATGATAGTATGTTTTGGACTTTGCAAGATAAGCTAAGCTGTCTCTCTCTTTTTTTTTTAATTAATAAAGTATTTTTTTCCCCGTTACATGTAAAGATAGTTCTCAACTTTTGTTTATACAAGCTCTCCAGTTTCAGATTTTTTCTCTCTCCCTCCCCCCTCCCCTAGACAGCAGGCAATCTGATATAGGTTTTATATATATATATAATAACATTAAACATATTTCTGCATTAGTCATGTTATAAGAGAAAAATCAGAGCAATGATGAAAAACCTCAAAATAGATAAACATCAGCACCAAAAACAAAAGAAGTAGTATGGTTCATTCAGCATCTATACTCCACAGTTCTTTTTTTTTTTTTTTTCCCTGGATTTGGAGATCATCTTATATCATGAGTTCCCTGGAACTCTTCTGTACCATTGCATTGGTGAGAAGAATATAGTCTATCACAGTAGGTCAACACACAATGTTGATGATACTGTGTACAATGTTCTTCTGGTTCTGCTCATCTCTCTCACTCAGCCCACACAAGACCCTCCAGGTTTCTCTGAACAACTCCTGCTCATCGTTTCTTACAGCACAATAGTATTCCATTGTATTCATATACCACAACTTGTCCAGCCATTCCCCAATTGATGGGCTTCCCCTCAACTTCCAATTCCTTGCCACCACATAAAGAAGAGCAGCTATAAATATTTTTGTACATGTGGGTCCCTCTCCCCTTTCCATGATCTCTTTGGGCAAAAGACCCAAAAGTGGTATTGCTGGGTCAAAGGGTATGCACAGCTTGATCACCCTTTGGGCATAATTCCAAATTGCTCTCCAGAATGGTTGGATCAGTTCACAGCTCCACCAACAATGCATTAGTGTTCCAATTTTCCCACAGCTTCTCCAACATTTATTATTTTCCTTTTTTGTCATTTTAGCCAATCTGAAAGGTGTCAGGTGGTACCTCAGAGTTATTTTTTCTAGCTCTATAAAATAATTTTTAGGTAGTCTGATTGGTATGGCACTGAATAAGTAAATTAATTTAGGTAGTATTGCCATTTTTACTATATTAGCTCTGCCTATCCATGAGCAATTGATATCTTTCCAATTATTTAGATCTGATTTGATTTGTGTGAAGAGTGTTTGGTAGTTGTGTTCATAGAGTTCCTGGGTTTGTCTTGGCAGGTAGACTCCCAAGTATTTTATATTATCTACCATGACTTTAAAGGGAATTTCTCTTTCTATCTCTTGCTGCTGGACTTTGTCGGTCATGTATAGAAATGCTGATTTATGTGGATTTATTTTATATCCTGCTACTTTGCTAAAGTTGTTAATTGTTTCAAGTAATTTTTGAGTTGATTCTCTAGGATTCTTTAAGTATACCATCATATCATCTGCAAAGAGTGATAGTTTTGTTTCCTCCTTGCCTATTCTAATTCCTTTAATTCCTTTTTCTTCTCTGATTGCTAAAGCTAACTTTTCTAGTACAATATTGAATAATAGAGGTGATAATGGACATCCCTTTTTCACCCCTGATCTTATTGGGAAGGCTTCTAATTTATATCCATTGCATATAATACTTGCTGATGGCTTTAGGTAGATATTGTTTATTATTTTAAGGAAAGCTCCACCTATTCCTAAACTCTCTAGTGTTTTTATTAGGAATGGGTGTTGTATTTGTCAAAAGTTTTCTCTGCATCTATTGAGATAATCATATGATTTTGGTTGGTTTTCTTATTGATGTGGTTGATTATGTTAATAGTTTTCCTAATGTTGAACCAGCCCTGCATTCCTGGTATAAATCCCACCTGGTCATAGTGTATTATCCTGGTGATCACTTGCTGTAATCTCCTTGCTAATATCTTATTTAAGATTTTAGCATCAATATTCATTAGGGAAATTGGTCTATAGTTTTCTTTCTCTGTTTTTGCTTTGCCTGGTTTTGGTATCACCACCATATTTGTGTCATAAAATGAATTTGGTAGAACTCCTTCTTCACCTATTTTTCCAAATAATTTGTATAATATTGGAATTAATTGTTCTTTAAATGTTTGGTAAAATTCACCCGTAAACCCATCTGGTCATGGGGATTTTTTCTTAGGGAGCTCATTAATGGCTTGTTCAATTTCTTTTTCTAATATGGGTTTATTTAAGGATTTTATTTCCTCTTCAGTTAACCTGGGCAGTTTTTATTTTTGTAAATATTCATCCATTTCATTTAGAAATTCATCAAATTTATGGGCATACAGTTGGGCAAAATAATTTCCTAATTATTGATTTAATTTCCACTTCATTGGTGGTAACATCACCCTTTTTTTTTTTTTTGATACCGGTAATTTGGTTTTCTTCTTAGTTTTTTTAATCAAATTAACCAATATTTTATCTATTTTATTGTTTTTTTCATAAAACCAGCTCTTAGTTTTATTGATTAATTCTATAGTTTTTTGCTTTCAGTCTTATTAATTTCTCCTTTAATTTTCAGGATCTCTAATTTAGTGTCTAATTGGGGATTTCTAATTTGTTCTTTTTCTAGCTTTTTAAGTTGCATGCCCAATTCATTAATCTCCTCTTTCTCTTTTTTATTCATGTAAGCATTTAGAACTATAAATTTTCCCCTAAGCACTGCTTTGGCTGCATTCCATAGATTTTGGTATGTTGTCTCATTATTGTCATTCTCTTGGATATAGTTATTGATTGTTTCTATGATTCGTTGTTTGGCCCATTCTTTAGAATGAAGTTATTTAGTTTCCAATTGATTTTCATTCTACTTTTCCCTGGCTCTTTCTTACGTGTAATTTTTATTGCATCATGATCTGAAAAGGATGCATTTACTATTTCTGCCTTTCTACATTTGACTATGATGTTTTTGTGTCCTAATACATGGTCAATTTTTGAAAATGTGCCATGTACTGCTGAGAAAAAGGTATATTCCTTTATATCCCCATTCAATTTTCTCCAGACATCTATCATGTCTAACTTTTCTAGTAATCTATTCACCTCTTTCACTTCTTTCTTATTTATTTTTTGGCTAGATTTATCTAATTCTGAGAGGGGGAGATTCAGATCCCCCACTAGTATAGTATTACTGTCTAATTCCTCTTGTAACTCATTTAACTTCTCTTCTAAGAACTTGGATGCTATACCATATTACTTCATTATCTATAGTACCTTTAAGCAAGATGTAATTTCCTTCCTTATCTCTTTTAATGAGATCTATTTTTGCCTGCACTTTGTCTGAGATAAGGATTGCTACCCCTGCTTTTTTTTACTTTAGCTGAAGCATGATATATATTCTGCTCCAGCCTTTTTACCTTTACTCTGTGTGTATCTCTCTGCTTCAAATGTGTTTCTTGTAAACAGCATATTGTAGGATTCTGGTTTTTAATCCACTCTGCAATTCGCTTTTGTTTTATAGCAGAGTTCATCCCATTCACATTCACAGTTATTATTACCGACTGTCTCTTCCCCTCCATTCTATTTACCCCCTTTGTACTTCTCCCTCCTTCTTTCACCCTATTCCTCCTCACCGACGTTTTACTTCTTACCCCTGCCTCCCCCAATCTGCCCTCCCTTTTTATCACCCCCCTCTCTTTTCTTTACCCTTTTCTCCCTTGCTTTTGTCCTCCCTTCTATCAGTCCCCCCCTTTCCCTTCTGCTTCCCTAAAGAATGAGTTAAGTTTCTTTATCCCAGTGAAGGTATATGTTATTCCCTCTGAATCAAATCTAATGAGAGTAGGGTTGAAACAATGTTCACCCCTCCTTTCCCTCTATTGTAATAGGTTTTTTTCACCTCTTCATATGATATAATTCATCCCATTCCACCTCCCCTTTCCTCTCCTCCCCATAGACTCCCTTTTTAACCCCTTAATTTTTTTTTGTATCATCGCATCAAAGACAATTTATATTTATACCCTCTGTGTACACTCCTTCTCTCTGCCCAAATACATTTACAGTTCTGAAGAGTTATGAGTATTATCTTCCTGTGTAGAGATATAAACAGTTTAACCTAATAGGGCAACGTTTTTTTTTCCCCCCTCTGTTTACCTTTTTAAACTTCTCTTGAGTCTTTATGTTGAGATCAAATTTTCTATTCAGTTCTGGTCTTTTCACCAAGAAAGATTGAAAGTCCCCAATGTCATTAAATGTCCATCTTTTCCCTTGAAAGAGAATGCACATTTTTGCTGGGTAATAGATTCTTGGCTGCCATCCAAGCTCCTTTGCCTTCCGGAATATCATATTCCAAGCCTTGCGGTCCTTTAATGTTGAAGCTGCCAGGTCCTGAGCAATCCTGATTGTGGCTCCATGATATTTAAATTTCTTCTTTCTGGCTGCTTGGAGTATTTTCTCCTTCACCTGATAATTCTGGAATTTGGCTACAATATTCCTTTTCCAAAGGAATTTTCCTTTTGGGGTCTCTTTCAGGAGGTGATTGGTGGATTCTTTCAATGATGATTTTATCCTCTGATTCTATGATATCTGGGCAGTTCTCCTTAATAATTTCCTGGAATATGGTGTTTAGATTCTTTTTCTGGTCATGGCTTTCAGGCAGTCCAATGATTCTCAAATTCTCTCCTTGATCTGTTTTCCAGATCAGTTGTCTTTCCAATGAGGTATTTCACATTTTCTTCTATTTTTTCATTCTTTTGATTCTGCTTGACTGATTCCTGGTGTCTCGTGGATTCCTTATCTTCCAACTGTCCAATTTTAATTTTTAAGGCATTGTTTTCCTCAGTAAGATTCTGCACCTTTTTCCATTTGGCCAAGTGAATTTTTTAAGGCAGTGTTTTCTTCAGTGAAATTATGCACTTTTTTTTTCCATTTGGCCAGTCAATCTTTGTGCTTCTTTTCCAAGCTGTTTAAGTTGAGGTCTGCTCTGGGGGCACCAGGGTCCCTGTTTTGGGCTTCTTGTGCTGGGGTGGTATAGGTGCTGTGTGAACGGCTTTTTACTCTGAGGCCTTTATAGTGTGTGTACCACTTCCTGTTTGAGCGCTCAGCCAGGCGCCTGATCCAGTCTGACCTGCTCGGGGCCCCACAGGCAGCCTGCCCTCCCAGCCGGTGCAGGTAGGTTTTTCCACTGTCCTTGGCCACCAGATTTTTTGAACCAGGTTCCAGGGGCCTCAGTTGTTCGGCTGTGGCCCGCAGCTCCTGCTGACTTGCCCCGACCCCCTCGGCCCTGGGCTGCTGCCCTGCACTGCGCCTCCCTTTTGCCCGAGTCAGACCGACCTTTTCCTGAAGTCTTCTAAATTATCTCTGGTTGGAAGACTGTGTCTCCTTGTCTCTTTGCAGGTTCTGCAGTTCCAGAAGCATTGTATAGATGTTACTGCACTCCATGTCCCAGAAGTATTTACTGTAAGCTTACTTTGTGTCAGGCTCAGGACTAACTGCTGGGGATACACATTTGTAAAAAGCCAGAAAGGCCCTACTCTCCAGAGCTCACATAACAAAGGGGGAGGCAGTGCATAGAAGAGTTCACCTTGGGGACAGGTGGCAGCGCCCTTTGGAGAGTGTCAAGCAGAGCAGGTGGGAAGCCTCTGGGTCTCCCCTGTTATTTCAGCTGAGATCCTTGCTTCATATTTCACTACCAAAAAAAATGAGGCCATTGGTGGAGAGTTCCCCCTTGCCTTATTCTCACCCTTATCTCACATCATTCAAATGTCTTCCAACTCGATTTCCTCCCTCTCTCTTCCGTCCTCTTTTCCAGCAGATTGTCCCCTCTATCACCCTCACCTTCTCACTAATCTCTAATCTATCCCTGACTACTGGCTGCTTCCCTACCATTTAAAAATGTCTAGGTCTCTGCCATTCTTTTTTTTTTTTTTTTTTTTTTTTGGTGAGGCAATTGGGGTTAAGTGACTTGCCCAGGTTCACACAGCTACACACAGCTAGTAAGTGTCAAGTGTCTGGGGCCATATTTGAACTCAGGTTCTCTTGAATCCAGGGCCGTTACTTTATCCGCTGCACCACCTAGCTGCCCTCTGCCATTCTTTTTGTTTGTTTGTTTATTTTTTGGTGAGGCAATTGAGGTTAAGTTACTTGCCCAGAGTCACACAGCTAGTAAGTGTTAAGTGTCTGAGGCTGGATTTGAACTCAGGTTGTCCTGACTCCTGGGCCGGGTGCTCTATCCACTTCGCCACCTAGCTGCCCCTTGCCCTCTGCCATTCTTAAAAAACTCAGACTTCCTTCCTTCATTCCCCACTAGCTTTTGCCCTGTATCTCTCCACCCTTTTGTAGCTGAAGTCCTTGAGTCTTGTCTACAATACATGCCTCATCTCTACTTTCGGTCCTCTTTTTAGCTCTGCAGTCTGGCTTCCAAACTGCTAAGTTGCCAATCATTTATCTCCTACATGCCAGATCTAATGGCCTTTTCACAACCTTCATCCCTTTTGACCTCTCTGTAGTTTTTAATACCATCAGTCACCCTCTTCTTGATATTCTTTTCTCTCAAGGGTTTCTCAACACCATTAATTCCTGGTTCTCCTACTTATCTGACAGCTCCTCAGTTGTCTTTGATGGATCTTCATCCAGGTTGTGCCTCTTAACTGTTAATGTTCCCCGAGGTTTGGTCCTGGGTTCTCTTCTCCCTATAAATTATTTCACTTGGTAACTTAAATCAGCTCTCATGGATTCACTTATCACCTCTATGCAGATGATTCTCAGGGTTTTGTTTTTGTTTCTGTTTTTGTTTTGTCCAGCCCTAATTTCTCAGCTCATCTCCAGGCTTATATTTCTAACTGCCCTATTGGAATATCCATCTAGATTTCCCATCAACGTCTTAAACTCAGCATATCCCAAACTGAATTCATTTATTACCTTTTCCCCCAAGTCCTCCTCCTTTCCAGATTTTTATATTACTCTGAGGATGGCTTGCTGTTCAGTCTTCACTCCAATCCATCCTCCACTCAACTCTCAAAAGTGATCTTCCTAAAGCATTGGTCTGATCATGCCGTCTGTTTCTTTTTGCGGGGCAATGAGGGTTAAGTGACTTGTCCAGGGTCACACAGCTAGTAAGTATCAAGTGTGAGGCTAGATTTGAGCTCAGGTCCTCCTGACTCCAAGGCCAGTGCTTTATCTACTGTGCCACCCAGCTGCTCCCAATGCCATCCACTTTCAACTCAGGTGACTCCCTGTTACTAAAATCCTCTGCTGTTCAAAGGCCTTCATAACCTGGTGCCTTCCCACCTTTCCAATTTTCTTAAGCCTTAAGTGCCTACCAACTCCCTGACTCCTTAGTGTTCCTTTACCAAGGCCTTCCATCTCTTGACTGACCTTTCTCTGGCTGTCCCTCATGCTTTGAGTGCTCTTCCTCATTTCTGCTGTCTTCTGAATTCTCTGACTTTCTTCAAGTGCCAGCTAAAAGCTCACCTTCTCAATCCCCTGTGGTGCTTATGAATTCCAATTTATGCTGTGTATGGTCAGTTTGTTCATAGCTGTTTGCATATTCTTTCCCACTTAACACTGTGAGTTTCTTGAGAGCAGGGACTCCCCCCACCCCTTTTGCCTTTTTTGGTATCTTCAGTGCTTAGTGCAGTGCCTGCCACATAGTAGGTGCTTAATAAATGCTTGCTGGCTGATAGTAGCACACAAAGACCAAGGTGAAATGGACCTTGTGCCTAACAGGCGTATGTTCTAAAGAGTAAGGCATATATTATAAAATACATTAAAACTGCCAAAAGATTATCTCCTGTTGTCGGAAATAGAGAAAACAATGTTCGTATTATTATAAGACTTGTTAGTACATTTCTTGTTTGTATGAACACTTTATTCTAGAGAATTTGTTAAAATAATACCTAATGAGTAAGTATACCTAATCTTCAGCATAATCTCTTCATGGTAAAGCCGGATTTTTTGCCATAGAATTTTCCTCATCATGAAAATGTGTTGTGTTACTTGAGGGAAGGGGAAAGAAAAAAAAAACAATAACCTTATTGGAACTTAGCTCTGAAGTTGGCTTTTGCTTTTGGGTATAACTTGACTACAGTCAGCCCCTACATAAGTGCATTTGTGCATTTGCACAATAGGAGAGCGCCCACCTGAATGATCCTTTTGGGTTCTGATGACCTGATTTCTGATTGAGCCAATAAATTAGGAATTTATAACAGGTACCTCAGTGTAATTTCTCATAGAATTTTTTCCCAGGGACTTTAAATATTCCCATATAATTAACCTTTCTCCTAACTTTCTAGACAGTGTCGTTGGTATTTCCTTACAAAATTTTTCTAAATTGATGTAACCATAGGAAAATTCAATAAGATATAGGCAGCTGGGTGGTACACTGCATAGAGCACTGTGCCAGGAGTCAGGAAGACCTGAGTTCAAATTCAGCCTCAGACACTTACAAGGTATTGATTTGTAGCAAGTCACCTAACCCTCTGCCTCAGTTCCTCATCCGTAAAATGAATTACAGAAGGAAATGGCAAACCAATCCAGTATCTTTGCCAAGAAAAGCCCACATAGGGTCATGAAGAGTTGAACATGACTGAATAGCAACAAGGTTTAAGTGTAAAATGACGTTTTATATTTCTGTGAACATAGAACAAAACACCAATTCTTAGTTCTTCTAAATGCAAAGGTGCTTTGTTTTTTGTTTTGTTTTTTTTTACCATATCCATACAGAACAATTAGAAATAAGTTTGTTTTGGGGGCAGCTAGGTGGCGCAGTGGATAGAGCACCAGCCCTGGATTCAGGAGGACCTGAGTTCAAATCTAGTCTCAGACACTTGATACTTACTAGCTGCGTGACCCTGGGCAAGTCACTTAACCCTCATTGCCCCACCAAAAAAAACGACAAAGAAAAAAATGTTTTTAATTACAAACAGTTATCATAAAATGATTTACTTGAGGCAAATGTTTTTGATGGTTGGCGTTTACAGAATTGAAGCCTGTTTGTAATTGTTTCTTGATATTTGTGAGGAAAACACTGACTTCTTATTTCTTTTTGATTATACAGCAGATATAATTTCTACAGTAGAATTTAACCATTCTGGAGAATTGCTAGCAACGGGAGATAAAGGAGGTAGAGTCGTCATCTTCCAGCAGGAGCAGGAGGTGAGTTCTTCTGGGTTAGACTTGTTACCAGTAGATCCCACTTAGATCTATTGGGAAGCTTAGACTGGCTGCCTGGTCATTTGTTTGAAAGAGCAAATATTACTAACAGTGACAACAACAACACAAGGGTGCCTTAAGATTTAACAAAGCCCTTTGCATAGATTGACTTTGATCCAAATGGTAGAGACCAAACAACATCTCCAGCAGGTGACTTAGCATTTTTCTCCACATTGCCTTTTAGTTTATTTTGTTTTTAAAAACCTCTTAGGAAAATTGGCTAAAGGAACTTTGTTCTTTGAATCCCCATCCTTGAGGCCTTCCTTCACTGAAGAGGTCTCTTAGAGCTATTTAGAGCAGCTATGGGTCAGCCCCTTCTGTGCTGTGCTTTAAAGAAACATATATGCTTTAAATCAAAAGATGTGTCCCTTTTAGGCCTGTGAAAGCATTTTAACTGCCCGTTGACAACTGGGGTTTTATGTGCCTGTTGCATGGTATTTGTGCTTGGGAAAAAATAGCATTTAAATTACATTCTGCTTATTTTAGTAATCCAGGCATCACTTAGAATCATTTTGCCAAATTTCGCAAGATTTTTATCAAAGTGGAGCTTGCTGTTAGAACCTTCTCCACTCCTGGTTTTATAGAGAAAACAGCCTTACAACCTTATTAAATGTTGTGACTGAAGAATATATGGCTAGAATGTGACATGCTTCCTAGATCTGACAAGATATCCCACGAAAATGTTGTATAGACGTAGTTGAACCTAGCCTCCTTGTTTTTCCCCTTGGCCCTGTCTTCCCCTTTGCACACCAAGAGTAAAGCTTGGCCAATTTGTTGAACCATAGACACAGCCCCAAGTTCCCTTGGCACTTTTGACCTTCTGTCCAAATCTGATGTTGGAGCTTCACTATTGGGCCGTCTAACACCAAACCAGACTAGGATTAATTGCTTGAAAGTTGCTAGATCTGAGACCGTTAAAATTCTAGGGTAGAGATTTTAAAGGCTTGGGAAATTCCTTTTGGAAATCAAAACCATGGTAATAATACTACTACTTTGCACTTCTATAGCGCCTTTGACCTGAGGATCTCAAAGTGCTTTACAAACACTAATGAATTAATCCTCACAACACCCCAGTGAGGTAGGTAATTCAATGTTAAAAGGAATGATTGATAGTGAGTGTCTAATAGATACAGGAACTCCAAGGATGTTTATATAGTTTTCTTTTGAATTGGCCTGGGCAGAAGAAAACAAAAAGAACATTTATTTGTGGTTAAGAATCTAGGATTCTGCTAGCTAAAGTCTTGTGTATAAATGTAATCACAAAGGTTTTTTCTTGTCCATTTGGGAATTTTTCTCATAAAAAATCCTGTATTACAGGATAACACAGGCTTATTAATTTAAAAGAGATTCTCTAGCATTAAATGAAGGCCTTGTGTTGTTTCTCTTTAAAATATAAGTAGTTAATTATAAGCTTAGATAGGAGTCTTTTACCTCAAAATGAAGTCATTTTCACATTTGGGAGAAGTTTTAAGTAAAGTTCGTTAAAATCTAGTTCAGAGTAGAACAATGGCTTCTTAAAGAAAAGGGGATAATTTTTTGATCATGGTCAATTCTATTTGTATAGATAATTGTGTGGTTGAGGTTATATTAATCCTCTTCCCCACCTTCAGTGTTTACAGGTCTGTTATACTGAAACTAAAAGAAAGAAGTAAAGTTACTGGCATTTTTATAAAGCCTTGGAATATTTAGGAACATCTCAAAGCCAGAATATTTTGTAAAAGAATGTTTACTTTGTGTGTTTTTCTAAATCTCTACTAAAATATTCTAAAAAGATACTATTATAGGCACTTACATTAAAAGAAAGGATGTAAGTGAACATTTTCTGAAACAGTTCCGTTGTGAATTTTATCTTGCCCACTCTGTGTATATTCACGTTAATTGTGACTCCACACTTAAGCTTGTTTCTAAAGTGATAAATAAATGACATTACTTAGACCCGAATTTCTGCCTTGCAACTTGGTCTTACTGTTCATGATTGCCATTTAAGTCATGATTTTCCAGGGGACCTTCTATACACACAGAATCATGTTGTCCTCACCTCTGCCTGTATGACCCTTTGACAAGGACCTTTGAAGTCAGGAAGTCAGACTCCTTGGATTGGTTCCAAGGTGGTTCTCTGAATACTGTGTTGCGCTCTAGTGAATAATTAATGTTATACCATGTCAAATCACAAAGGAATGAAAATCCCTTGTTTCAAAGATGGTCTTCTTTGCAAAGAAATCATGTAATCAAACCAGTTTTCTGTTTGAGTTGTGTGGTAGAATACGTAGTACAGATGAGCATTATAAGCAGATTATGCCCACAGCTTGTTTTTCCTGTCTATTTAAGGCAAAATGGTTGAACACCTTCAAATCAAGTGAATAACGTTTATCTTAAGTGTACACTGCAGTCCCTTCCCCTCTGAGGGCTCTCGCCAGTTTCTCTCCTCCTATTACTTTGTGAAACAAGAATATATCTTAGTGTATTATGTTGCAGATTAGTAGACTAATTATAATAACTTTTGTTACTTTGTTTTAAAATTGTATCCCTCTGATTCCTTTTATTTTCAGACATTGTTACCTTATTCCAGCTCAGCTCTTGTCTTAACATTGGGAGATGGCTTTGAGCACATTCCCATTATTAAGTACTCTGTTTTTCAGTGCAGAACCTATCTAGGTTCTTCTTAAATTTATCCCCTTAGACAGTAGACTTGAACTGCAGGTTCTCCATTCTTAGACATATTCCAAGGACACCTTGGAAAACCATCCATGAAGACTGTTGGATGGGGCAGCTAAGTAGCACAGTGGATAGAGCACCGGCCCTGGAGTCAGGAGTACCTGAGCTCAAATCCGACCTCAGACACTTAACACTTACTAGCTGTGTGACCCTGGGCAAGTCACTTAACCCCAATTGCCTCACTAAAAAAGAAAACAAAACAAAACAACATGAAGGTTGTTGGCAAAGCCATTCCTGCAATTGCCCCAGAGAATTCAAACTGGATGAGTAGATGATCTTCCCTTCCTCTGGTATAATGAAATTGGCTCATTTCCGTCTCCCCCTATCCCGCCAGGGGGAATAAGCGTTCCTGGTGTCTTCTGTCACCCCAAATCAGATACTTGGAGTTGTTGAATTCCCTTGTTTGTTAGATCTACCAAAACTAAAGGAAATCCTCATACTCTGCATCTCCTTCATCATCTTGCAAGGTAGAGAGGTTCCTTCTATTCTGCCAGACACAGTCTTAGAGCTTGGGAGATAAATTACCTATCAAGACTTTTCTCAAGTCTTCCTCTGAAGTGATTTGGTAGAAAACCTGGCTACAAGTCAGTCTTGAGGTTCAAATCTAGTCTCTGATGCTCCCTTGGTGACTTTGGGCAAGGCATCTCATTTCTCAAGGCCCCTTTAAAACGAGGAGTTTGGACGAGTTAACCTCAAAGGTTCCATTTTTGGTTGTTCAGTCATGTCTGACTCTTTTCTTGGTAATGATACAGGAGTGGTTTACCATTTCCTTCTCCAGCTCATTTTACAGATGAGGAAACTGAGGCATCCAGGGTCACAACAGCTAGTAAATACCTGAAGTCAGATTTGAACTCTCCTGGGAGAGTTTTCCTCACTCCAGGCCTGATGTTCTGTCCACTGTGTGCCATCTCACTGTTCCTAGATGTAGGTAGATCTCTGATCAGATGGTTGATACTTTGTTTATTCTGCAACAGGACTTGTTTCCTGAATATATGTCATACGTTTGCTGCCTGCATAGCCTTCATATTTGATACCTGTAGTGTATCAACATTCTCCAGCTGCCCTTAAGATTAGGCTTTATTTAGTTTACATATCTTGATGTACAATAAAGCCTAAATTCCAGAAAGCCTCACTTGGCCAAGATAGAATAAAATCGTTTTTGATCATTTTTGTTTGCTCACTTGTGCTTGGGGAGTTTAATCGGTTTGCATCAAGGTGGTTCTCTTGCCTGTCCTCATCACACACACCTCTAGGACCAGTTTTAGAGTTGGAAGGGCCTTGCAGAAGCCGTCTAGGCCAGGACTTCTTAAACTTGGCACTTGTGACCCCTTTTTGCCTGCGGAATTTCACACAACCCTTGGTACAAAGGTATATGAAATAGGCATGTGTGTGTAACCTTTTAGTGTTGCCACATTTTACACCCCCACGTGGGGTCACAACCCAGTTTTAAGAAGCTCAGATCACCAGACCCTTGATTTTAGAGATGATTAAGGGAAATGCTCAAGGTCATTCAGTTAATGTCGGAGTAGAAAATACTTCCTGTCCAGTGTTCTGTTCATTTTAGGTCAGTTCACTTTTAGATAATCCTCCCACACATGTAATAGTTTGTTATGCATATTGATTACATAACCTTATTTTCACAAGTCATGCAAGAAAATGCTTCATAATTATACTTTATAGGTACAGTTCCTGGGTATTCAAAATGATGGCTCCTCGTCCCTGAATATCACAGTCATCAAACAATGACCAATTACGTTTAATAGTGGCAGCTGAGTACATGTCTATACTGGGCTCAGTTGAACTTGATGTTCTCAAAGGCTTTTTTCCCCCCTCAACAATGCTATAAATATGTAGTACTTTTTTTTTTTCTAATAGTAGGAAACTTTTAAAAATGTGGTTTAGAAAGATTTTCAACAAATACCAAATCTATTGGGGAATTTCCAGTTCAAGTTCATTTAACCAGAACTTAAAATTTACTAAAACACCATTTCTTGAGCATTCCAGGTAATTACAGTCTAAATGTCTATGAAAATCGGGTTTGATATTTTGTACAGAATTCACGGACAAATTTAAGTCTTGTTTTTCTTTTTGTTTTTGGAAGATGAACACTTCATTTTAAATCACTGAGATTTATTTTGTAATTGAATCAGAAAACTTAGTCATTTTTGTGCTGGGGCTATTTGAAGTCCTGGCAACAATGACTTGTTTGCTTATAATTTATTGGGCTATACTTCTGCACCTAATACATGGAATTACAGACTCCAGAGCTGGAGATAGAAAATTCAAGCAGTCTCTGATTTAATCCAGATGGTCCAAAGGCTTGGCTTGATTATGTAGTAAAGGACACTGGAGAGCTCTTTTCACTACATATGTGCTTCTTTTTTTTTTTTTTTTTTTTGAGGGGCAATGAGGGTTAAGTGACTTGTTCAGCATCTTCAAATCCACTGTGCCACCTAGCTGCCGCCCCCCCCCCCCCACATATACTCTTACTTTTTTTGGGGGGGGTATGTGAGGCAACTGGGGTTAAGTGACTTGCCCAGGGTCACACAGCTAGTAAATGTCAAGTGTCTGAGGCCGGATTTGAACTCAGGTCCTCCTGACTCCAGGGCTGGTGCTCTATCCATTGTGCCACCTAGCTGCCCCCCTAACCGCTACATATATTCTTAGCACTAGGTTCTGTAGAAGGAGCTCAGCATTCAACCCAAGCTGCTGCCTCCAGAGTCACTAGTACTCTTCTTTATTGCCAAAGCCTTGTCTGTAGCCTTTGACATTGTCAGGCGCCCTCTTCCTGGGCCTCTCTTCGTCATTCGTTTCTGGTCTCCACATTGGAGGAGGGTGTACACAAACAGATGTTCATGCAGTACAGGGTACTGTAGTGCACTTAGCCTAGAGAAGAGGAATGGGGTCATGACAGGTCTATTTCTTAGTGATGAATCTAGTGGCAGCAAGCATGGTCATTGGTAGATTATTAGTGACTTGTTGTAGAAGAGAGGAATGCAAATGCATCTTATTCTATACAAATCTACAGGAATGGTTTTGATCATAATCTGAAAGGGTTTCTCACTTTATGAACTCCTGTAATAGGGCATTGGGGCTGCTGTCTCTCTCTCGCCTAAGCAGCAGAAGCTATACACTGGAGGCGTGTGTACATGAGAAAGCCCATCTTAGTGGTGTGAAGGATGGATTATAGAAGGTGACTACCCAGACTGTTGCAGTAGCCTCTTGGTTTTTTGTAAGGCAATTGGGGTTAAGTGACTTGCCCAGGGTCACACAGCTAATAAGTGTGTAAGTGTGTAAAGTGTCTGAAGCCAGTTTTGAACTCAGGTTCTCCTGAATCCAGGGCCGGTGCTCTATCCACTGTGCCACCTAGCTGCCCCTTGCAGTAGCCTCTTAACTGATCTCCTTTCATCTGAGGTGGCTGCCAGTGCCCAGGTCTGATAGGTCCCACATCTATTTGAGAACCTGTAGGGGCCCCCTATTTGCTGCAGGAATCTAATACAAATTCTTTGGGAGGGGATTGATGGCTGGATTCTTCTTAAAACCCTTCTCTGCTATTTCTCTGAACTTCTTACATTCATCCCATCTCACCTTATACTACCCTAATTTCTGCCTAGCCCTGGAGTTGTTCACACTTTGAGTGCATTAAAATGGGCTCTGGACTTAAGGATTAGTGCTCCTCTTTATTGGAAAATAAATGCATACTTTTCTGATTTTCTCAGTTAAACTAGGAACCTAATCATTATTTTTTAATATTAGAACTTGTGGCCCATTTTCACATTTTGGAAACACAAACTCCCAGAAATTGTAAACTACTCATATAGTTTTCTTTTTTCTCCACATATTTTAGTATTTTATGTTTTCCATATGTGATTTAGTTTTTTAAAAAATTAGATGTTTATGCCTCCCAAGATTGCTTTATTCCTGATGTTGTCTCCCTCAATTAGCTTTATTATGTCTTTATGGACAGGGATCTATTTTTGTTGTTTTTGTTATGCTATATTAGCATAATGACAGGTATAAAACAGACATGCAGTTTGACTGACCAGTAAAACAATTTTAAATATGATGATTGATTCAGAAGGCTCTTCAGAACAGGCTCAGGAACCTGAACCTTCATCATAATTGTCAGTGACCATTGTATTGGCAAAAGGCAGAAGAGTTTTCACCAATGTGCAGCAGACATAATAATGCTAGCTCACATTTAGACAGTGCTTTAAGATTTATTAAGGGCTTTTTACATACTTTATCTCATTTGATCCTCACAACAACCTAGTTTATGGGTGAGTAAACCAGGTTAGAAAGGTGACTTGGCTTATGGTCACACAGCTAATCAGGGAGATGAAATCAGGTTTTTCTTGACTCCTTGTCCAGTGTTCTCTCCACTATACAAATCTGATGGTCTTTTCTCAGCCTTCATCCATCTCAACCATTCTTTTATAATACCTGTTGATCAGTCCCTTATTTCTGGGTTTTTGTTACACTGAGCTCACCTTTCCTTTCTGAGCATTCCTCATTCTGCTTTGTTTGCTCATTATCCATATTTTGTCTCCTAACAGTGAATGTTCTCTAAGACTCTGTCCTAGACCCTCAGCTCTGTCCTAGACCCCAAACTGAACTCATTGTCTTTACCCTCAAACCCAGATTCTTCCAAATGTGCCTTGTTTTCTGTTGAAGGCACCTCCTAGTATTTGTCCTTTCTCGCAGGTTTGTAACCTTAGTGTTCTCCCAGATTCTTCATTCTCCCTTCATTGTCAGCTCTTGCCTTCTCTGCATCTGTATGTCTTTCCTCCCAGTCTCCCCTGTTGCCTAGGCAATGGCATGGCTTCTTCACTGGTCTCCCTGCCTCAGGTCTTTCCCCACTTCAATCCCTCATGCATGCTGCTGGCTAAGCCGTTTTTCTTCAGCACAGTCTTAGCCCTTGGCTCCTTGCTGCCTCTTGTCTAAAATGCCAGACTCCTTTTTAGCGTTTAGAGCCTTTCCCAGCCTGGCTGTCCTCCTTACTTACCTCCTGCACTTAGCATGCCTTTCTCTCTGCCCTTCATGTTTCCTTTGCTCATCATCTTGGCCTATTCAAATGCCTCTCTGCTTTCAAGGTGCAGCACACACCTTTATCTTCACTCACACTTTGCTTGACTCTCCTTTCCTTGGCTTCTAGATGAAGTAGATAAATAACCCCCTCCACCCCACCACCAAGTCAATTTTATTAATGAATAAAGCCCACTAGGAAAAAAGGTACAATGTGTTGTTTTAACTATTACCCCCTAGTGGCCACTTGGAAGAATTACTATTTAAACTTTTTACAGATTTTTAAAGTTGAGTTCAAAATTCTGTTGGTCCTTCTCCCTCCCCCTTCCCTAAGGTGATAAGCAATCTAATATTGGTTATGCATGTGAAATTATGTAAAACATTACCGTGTTAGTCATTTTGCATAAGAAAACTTGAGTAAAAGAAAAATGAAAGTGAAAAATAGCAGCTTCAGTCTGTGTTCAATCAATTTCAGTTCTTTCTTTGGAGGTGGATAGTATGCTTCATCATTAGTCCTTTAGTACTGTCTTAGATACTTGTATTGCTGAGAATAGTTAAGTCATTCACAGTTCTTCATCAAACAATATTGTCAATTGCACAGCATTCTCCTTCTGCTCACTTCGTTATACATCAGTTCATATAAATCTTTCCAGGACTTTCTGCAATCATCGTGCTTGTCATTTCTTACTGCACAATAATATTCATATACCACAGCTTGTTTAGCCAATACCCAATTGTTGGGCATTCCTTTGATTTCCATTTTTTAATAGGTGATAGATTCTTTTTATTTTATTATTATTTATTAATTTATTTATTTTTATTTTTTTGCGGGGCAATAGGGGTTAAGTGACTTTCCCAGGGTCACACAGCTAGTAAGTTTCAAATGTCTGAGGCTGGATTTGAACTCAGGTACTTGTGAATCCAGGGCTGGTACTTTATCCCACTGTGCCACCTAGCCACCCCTGTTGTTTATTTATTTGTTTGTTTGTTTGTGTATTTATTTATTTACAGGTGATTCTTAGTGAAAGCAAACTATTTTGTGGTTAAAGAAAAGTGAAGTTGTCATTAACTAGTTTTATTTTTTCTTTTGTAGATATTAGCTGAATTATATTGCTTTTTAAAAATCTATTAAACTTTACTTTCCAAGATAAGGGTTTAAGACTTTGATTTTGAATTTATATGCTTAATATGCTCACCATATTTTCAGTTTTTAAGGCCAAACTCAGCTAGGCTAAAGTGATCAGGAATGACAAGCAGGCATCACTTCACACCCGTTAAATGAGTAAACATGCTAAAATATGGGGGAAATTCATTATTGGAACACTAAGAAAGCAGACAGTAATTCACTCCTAAAGGAATCTTGAAAAGAAATAGCCAGTGAATGACACATAAGAAGAGTGCAGATAAACATAGGAAGAATTCTTATAAATTGATTCAGGATAAATGCAAAACCAAATGATCAACATATACTGACTACAGAAATCAACATGGAGAATCATCAGAGATCTGATTCAAAACCACAGACATAGCTAGTATCATATTTTCCCATCCTTTTATCCTGACTTTGTGTGTCTCTTCCCCCCCCCCCCCTTTGTTTTTAAACAGCTGAGAGGTTTTTGCTTTTTGATCTTTTTTTCTGTGTTCTAAGTGTATGTTTTTAAGAGGTCTCTCTTGGTATTGGAATGTCTCCATTGTATCAAACAAAGTACTTAGTATGAGAAATGCCCTCCACCAGGGCACATCACAGTCAATTCCAGACTTAATGGACAAGTCCACCCAGAAGGATTAGATGATTTTGTCAGTGTCATTGGTAGTGAGGGTCAGCGGTCAAGTCTTCTTGACCAGCCATCCTGCCGTTATAACACAAACTCTAGAACATTTTAAAAACAAAATAATTATATGATGTATTTTTTGTATTTCAGCATTCATATAATTAAACCATTAATTTAATTCTTCTTTAAATTCTTTTAAAAAATACTAAAGAATGAATAGGCAGAATTCATGTAATTAGAGTACTTGCATTAGATTGAGAATTTCATGTGATCTTTTAAAACAAAATATTATCCCAATATTATGGTATGTGAGCATAATTTGAAATTATATTGACTGTTGAAACTTGTTTTAATGATCTTTTTAAATTGAAAAAATATATTGAATTTACTTTGTTACAAAGATTATTCTAAAATCTCAGAGTTATCAGAATATCTTTGTTTACATTTTAGAACAAAACCCAAACGCATAGCAGAGGAGAATACAATGTTTACAGCACCTTCCAGAGCCATGAACCTGAGTTTGACTACTTGAAAAGTTTAGAAATTGAAGAAAAGATCAACAAAATTAGGTGGTTGCCTCAGAAAAATGCTGCTCAATTTTTATTATCTACCAATGGTAAGCAAAACCTTTCTTATAATAACTTTGGGAGGAACAAGTTAAGATTTGTTAAAGTATTCACTGTGGGCTAGGTACAAAGGGTTGGAAACTATGCTCAGTTGTGTGGTGTAGAGACTAGGGAATCCCTTGAACATTTGATTTTGGCACACACCTTTTAGAATAGCTTTCATTTTTTTCTCCACAACTCTTGTTTTCCTTTCTTTTTCTTTTTTCTTTTCTTTTCTTTTCCTTTTTTTTTTTTGCAGGACAATGCGGGTTAAGTGACTTGCCCAGGGTCACACACCTAGTAAGTGTCAAGTGTCTGAGGCTGGATTTGAACTCAGGGAGTCCTGAATCCAGGGCTGGTGCTTTATCCACTGCGCCACCTAGCCACCCCCCTCCCCCCACCCTTTTTTTTTTTTTTTAATCCTTCAATTCTTACTAAGTTGAGACAAAACCTCAAAACAATTGTTCTTTAAGATACTTAATTTTTAAATTTTATTCTTTTTTTTTTTTTTTTTTTGTGGGGCCATTGGGGTCAAGTGACTTGCCCAGGGTCACACAGCTAAGTAAGTGTTAAGTGTCTGAAACCGGAATTGAACTCAGGTCCTACTGAATCCAGGGCCGGTGCTCTATCCACTGTGCCACCTAGCTGTCCCATTTTTAAATTTTAGTAGAGGTTTATCCCTAAGATACAGTTCCTGCCTTCAGGTTGGGAATTTAAGCTCCTTGATAGCAGGTACTGTCTCATTTTAGTATTTTGTGGACCCAGAATAATACCTGTCGCATAGTACGTGCTTAATAAAGGTTTGTTTCTGGCTTGATATATCTGGAGAGTCCTATATAGACACCCCCATTTTGATCACCCAGTTTATGAATTTTCCTTTGTATATATCAATGGGCTGCTCAGATGATGGACTGAAAGGAACTCACTCTGCACCATGAGAGAACTGGCATCTTCCCAAATAGTCATATGTGAAAATTGTTCCTATTCAACATGTTTAGGGAAAGTTGAAAAGGAGGAATAGTCCCCAAATTTCTGTGGAACCTTCTTTTAAAAAATGTAAAGACCAGCAACTATTCATTATTGAGAGAAGATATTCCAGGGGAAAGGGCATTCTGGTTTCATTTAAGAAAGTATTGGGGGGGCGGGTAGGTGGTGCATTGGATAAAGCACTGGCCCTGGATTCAGGAGTACCTGAGTTCAAATCCAGCCTCAGACACTTGACACTTACTAGCTGTGTGACCCTGGGCAAGTCACTTAACCCCATTGCCCCACAAAACCAAAACAAAACAAGATACTATTGGGACACATTTCCCCATTTCTCACCACATTTCCAGAAGAAAAATGATAAGCCAGAGAGCAGTCAGGATTGTAAAGGGATTGGCAACCATGTATTCAATATGAAGATTAAGGGAAGCACAAGAGAAAGCTTAGTGGGGGACTTGATAACTGTCTTCAAGTATTTGAATGGCCCCATCTCTTGGTCCAGGATCTCTGAGCTAAGTTCTTCTAATTATGCCCTCTTTTGGAAAAGGAGTGGTAGCTAATAAGATGGTTACAGGATTGAGAATCCTGAGAGACTGGAAACAGGCCAAACAATAGGCCAAATAAAATAAGATTCAGTTTAGTGGAGAGACTTGTCCAGCCTTGAATTGTTTTTATCAAGCTGCTTTTTCTTTAAATCTCTAAGAATACAAATACCCCCTGAGGGAAGAAATGACTAGGTCATTCATGTGACCAAGACCTAGGGCTTTCTCTGAGTCTGCAGCAATGCCCTAGATGCTCTGGGGAACTTGGGCTGCAGGAAGAGAGAAGTGTGGTGCCCAGAATCAAGGGTGGGATATGCCTAGTCGAGCAGGGACTCTTCTTGCAGATTGTAACATGTCCTGGAAAAATGATCAGCTTGGCCAAGGAGTCTTAAAATCAAGTCAGGGGTGTGTGTGTGTGTGTGTGTGTGTGTGTGTGTGTGTGTGTGTGTGTGTGTGTGTGTGTGTGTAAAATTATGAACCATGTTGAGGATCCCTAAACCCTCTTTTTATAGTGGGAGAAACTGAGGCAGGGAAATTTGAGCGATTTGCCGGAATGATGGAACTATTACTCCAGAGCAAGGAATGGAAAATTATGGCTGATGGGCAAGATCTAGCTCACTGTCCATTTTTGTGTAGACAAGCTGAGATGGTTTTTACATTTTTAAATAATTGTGTTTAAAGAGCTCACTTGTAGGTACTGCTCTTTGTATTAAATCATGACATTGACATGGTGGTACTATTGGAAGAGAAGATTCCTAAGTAAGAAATGTATATCTGAGTCTCATGATAAGAACTTAAATTAGGACCTGGAGAGAACTCAGTGGTCATTGAGATCTAGAGAAAGTAAATGAGTTGCTTAAGATCATACAAGTAATAAACAATTGAGCCAGAAAAATTGTACTTGTCTTCTGATTATTCTTCTCTTCCTCCGCCCCCCCCCCACCTGAGGGTAAAGTGACTTGCCCAGGGTCACACAGCTAGTAGGTGTCAAGTGTCTGAGGCCAGATTTGAACTTAGGTCCTCCTGAATCCAGGGCTGGTGCTCTATATCTACTCTGCCACCTAGCTGCCCCCATGTCTTCTTCTTCTTTTTATTTTTTATTTTTTTGCCACCATGTCTTCTGATTCTCAATCCACAAAAGTAATCTTTTGGGATGAGAATATTAACAATAACATTAAAAATAAACAGATAATAGACATTCATCTGGCCTTTACTGTGTGCCAGACACTGCCATGTGCTTTATAATTATTGTCTCATTTGAACATCACAACAATCCTGTGAGGTAGGTGCCATTCGACTTGAGGAAACTGAGGCAGAGGTTAATGACTTGCCCAGGGTCATACTGCTAGTAAGTTTCTGAGGCTGAGTTTGAACTTAGGCCTTCCGTACTCCAGGCCCAGTACTCTGTGCACTGTGTGCTAGCTGCCTGAGTAGAGAGTAAGCCATAGCAATTTGGAGATCTTTCCAGGAAAAAAAGAAAATTGACTTTGAATGAGAGGTTAGAAGTTTGGTCTGGGATATATCTACTGCTACACAGGCAATTGGTCCATCTCCTAATGTAAATGGAACATTCCTAGTCATGATGATAGATTCTTTCTTCAGAATGAAACTTAGACAAATACAGGCATCATACACAGAGTTAACATTGACTGTTTAGATAAATGAGTCATTTACATATTACATAGAAAAGGATAAGATGGGTTAGGGATCGTGCTTATTTCAGATACCAGCAAGGTTATGCTTAAGATTCTGCAAGCTTGGCTTCAGCAATATGTGAACTGAGAAGTCCCAGAAGAGCAGGCTGGTTTTCAAAGAGGCAGAGGAACTAGAGACCAAATTGCCAACCTGTGCTGGGTTATGGAAAAAGCCAGGGAGGTCCAGAAAAACATCTACTTCTGCTTCATTGACCACACTCTAAAGCCTTTGACTGTGTGGGTCACAAAATGTGTTAAGTCCTCAAAGAAATGGGAGTAGCAGATCATCCTACTTGTCTTCTAAACTTGTATGTGGGCCAAGAAGCAACAGTTAGAACTGACCATGGAACAGCTGATAGTTGGAAAAGGAGTAGTACAACAAGGCTGTATATTGTCACCATATTTATTTCATTTATATACAGAGTACATCATGCGAAATGACAGGCTAGAATAAATCAAAAGCCAGAATTAATGTTGCTGGGAGAAATAACAATAATCTCCGATATGCGGATGATACCACTCTGATGGCAGAAAGTGAAGAATAGTTAAGCCTCTTAGGGGGAAAGAGGAAGGCATAAAAGTTGGCTTGAAGTTTAACATTTTAAAAGACCCCAAAACTTTAGATCTTGGCAAATGGTCCTATCACTTCCTGACAACTAGAGTGAGAAGAAATGGAAGCAGTGTCAGATTTTGTATTCCTAGACTGAAAGATCACTGCAGAACATGACTACAGCCATGAAATTAAAAATCCCTTGCTCCTTGGAAGGAAAGCTATGGCAAATCTGGACAGGATAGTAAAAAGCAGAGACATTACCTTTGGTAATAAAGGTCCTTGTAGTCAAAGCTCTGGTTTTTCCAGTAGCAATGTATGACTGTGAGAGTTGTACTAAAAGGAAAGCTGAGTGACAAAGAATTGACATTTTAGAATTGTGATGCTGGAGAAGACTTTTGAGAGTCCTTTGGACTTATAAGGGGATCACATCAGTCAGTACTCAAAGAAATTAATTATTTCAGACTATTCACTGGAAGGTCAAATACTAAAGATGAAACTTAAATATTTTGGCCCCATAATGAAAAGACCCCGGTGTTGGGAAAGATTGTAGGCCAGAGGAGGGAGACAGTAGAGGATGAACTGGTTAAATAAATAGTATCATGGAAACAATGACTGAACCTGGAGGATGGAAGGGTCTAAAGTGATATATATGGTCCAGGGGGGTAACAAGGAGTTGGACGTGATTGGAAAAACAAAAAACAAAAGGGGGTTTTCAGGAAGAACTAAAAAGTTGTTGATGTTGACCAGCAATGACTCCTTGCAGACAGTAAACCATGATTTTTGATTCATTTGGAGGTGATGTGAACAAA
Source organism: Dromiciops gliroides (assembly GCF_019393635.1). Lineage (NCBI taxonomy): Eukaryota > Metazoa > Chordata > Mammalia > Microbiotheria > Microbiotheriidae > Dromiciops > Dromiciops gliroides. The sequence continues at coordinate 683,289,853 of NC_057862.1, forward strand.
AGCAGAATGTATTGGAGCAAAGGTAACAAACAGGAGAATACAGATTTAATTGGAAAAGATTTAAGAAAAGAAATATACAACTTAACATTGACAATATTATATGTGGATTTCTAAGTAATTATGTGATTGCAGGGATTTTTATGTGGCCTTCATTTCTGTTTGTGTTCAACACAACTGTATTAGAGGCTTCTCTTCTTCCCTGGTGATTTTTATTCCCACCCTTTCACTGCTTATATATCCAAAATCTTAGGCCTTTGTCATTCTCTGTACTTTTCTGGCAGAAGATGGCTCCTCAGACCTAATCAAAGTCTTTTCCCCCATATATTTAGAAGAATTAGAAAAGGTGGTCAAAAAGATGCTGTCTCCAAAATTCAATTCTTGCTTTCAATCCTCCCCCTTGTCCCGCCCCCCCCTCCCCCTCTCTCCCATTCTTTATTTTTGTACAATAGTTCTAATAGCTCTCAAGCACTGGCCCTAGAGTCAGGAGGAGCTGAGTTCAAATCTTACCTCACAGTTAACTAGCTGTGTGACCCTGGGCATATCATTTATCCCCAGTTGCCTCAAAACATCTGGGGCCATCCCCAGTCATCCTGATATTCATCTTGTCACTGGACCCAGATGGTTCTGGAGGAGAGAGTGAGGTTGGTAACCTTGCACTTAAATTCAGCGCAAGTCATGATATCACCCTGATACCATGGTCCTTTTTGAGAATGAAGGACAAGCAACAACAACAGTTACTAACAAACTAATAGAATGCCAATTCCAGATGGGAATACACTAGCCATAGAACCAGGGTGAAAACTCAGCTGGGCTGCCTGGTGCTGTGACTAGCATGTTCCTACATACTCTTCGTCTAAAATCAAATCCTTTTGAATTGGGGGACTAGGCTCTGAGTTTCTGAATCTATTTTCTGCTAAATTGCTGTCTAATTTTTTCCAGTAGCTTCTTTTGAATAAAAAGGTCCACAGTATTTTGTCTTCCTGGTTTACCAAAGACATTGATTTTAAAGTGTCTTAAGTCTAGTCGGTCATAAAATTTTGGTTGTAACAAGGAAAGTAATTTAAAAAAATTTTTTTCTTCCCCAGATAAAACAATAAAGTTATGGAAAATATCTGAAAGGGACAAAAGACCAGAGGGATATAACTTAAAGGAAGAAGATGGTCGGTATAGGGATCCAACAACAGTTACTACACTACGGGTAAGTATATTTTGGATGTTGCATTATAGATCTTAGTTACTAGATGGATGTTGGTGTTCCACAGCTCCAGAATGGGGTAACAAATACTCCAGGCCATTGATAATTAGAAAAATAGAAGTAACAGTCCCTCTTGAGTTCCACCTCATCCATATTGGATTTGCCCACATGGCCAGCACTGGAAGGGCCGCATGGAGATAAGCACATTGAGGCCATTTTTGGTAGAAGCTGTGAATTGGTTATGTGTGTTATGGAAAGCAATGTAGGATCCTAACCCCAAGTCACAAAAATGTGCGTCCTGTTTGACCCAGTGATAACCCTACTGTGCATATACACAAAGGTATAAAAGGAGGAGGAAAAGAACCCATTTGTACACAAATAGTTGTAGTATCTTGTTGTGGCATGGAACTGGAAATTAAGGGGGGGGCCCATGGATGGGTGAAATGGCTGATTTTGTATATGAACGTAAGAGGTTACTGTTGTGTCCTAAGAAATGTTGAAGGGATAGGAGTTCAGAGAAGCCTGGGAACAGTGACCCACCATGATTGTGGAGCACCACCTGATGCTGCCCACCTCCTGATGGAGATGGTGGACTTGAAGCAGAATGTGGATGTGATCGATGTGGGAATCGATGTTGCTTAACTATGTGTACTTCAGGGATTTTGTTTTTCTTCTCCAGTTAGGGGTAGGAGAATAAAGGCCTTTTGGACATCTGTTAGATAAATAGGATTTCATGTTTTTGTATCTGCTTGTTAGAATAAGAACCAACAGAGGTTATTTCCTTTTCATCGCTGAAGTTTTGGTTTTGACAGGGCAGACAAATCCAAATAAATTCAGACAAACCACTCAGAAATAGAGTCCTTAATTACACAGAGCAACAAAAGATTGTTTTCCCCTTTCGTAATTTATTGTTCCTTAAAAGGAAGGCAGAAGTGTGTACTTTTAATAAGTTACTACTAACTGTATCCAGTGTATTTTAATTGAGTGGTTTTTTTTTTTAATCATTATCTTCATTTATATACTTGGAGTTGTATATATTATTGTTTTGTCTCTGCTTGCTCTGATTGCAATTTATTCATACAAGTCTTTGAATGCTTCACTCTTGTTCCCACTAGTATTTCATTGCATTCCTATGTCACTTTTTGGGTATTTGGACACGATGTTTTTTCCTAACTTTTGGGAAAAAAACCACTACAAATAGTACTTCACTGAATATTTGTACAGATATTTGGGGGAGAGTGAGGAGCTGTCATCAACTTCCTTGTAGAAGAAACACAAAGCTAGATTTTTTTCATTATCAGTAATCTGTTTTTCAGTTTGAGGAAATTTTACTTTATCTACAACATTAATTTATGTGTGAAGTGACATTTAATTTCGACATTTGGTTGTATTATGGAAGAGAAGATTCCTAAGTAAGAGCGATTTGTGTGGTATAAGATGTTAGTCTGAACCCATTTTCTGCTAAATTGCTTTCTAGTTTTTTCCAGCAGCTTTTTTTTTTAATTAAAAGGTCCAGGGTATTTTGTTTTCCTGGTTTACCAAAGGTGAGACTACTACTGTATAGGCTTGCTTTAACGTTTTACTTCTCTAATCTCTTGTTCAGTTGTTTCAGTTTTTTCTGACTCTTCATTTGGGGTTTTCTTGGCAAAGATACTGCAATGGTTTGCTCTTTTCTTCTCCAATTCATTTTATAGATGAAGAAAACCGAGGCAGACAGGGTTAAGTGGCTTGCCCAGGGTCACACAGCTAGTAAGTGTTACATGTCTGAGGCTGAATTTGAACTCAGGTCCTCTTAAATCCAGGGCTGGTGCTTTATCACTGCACCACCTAACTGCCTCCCTTATTTCTTTCTTCTCCTCCTCCTCCTCCTCCTCCTCCTCCTTCTTCTGGCAATGAGGGTTAAGTGACTTGCCCAGGGTCACACAGCTAGTTAAGTGTCACGTTTCTGAGGTTGGATTTGAACTCAGGGAGTCCTGAATCCAGGGCCGGTGCTTTATCCACTGCACCACCTAGCTTCCCCCCCCCCCCCTTATTTCTTTCTAAGAATTGTTTTCTTTGATATTTTTAACTTACTTATGAATTTAATTATTTTTCTTCATTCTTAATTTTATTGGTACAGTATTAAAACTATAAGTTAATAGTAAAGCTATAAGTTAATTTGGATAGTATCCGGTTTTGCTCTTAGCATGGCAGTAGCAATTTCTTTTGTTAAGAGCTCTGGGTTTCATTCCCAGATCTCTGCCTCTCAGCTGGGGTGGGTAGTTTTGGACACATCCCACCTCCCATCATTGTGTAGGGGCCAAAATTTAGAAGCCATTAGCGCATCTCTTCTTTAATGAAAGATTGGGGGACTAGGGCATCCTTCAATTCTGTGAGTACCAGTGACTTTACTGGGTTCTCGTGTGTGTGTTTCTCCATTTAACTTCTCTGGACTAGATGTATGTGTAAGGCATCGTGGGTCTGTCATGCAACAAATTTAAAACTAATTGGTATAAATTATAGAAATAGTCTCTGCAGTGTCACTAATGTGGACCAAATAAATTACCCAGGTTTCTTATCCTTGTTGGATATCCCCTTCTCTTGCTTTTAATTACACACATATCAAGTGCTTAGAAAACAATAATAACTTTGCTTTAATTTGTCTTCATTACAAGGCTAGTGTAATGAGATTACTCTGAAGTCTTGAAATGTTTTTTTTTTTTTTACTATATAAATACTAATACTTTCTATTTTATCTAATTCCCAGGTGCCAGTGTTTAGGCCCATGGATCTGATGGTTGAGGCGAGTCCAAGGAGAATATTTGCCAATGCTCATACATATCACATCAACTCTATCTCTATCAATAGTGATTATGAAACATATTTATCTGCGGATGATTTGCGGATTAATCTTTGGCACCTTGAAATTACAGACAGAAGTTTTAGTATCCATTTCAGTTTGGGTTCTAAGGGGAAATCATGTGGCAATAGAAGATTTATTTCTTTTTTCTAATTTCCTTGGATATTGTTTGTATTCACCATTTTTTGACTTAGGCTGCTACTTATTACAAAGACTGCAAAAGTATCTAACTTATGCAAAAAAAAAAGGGTTTTTATAATGGTCTCTTTTTTAAAGGTACATGCCTCTTAACCAGGCACATAGAAAATACTCATTTAAATTTCTGATTTGAGGGTATTGTGTTTAAAACTTTACATTTAAAAAACAAACCAAACCCCTGTTCTAGAGGTAAAGTAACTAAGAAGAATACTTCCATGAAACATTAAGATCACATATTGTTAAGGTGAACTTCTTTAATAAAACGCTAACCAGATATTGTAGACATCAAACCTGCCAACATGGAAGAGCTGACCGAGGTGATTACGGCGGCAGAATTCCATCCCAACAGCTGCAACACGTTTGTGTACAGCAGCAGTAAAGGGACGATTCGACTGTGTGACATGAGGGCATCTGCCCTCTGCGACCGGCACTCGAAACGTGAGTTAAGTGAGCTGAGAGGCAGCGTTGGGGCAGTGATGGCTCACTGGTTGGTGTCATGGGATGGTACTAACACTGTGGATGTGACCAGCCTCCTTATCTCTTGACTTGATCCACATTTTAACCTCCCGTCCTTCACCTGGCACCACTTAATACTTGGCTTCCCACGTGTTTCTGAGTTCTCTAGTCCTTATCTTGGTGCCCACTGGCACACTGTATACATTTCATACATGCTTCTTGACCTGGATTCTTCCTGTTGGTCATGTTTTCCACCATTCCTTAACGGCTGGATACATACTTTGTTTCTGGCTTTTTGTTGTCATTAATAATAATTTTGTTTTAATTGCTGTCAGCCTCCTTGGGGTACAGTTTCAGTAGTGGAATCTCTGGGTCAAAGGGTATGAAGAAGTTAGGACTTTTATAAAGATTTTCCCAAATGACTGAACTAAATCCCAGTGCTGTCACCAGTACATTTGCGTGCTACATTTTCCCAAAGTCCTTTCAATCTGTTGGTCCATTGTTCAGCATCTTTTTTTAGCTGGATAAGTTGGGGATTGTTTTATCATGCATGTCTCTGATGACTACTTATTCTTAGGTGGTGGTTGGCAATCCGTATTTCATCATCTGCAAATGCAAAGGATGTGGCACTTTGTTTTGTAATTACAGCATTCTACCACCACATGATAAACTCAATTTTCTTCCTTCTTTGCTATGGTATTAATTCCATTTGCTAGGAGTAGCATCAAGAGGCAAGAAGTCCTCAAGGCTGCTGCCCTAGAGGGAGATAGTTTGCTAAGGAAGTCTGACAGTGTTGGACAGAGCATTCAACTCCAAGTTAGAGCCTTGGGCTCTAGGGTAGCTCTAGGTGGCTGTAGCCTGCCGTTCAGCTTTCTGGGTCTCTACGGGCACATAATAGTCTGATTTTCTAATAAAGCTTAGAATGGGAGGGAGATCTTTTTCATTTGTGACTTTTATTTGTTGAGTCGTATACCCATTTGACTAATGTGTGTTAAAAGCTTGTTGGACTGAACCCCTTTATATAATTGCTCACTACTTTGATGTGACACAGTATTCAGTTTACTATGAAATGACACCAGTTTATTCCCTCGCTGTTAAAATGGCAGAGCGAGCATATTTGTGAAACACAGGGACTGGGTGGGGCTCCATAAGCTATCTGGCTCCTTCCACATTCACATAAAACTACCCTAAGATTTGAGTCTGACCAGGGTCTACTAGAATCTTCTGAGGGAGAAGAGGCTTCATGATGATGGCAGATTTGGCTCTGTACAGTCACGATGTGCTCTTCTTTTTTGTATCCAGACCAACGAGCAGTTCTAGCATTTTCTCTGTCGGAATTGTCTATACCTTGTCCTTTTCTGTTGGTTTTGTTTTTCAGTGTTTGAGGAACCCGAAGATCCCAGTAACAGGTCCTTTTTCTCTGAAATCATTTCCTCCATTTCGGATGTAAAATTCAGCCATAGTGGTCGGTATATGATGACTAGAGATTACCTGTCAGTAAAAATATGGGATTTAAACATGGAAAACAGACCTGTGGAAACCTACCAGGTATTTGCAGTTTTTAAAAAATCATTGAATTTGCCTCTGTGTGTGTGTCTTTGTGTTTGTACTGGAGGGCTTTATACTGAGTATTCTCAGAGATCATGGTAATTGCGTCACTCTGTTCTTGACTAGGCAGCCTGAATTTTCATTGAATCTTCATGTAATTCCATGAAGCCTGATGTCTTCTTGTAGTCATCTGCTAGGTCACCTAGTCAAGTATTAGCTTTCCCTTTTAGCTGCTGTAAGTAATGTTCGGTCAGTAGTGGGGTTGTGATTGTGTGAGGTTCATGGACCAGAGGAGCTTCTAAATGCTCAGGGTTCAATTCAGTAAACATTTATGCTAGTTAAGCCCTATCTATACCATCAATAAAAAGAGAAAGACAGCTACTGCTCTCATTGGTTTACAATCTAAAGGGGGTGACAACCCACAAAAAGAGACAGGAAAGGGGATGAGGGGAGTTTGCTACTTCACCCTGAAGTCAGAGTGGAGAGGAGGGCGAAGGAGGGGTCTCAGTCTTGAATGCAGTTACAGAATGGTGGTGAGATTAGAGGGGATGAGTTGAAAATGGGCAAAGCAGGCAGATGCAAAGGTAGGGGAGAGTCCAGGTTCCTCTTGTGTGTTCTGGCTATGAGTGCCTGAAATCTCCTGTGCCTCAGGGAAATCTTAATTGTTTATGCTGATGACAATAATTTCTTTTTTTGTGCTATTGAAACAATCCAAATTCAGGGCCCCCAATAGCATCATCTTGTATCTGATTAATCAAATTGTCTTTTGATGGGGATAGCAAATTTTACTGTGTGAGATATATGCTCATAGAGCCTGAATCATTTCAGCAATGTGGAGCTTTTTTTTTTTTCCTTTGGTTTTTTGTATGGTTTTGTAGGGCAATAAGGGTTAAGTTACTTGCCCAGGGTCACACAGCTAGTAAGTGTCAATTGTCTGAGGCCGAATTTGAATTCAGGTCCTCCTGAATCCAGAGCCAGTGCTTTATCCACTGCGCCACCTAGCTGCCCCTGACTTTCATTCATTTATTTATTTATTTTTGGTGGGGCAATGGGGGTTAAGTGACTTGCCCAGGGTCACACAGCTAGTAAGTGTCACATGTCTGAGGCCAACTTTTTTTTTTTTTTTAATTTAATTTTTTTTTTTTTTTTGCGGGGCAATGGGGGTTAAGTGACTTGCCCAGGGTCACACAGCTAGTAAGTGTTAAGTGTCTGAGGCCGAATTACTCAGGTACCCCTGACTCCAGGGTCGGTGCTCTATCCACTGTGCCACCTAGTTGCCCCCGACAATTATTTTTAAATTGGTGTTCTCTGGGTCCAGTTTCCTTAACTTTTTTCCCCCTCTAATGAATCATTTTTAAATGTGTAAGATTAAAATAAATAACAAAGGAAATCAATTAGATGAAAATAGTTATCACCATATTAAGAAAAACCAAGTTCCCAGATCCCCTTCCCCTTTTTCCCTCCCCTTCTTAGTGAGCAATCTTGTATGCACAAGGGGGTGATAGTGCTATCATTATAGCAACTTTCTTTAGTCTGGGGATGTCAAAGCTGGATTGAATTGTCTCTTCCAGTGATTAGAAATTTCAAGGAGGAACTGTGGTTCATAATTGTAATGCTACAGTATCATCCTAGAACAGTTTCTGGGTCAGCCTGTTTTAGGTGTGAACTTCAGTGACTCTCTCAACTTTTACAAGTAAACTTTAAAGTTTCCATTTGTATAACTGTTTTTTGCTCTTCCTCTCTCCCTCCCTTCCAGGTGCATGAATACCTCAGAAGTAAACTTTGCTCGCTGTATGAGAATGACTGCATTTTTGACAAATTTGAGTGTTGTTGGAATGGATCAGACAGGTAATTTGGCTTTAATTCAAATGGTCCATAAAACTGACAATTACTTGGGGCAAGGCATGAGGACAGTCCAAGTCAGAAAAGAAGTATCAAGTTTTGAAGATTTTAAATAAGTGTATGGGAGGCACTCACTGTACACTGTGTTATGCGTAACATTAAGAAGGACTCATTTGTTTGGATGTAAGATTGACCTTTAGTCTTTACTTTAACTGGGCTTCTCTGTTGTTAAATGAGTTCTGAAATGTTATGGTATGGGTGACTAGCAGGTGCCAGTGTGGATGGCTGTTGATTCAATGCTTCATTTGAAATACCTTTCCACATTCCTTCCCTTTCTTATTCTAGCATCCCACCAAGTATCTTATACCTTTCAACACAAATAGTAGAGTAATATATTTTAGGTGTAAAAGTTGGGAATTTTTTGTTTTAAAAAAAAAAGACCTTCCTGGGTCAGCTAGGTGGTACAGTGGATAAAGCACTGGCACTGGATTCAGGAGGACCTGAGTTCAAGTCCAGCCTCAGACACTTGACACTTGAGCTGTGTGACCCTGGGCAAGTCACTTAACCCCCATTGCCCCGCGGGGGACCCACCCCCCCACCCCCCCCCCCAAAAAAAAAAGACCCTCCTTTACATGCCAGGTTATCATGTATGGATTAAATTGTGGCCACTTTGAACTAGAATTGAATCGTTCTTTAATTTATCTCAATGATAATCTGTTCCTTTTGACTTGAGACCATTCAGGTTCCTGTAGTCATAGCTGTCATGTGGTACTTGAAGGGTTGGAGAGCGCTTGATACAAATTAGAAATGGTGCCGTGTGACTGTGCTAGGCACTCAGGATAGGGACATGTGTTAAGTGCCACTGTCAAGCGGGAAGCGTGCTGGACGGGTGACATGACAGCATCCGCCTCTTCAGGTATCCTCCAGGCTCTAGGGCATGGCTTCTATGAGCTCCTTGGAGTTGAAAGAATCTGAGGACACTGAAGTGAAACGGCCACCCCAGGATTCTCCCTCTCCTGAGCTGTGACCACGGAAAGGTCTCTTCTCTCTTTTAACTCTTGTTTAATTTAAGATTCTAAATGTGGATTCTAATCTGTTCCCCCAGTTTTTGGGGAAACTGACTAAAATCACTGATAAAACGAGTTTAAGTTTTTAAGGGTTTATTGAAAAATAGAAAGAAAAAGATTGAAAACAGAATTCCAACAGCCCGGCATTCCTATCTTTCCTCAAATTTCCTGTGAAGTCCTCTGCCACCACCACCATCCAGTCAGGAACCCAAAAGAACGAGAGCTCTCCGCACAGGCCCTCTTTCCTCCTTCCTGTCTCCTCCCAGAAAATAGGAAGCTCCTCAAGTTGATTGGCTGGTAGCCTTGATAGACAGCACCCATGAGCAAACATCATTTCCTGATGCCAAGGAAAAGCCACATGGCCTTGCCCTCTGAGGCATTTTCCTCATGGTGGAGCTTTCCGACAGCAAGTCTCCAGTAGGTGGCATCATTCCAATCATTACATTCTTTAGGTGCTCAGTCAGGATTAAGTAAAATGGCTCCTCATTGACCCAGTCCAAGGAGGACAAAGGTGGTATCAGTGCCTTGTAGCTATAAAAAATTTCAGAAATACTTATGGATGAGACCTCTCTAACCCCCCACTCTCAACTGAAAATGTTTTAAAGAAATTTATAAGATTGTAGGATTTTGCTGCTCTCTGCCCCATCCCTGTGGCTGACACAGCCTACAGTAGGATTGCAAAGCATTTACATGTGCTCTCTGATTGGGTCCCCACAGCAACTCTGGGAGGTGAAAATACTCGAGTTAATTATTCTCATCTTCCAAAATACAGTACGGAGGCTTCTCCCAGGACTGCATGGCTAGTGGGAAAGGGCAGCCCAAGCTGTAGCCATAGGGAAGCCACCACTCCTGCCACCCTACCCCTGCTTCCTCAGTTCTCATGAACTGGCCATTTACAGGATGGCTGCTGTTCCATGGTTTTTTGGTTTTTTGTTTTGTTTTGTTTTGGGTGAGGCAATTGGGGTTAAGTGACTTGCCCAGGGTCACACAGCTAGTAAGAGTCAAGTGTCTGAGGCCAACTTTGAACTCAGGTCTTCCTGAATCCAGGGCCGGTGCTTTATCCACTGCACCACCTGGCTGCCCCCCTTGTTTTTATCATGTAAGAATTTTCACTCAAATATTTCAGTCAAATTGCTCTTGCTCCTGTTATGGGGCCCTTTTTTTTTTTTCCTTCCCTTGTTAAGCTGTTGATTCGGGATTGGAAAAGGAGTATTTCCTGCATCTGTTTTACAGTGAACTTTTCAGTTTTTATTAAGAGAACTACATGCTAAACATGGAAAACTGTCTTGCACCTGTCCTCTTCTTTCCACTAATATGACCACCACCCTTTTAACAATTAAGCAAAACATCCACACATTGGCCATATCTGGAATTGTATGTTTTCTTCTATATCTTTTTGATCACCTCTCTGGAAAAGATGTCGAAATAGTGTGCTTCAGTATTGATTCTCTGGATTGTGGCCACTCGTGGCATTTTACACAACTCATAAGTCCTTGAAAATTTGCCTTGCAATGCAGTGGTTATATAAATTGTTCTCTTGGTTCTGTTCATTTCACCTTGATCACTTTGTACAAGTCTTCCTGGGCTTCTCTGAATCTGTCCTCATCATTTCTTATGATGCAATATCATCCCATTTATATACAGTCATTTGTTCAACCATTATCCAATTGATGGCCACCCCCTTACTTTCTATTTCTTTTCAGTAACAAAAAATGTTGCTGTAAAAAATTGTTTTTTGTATTGGTCCTTTCCTTCTCTCTTTGATCTCTTAAGACATATACCTGTGGGGGCAGCTAGGTGGCGCAGTGGATAGAGCACTGGCCCTGGATTCAGGAGGACCCCTGAGTTCAAATCCGACCTCAGACACTTAACACTTATTAGCTGTGTGACCCTGGGCAAGTCACTTAACCACAATTGCCTCACCAAAAAAAAAAAAAAGAGCGAGACATATACCTGGCATCATTTTGTGATTGTGGGTGGTGTAGTTCCAAACAGGTTTCTGAAATAATTGGATCACTTCACAGGACCCCTAATTGTGCATTGGTGGACCTTCCCTCCCACATCCCCTCCAACAATTTATTTCACTTCTAAAGCTTTTCACAACTTGGCTACACTTTGCTTTTTGGGGCTTATTATACATTTTTCTCTTCACTACTTCTAGTTCAAAGTGCCCTCCTTGCTATGCTTCACCTTAAACATTCCATCTTGCCAGTAGGTAGACATTTATTAATTGCTGAGTGCTAGGAATTGAGAGAAAGGCAAGAAATAAGAAATAATAGTCCCTGCCCTCAAGGAGCTCGGTCTAATGGGAGAGACAGCATAGAGATAACTTCTATTGGTAATAGCCAGTAGAGGGAAGACACTCAGCTTGAGGGGTATTAATTAGCAGGTGGGATTTTAGCTGGGACTCCCAGCAGCCCAGGCCTGGGGCAAAAGGGAAAAGGTGAAGAGTGGGCATGTCAAGTGTTCTGTTTGAGGAATCACAAGGAGACTGCTTCCTGGATTGAAGAGTTGTAAGGTGGAAGAAGACAAGAGGGGAGGGCTGGATTTTACATTTGACTGTGAAGACAATAGGGAGCCACTGGAGTGATTGAGTAGGGAGAGAGCACTGATGTGGTAGGCCTGTGGTTTAGGAATCAGTGAAAGATGGACAGGGTCGGGGGGAGACTCAGGCAGGCAGACACTCCACACTCCCTGCTGTTGTAATAGTCTGAGTGATGGGAGCCTGTGTCCACATGTTTGCAGTATTGGATTTTACAATGGTAAGATGGACAGAACCTGGCAGCACATTGCTATTAGAGGGCGGGGCAGTGGGGGAGCTCAGGAGTCTCCCAAGGGACTGGGAGGAAGGTATTGGGGGGAAAGTGAATCAGTTTAGTTCTGGAGATCATCATTGTATCCATGCCTTTGATTGTCCCCTGTGTCCTCACTTTGGCTTTGTGGAATCCCTAGCCCCCTTCCTAAGCTCAGCTCGTTAGTGTCGCAGTCCACCTTTCCTGATCATTGGACATATTTAGTGCCGGCTTCCCCGTCATGAAATTACCCATTTACTTGGTATCTATTTTAGATGTGCTTAGGCGTCCATGCTCTTTCTCTAGGAGAACGTAAGCTCCTTGCGCTCGGGATGGCCTTATTTTTGTCTTTCTACGTCAGGCCCGGGACCTGGCATGTAGTTGGTGCTGATGAGAGATTCCTTCGTAGGCTCTAGTGCTTTGGAGAAGCCATCCTCTTGTTATGTAACACCACCACTAACTGCTTGGGCACACGTGACGACTCCTTTCTCTAAAATGATAACAGATGTGCACCCTACAGCCCCTCGTGGGGGTTTCCTTTCCAGGAAGGCCCAGCTAGCCCTTGATGACTGATGCCTATTATTCAGATGCTCTAGAGTTGCCTTTCTACTGCTGTCCAGCCAGCTCCAGAGGGGCTTAGCCAGTGTTCCATGTTAGGCTCTTCTTGCTCCCTGTTGTTCTGCCAGTTAATTTTTTGTTCTCACTGCAGAGTTCTTATTTAATGGCCTTAGCTGACTAAACACTTTGTACTCATGTTCTAAGACTCAGTCTCATGTATTAGCTGGCTGTATGTTTAAAGGGTTGAGAAATTATGATTTATTTATTTATATTTAATTAAAGCATCCCTCCAGGGGCAGCTAGGTGGTGCAGTGGATAGAGCACTGGCCCTGGAGTCAGGAGGACCTGAGTTCAAATCCGGCCTCAAACACTTAACACTTACTAGCTGTGTGATCCTGGGGAAGTCACTTAATCCTCATGGCCCCGCAAAACAAACAAACAAAAATGCATTCCTCCAGCTACCATTCTCCAATTAGATAAGTAGAAAGACTACTGGATTTGAGGTTAGAGGCTCAAATCCCACCTCCATCACTTGAAACATGTTTGACTTTGGGCAGGTCACTTATTTTCTTTGCAACTCAGTTTCAGCATCTGTAAAATGAGAAGGTTGGTTTCAGTGGCTTAATGTGGCTTCCAGCTGAACGTTTGTCGGGAGTGCCACTCATGAAAGCATTTCTAGGCACCTACTGGAGCTTGCAAAAAACTTGGGGGTTAGTTTCTTTTTGCAAAAACAAGCTTTCTTTATTTGACCTTCAGTCATTTGGTGAAAGGCAACCATATTTCATTGTTCTCTGTTACCTAAATCATTCTTTAAGAGGACAGGAATTGTTTTGGTCTTTCTTTGTATTCTTAGTACTTAATACAGTGCCTGGTACATAGAAGTTGCTTAATATGCTTGTTGAAATGATTAGGCATCATAGAAAATCTAAGTTGTAAGGGAATACAGTTCATCTACTTGACCTCCTGCTTAATCAGGAATCCTCTCGGGCACCTCACCAACAAATGTTCCTCAGTTTCAGCTTGAGGGACCTCAGGTGATCAATTTTGTCTTTCCTGGAGCATTCCCGTCCACTTTATGAGGTTTTTATTGTTGAGATTTTGCCTCATCATAATACTAGCAAGGGACAGCTAGGTGGTTAAGTGAATAGAGCACTGGCCCTGGAGTCAGGAGGATCTGAGTTGAAATCCAGCCTCAAGACAACTGACACTTACCAGCTCTATGACCCTGAGCAAGTTACTTAATCCTCATTGCCCCTACCAAAAATCAAAAACAAACCAAAAAATCATAATTCTAGCAATTCATATTTATTTGGGGCTTTAAAGTTTGCTTTGTGCTTTTCATAATTTTCTCGTTAGAGTCACAACAATCCTAAGGGAGACACTGTTTTTAGCCCCATTTTGCATATAAGGAAACTGAGGCTCAGAGAGGCTAAATGATTTACCCAGGACCACACAGCCAGTAAGTGATTTGAAGCAGGATTTTGAACCCAGACCCAGTGTCTGCCTACTACAACTTCTACTCATTCAGTAGGTCTTTTTCTGCCTTCTGGGGGCAAGGAGAAAAGGTGTCATTCCTCTTTCACCCAATAACTTTTTCTTTTGGTTTATTTGGGGGGGGGCAGTGAGGGTTAAGTGACTTGCCCAGGGTCACACGGCTAGTAAGTGTCAAGTGTCTGAGGCCAAATTTGAACTCAGTTCCTCCTGAATTCAGGGCTGGTGCTTTATCTACTGTGCCACCTAGCTGCCCTCTAACCTTTTATTATATATTTGAAAACACTAAACATTTTCTCATTGTCTTCCCTTTTCCCAGTAAATGTCCAGTTGTTTGTTTTTTTTTTTCCAACTGATTTATCAAATAGTCTGGTTTTGATTCCCTAGCTACCTTGGTTGTTATTCTGAGTTGACTAGTATAACCTTATCCTTCCAAAAATGTGATACACAAAGCACATCACAAGATTTCAGATTTAGTCTGAAAACAAGTAAAGTATATTGCTTTAAGAGAGCTTTAGCTTCTTTTAGCTGTCACTCTGCCCTGTTAAACCACACCCCCTGCCATATTTTGGCCCTGTCTTCCCCAGAACTTGGACTCTAACACTGGATCCTGAGCCCCAAACCAGGCCCCTGCATTCATAGATCTGCTCCTTCTCTTAGTTCCCCTCTGTTTTGTTATTTCTTGTTTAGAATGTAAGCACCGTGAGGGCAGGCACTGTTTTGCTAGGCAGAGAGGAATGAATGCCTTTTCAGTCACTCACTCTTATTGTACCTACATTTTACTAACCCCTTCCCCCCAGGTTCTGTTTTCACCTAAATTATCGTCTAGTTGTGCTTCCTCTAACTGAATTGTTGAGCCCAAATGTAGGACTATTTTATAAGGGAAATATTAAAGGTCAGTGTCAGGAAAGCTGGCTCTGCAGACACTGACTTGGGTTTCCCCATCATTTCACGTCTTTGAGCAAAGGTCAGATGGAGGTCTTGTCTTCTGGACTTAGTTGCCTTTTGCCTTTCATTTCAATAGATTGGGCTTTGCTATTTTTGCCTTTTGATGTATTTTTTAAAAAACTTCTTCACATAATATTAGCTACTTTCTCCCAGCTCTGTTTAATCAGAGCATTTAAATACGTTTTTGTCCAAACTAACCTGGTACACGTGGAACTGCTGAAGTAGGCTCCCGCACAGGTTCTCTTCAAAGCCAAATTTGGGTCATCATCAAGTAGGCCACCTGTTGTTGGTGAATTGGCCTGAGTGGGGGTGGGTGGAGGGTATTACCACACACTGCAGCAGTCTAGCCAATGTTCCACTGTAGGTTAGATTCTTTTTGAGAAGGAAATCAATTTTTGCCTTTCTGCCCTTCTCTTCTCCCCTCCTCTTCTTTCTTGCTAGAAAATCATAATTATTAACTTTTTTCTTTTTTCTTTTCCAGTGTTGTCATGACAGGATCTTACAATAATTTCTTCAGAATGTTTGACAGAAATACAAAACGAGATATCACCCTAGAAGCATCCCGGGAAAACAATAAGCCACGCACTGTTTTGAAGCCACGCAAAGTCTGTGCAAGTGGCAAACGAAAGAAAGATGAAATCAGTGTCGACAGCCTAGACTTCAACAAGAAAATCCTTCACACAGCTTGGCACCCCAAGGAAAATATCATTGCTGTAGCTACTACAAACAACCTGTATATATTTCAAGACAAAGTGAATTAGGGTTGGCATTCCTAGCAGAAGAGTCCACTTCTTGCATAGTTGAGATAGTTGAATCTAGCATTTGTACCTGTAAACGAGAGAGAGAAAGAGAGGTCCATTGTGGCATCCCTTTCCAGTGTTTAAAAATGTGCCATGTGACAACACATTTTTATAGCTACATGGAGAAAGCTCTGTTGATGATTCACTGTGGTGTTCTCCATGTCTGTCAGCCATTTAGGTAAGGGTAGGGCACTTTTAATTTAAATGACTACTTGCACCATCTTGCCTAATGGACTAGATTGGACTGTATCAACATTGGTTTACTCCACTTTTTATGCCTTCCATTGTGATGACGTCAAACACAGTGAAAGCCTTCAGTCATGCTATGGGATTTAATTGTGTAACCTCATTACTGTATCATTTGTGGCCCTTTTTTATTAAATACAGCTCATTCTTACTGTGGCTTGTAGCATTCCTCCTCCTCTGGCCTCCTGGACTCCTCCCCGTCACCTCTCTTACCCACTTCCCCTCCACCCAGCCCTGGTGGTGGTGTATTCAAAAAGAAAGAAAAAGAAATAAAGCACATGAAATGGGTCAGTTTGGGGTCAATGGTAAAGGGGGTTTATGTTGCGAACAAATGTTTTAATGACAGTTGGACTGTAATCACTCCTTGCCGTGTCTGGCACCAAAAACAATAAGAGAGAGAGAAAAAAAAAACACAAAAAACTACTGAATAAAAGTGACAAAGAATGGAGAATCTGGTTTTTTCTTTGTAATCTACCTCTTTATACCAATATTTTATGTTTTACAGTAGATGCATTGAGATAAAGTGGTCATTTTCATGAGTGTTTTTCCCTCTTGTGGTAATTACTTTAACCAATGTTCTTTGCACATGGAAAGAGGAGTTACCAGTCCTTTAGGAAAATGCTTTGAAGAAACTGATCATCCTTATTTCACCAACCTCAAATGCTATAGATTTTTGCCATCAATATAAAAGATAGTGGGCACATGTATAGCCCTTTATCTCTTCTGAAAATCCTACTATTGTATCTGGGAATCAGATTTATGGAACTTCATTTTATCGAACTTTTACATCGTATAATCTCATCCTAATTTAATGCTTTGCTAACAAATAGAAAGTCACTGACAGTGTTCACTTTTTAAAATATTGTTAAATTTTCCTTGTTGTTCAACCATATAATGTAGTATGAAATATCAAGTGATTTTTCCATAGATAAGATAATTCACACTGCATCAAATATACCTGGTATTTTCTCTTGTATTTTATTGCTCTCAGTAATGAATGAAGATGTAGTTTATCATGAATGTTTTCTCAAGTTTTCCTTTGGCTTTCCAAAGCTATTGCAATTAGAGACAAACTTTAAAAGCTAAAAATGATCAGGAAGTGCTTCACGAAGTTACAGGACCCCATGAAATAAATATTGGTGGTTGTCAGTAGATGACAGATTTTCATAAGCAAATAATTTATCCAAAGATGAACAGTGCCGCCTTCTGCTTTTTGTTGTTAGTGTGTAGAACATAATGTCTCCGGTCTGCCAGAAGCTTTAATTAAGAAAAATGGACTTTATATTTTAATTACATAATTTTGAGGGGGGGGGCATTTAAACTGATAGAAAACTTGGTATATTTTGGTTGAGAGGAACATAACTCTTGACCTTGACTTGTAGAGAGAATTGTAAGTGCTTCTATATGTATCCATAACTCCTCATTTTATTTTTCTAATCTTTCAATTATGAAGATTTGATTATAAACAGTTGCCTATTTAACATTCCACCTTAATTTAATTCCCCTACACTTTTATTAAAATATAATGTCTTGTAAATTTTACATGCCTGATTGTGAGCACGCACAAGTACTTTTATGTAACATTTAATGCTCCTGTATCTTTGAACTTAAGAATTCTGCATTTGTATTTTTAAAAACTGAACTTCTTTCTAATAATTAGAATCTTAAGATGGTGGGGGCACTTTTAACTAATGTAATTGAATATCTTAGGTACATTAGTAACTCCAGTAGGTTATTTACTCCTCAGACTTGAATTGGAAGCTGGGGTCGGCCCCATCATGTTATAACAGGCATTAATCAGGGACATTTTAGGCTCAGCTGAATGGGCAGCTTTCCAGATTTTTATGCAAGGCTGATGGTTTCCTTAATCGCGGGTGCATGTCTTAAGACAAGCCCACTAAATAGCTCTTTGGAATTTTCTTTTGATTGGTCACTAGCTGTGGTGATATTCTGTCATGACCCTATGGGTTAGAGATTCTTGGATTCATTGAACCACATCTAATCATATTCCTCCATCAGGGATTGCTATTGACTAATCATTGTAACAGTATTCTCACAAACTCATTTTTTATTTCATTGGTGTTACAAATTATAAGCCCAGCCACTCATTTTATATGGTCATGATTAATATTTTTATTAATAAAAATGATACATAGAATAAACAGTCTTGTCAAGTTGCTTTGTATCTCCCATTCTCTAACCACTAATTGATTCTACTACCTTCTATCCCCACCTTAAAAACTATTTGGGAGTTGGGGTGGGGAAACTTGACTTGCATTACCCCTTCTGATATTTCTTTAACTTGGCAGGAAGAATGACTATTTTCTATATGTACACAAATATATATGTAATAAATGTGTACACATATACATCTATGTATATATGCATATGTGATATAATTTGCTGGCTTCTGAACAGAACTAGCTTGTTGATGCTACTTAACACTGATTTTCCAGTAAGCTTTCCAAACAATTAATGCAAGAAATCTCTTCCTTAGAATCCAAAGAGCTTCCTGTGTTTTCCGCCTCCATATAAGAACAGGCTCTGTGTGTGTGTGTGGTGTGTGTAGTGTGGAAGGATGGGGCTTTAAAATAGGTTTTTTAAAAATAAACTTAGTGATAACATTGTAGGCTTACTTTCCTTTAAGCCCTAAACATGAAAAAATAGGGCTGAGGGAATCTGGGATTTATTAGTGGACCCACATCGTGGGGAAAACACGTGAATTGGCCTCATGAATTTAATACTTTTACCTTTAATTGAAATAGCTAAGGGACCCAGACCTGTCAATAGGAAGTGGGGTCAGTTAGAAAAATTAGGAAAGACAGGTGGTTAGAACCTACTAGCTTGACCAATTCGTGAGTTTAGTTCCAGCTAGTTAGGTTGAAGAAAACTCAGGTCACATGTTAGATGCTAATTAAGAGTGACAATGATTCAATAAGAGTTCACTGATAAGTTTTTCTGGAGAGTTTAAAAGTGAGATTTTATCTACATAAAACTTTCCAGGAATATCTTACATGTGCTACCCCTCAGATACATGCTGAAATTTGAAATCAATATGGTGGCTTGTACCTGCCATGTTTGTGTTTGTGTGTGTGTGTGTGTGTGTGTACACACGGTGAAATGGCACTGGGAATGGAATTGGGACTACAAAATGGTAGTCCAATGACTGGTCATTTTTGAAAAGATAGTTACTTTTTTCCTTAGTTTACAAATGGGAGCCAGCATGTAACCTGAGTATAATGGCTATTTCCTTAAGGCCCATTACTATCAGGTTGTGTCCCTGCATTATTTGGGGAGCAGAATTTAAACTACTTTTACATCTTACTATTAACTGCTGGGAGATATGTTAAAAGCTGTCCAGTCTATTCCAAAGGGCTTTCACTGTTCTCCATTTTGGCAAATAATGGAATGATTTGGTCAGAAGTAGCAGGGTGGGGAGTGTGGTCTTTGCTTTCTTCCTAAGTCAGCTGTGAAAATGTGTCAAGTTGTTGGACAATCACAAAGTAAGTCATGGTCTGGTATTGTAGAAGGAGTACTGGATTGAGAGTCAGGCCTGATTAAAATCTTACCCTGCTACTTGTATGGCCTTGAGAGGCCAAGTCACCCTCTTTGGGTCTTAGTTCTCTGTAATGTGAGGAAGATCCTCACAGGCCCTTCCCGCTCTAAATACTGAAGCTAGCAGGGGAAGCTGAATGGCTAGTCTTTTGCAGACAGTAAATAGGTCAAGGAACAGTGTGGCTAAGTTGTTTTTCTTTTAGTATACTTTTCTGTTTCGGTTGGAGATTTCCTAATGTAATTTGAGTTTTCTAAACCCTGAGATGCTGGCCTGCACACAGTTATTTATTCTTTGAGGATTCCCCCACTAGGGGGCAGTGAAATGTTTTCTTGGACCTAAAATCACCTATGTAAGAGATACTGGAAATGACACAGTAGGAGAAAAGGAAGAAAATATATTTCTGTTTAGAAAGCATTTCTTTGTACATCCATCGATGCCAATGGGAGTTTAAATGTCATGTTCTTTTTGTTTTTGTCATTTAAAGCGTATTCTTTGCTCGTAGGTGGCTAATGAGGCTCCATCTATGATGCTTGGGGAGTCCCCAATGGACAAGAGCTTCACAGCCTGTAGTGGCAGCCATGGAGGGACTGGCTGGTAGGACGTCCTAGTGGAACCCAGCAGAGGGCTTCCTCCCAGCCCTCTCCCTAAATCCAGCCTGTAAGTATCCACTGCTTCCTTCCCTCTTACACAGAAGAGCCCTGGATTTCAGTCTATTTCAGCTGCTTCCATTCTGAGGGGACTCACAGTGTCATTGATATAGAGTTGGAAGGAGCTTTAGAAGTCATTGGGTCTAACTCTCTCCCTCTATTGTCTGTAGCACATGCCTCCCAACAGTGGGAATCCATTTGGAGCTCACGTTCCGACATCACAGACTCACAGATTTTTTTTTTTTTTTTGGTGAGGCAATTGGGGTTAAATGACTTACCCAGGGTCACACAGCTAGTAAGTGTCAAGTGTCTGGGGCTGTATTTGAACTCAGGTCCTCCTGAATCCAGGGCCAGTGCTTTATCCACTCCACTGTGCCACCTAGCTGCCCGAGACTCACAGATCTTAAGCTCAAAGAAACCTCAGGGTCACAGAGCTAGTGTCTGTGGCAGGATCTGAACTCAGTTCTTCCTGATTCAAGTCCAATGACATACCCATGATATTACCTCAATATTTCAGACTTGATATCTGAGAAGTAGAATATATTCACCTTTGAATGCCCATCAAACTTTAGCATAAATCTACTTAAGAATCTGGTTGGTCATTTTCTTAGAAAGCAGAGAACAGATTAGGAATATAGTACAAAACAGTTTTAATGGGGGAGAGCATAGGATTACTATATTCTAGGGAGTCCAGTTACTTTTCAGTTATGTCTGACTCTTCATGATTCCACCTGGGGTTTTCTTGGCAAGGATACTGGAATCCTTTCTCATTTCCTTCTCCTGCTCATTTTACAGATGAGGAAACAGGCAAAGAGGGTGAAGTGACTTGCCCAGGGTCACTCAGTTATTTTCTGAGGCCAGATTTGAACTTGGGTCCTCCTGACTCCAGGCAGTCTATCCACTCTGCCATCTAGCTGCCTACATCCTAGGGACAGGGGTGTCATAATACGTGGGCCTGGACATCTAAAAGAAACCCTTAGACTAGAGGTGGTACATTGAGGAAAGTGAAGTAATAAGAATAGCTGACATTCATATTTTGTCTTAAGGTTTGCTAAGACCTTTACGAATGTCTCATTTTCCCATCACACAAAGCCTGAGAGGTTGCTGCTATTATCCCCATTTTACAGATGAGGAAACTGAGGAAGACAGAAGTCAAATGCCTTGCTCAAGGCCAAACATCCAGTTAGTGTCTGAGGTTGTATTTGAACTCGGGTCTTCTGATTCCAGGTCCAGTGCTTTATCCACTGTGCCATCCAGTTGCCAAGTATGGGATAAGGCCACTCCATGATGACAGATCGAGGAATGATTAAGTCTAGGGCTGGCCTGGATTTTATGGTGCCTAGCATTACTTGGCAACTAGATTCTAATACATTTCCATAGCAAGAAGGAGTTTTGTGAGCTGCCTTTGATCAGATAGCCTAATGACATTGTAATGATTGGAATGATGCTGGAGACTTACTGTAGGAAAGCTCCAACATGAGGAGAGGGCCTCTGAGGGCAGGACCATGCGTCTTTTCTTTGGCGTCAGGAAGTGACGTTTGCTTGTGAGAGGAAGAAGGGGGAGGCTGGCGCACTGGCTCACTCTCTTTTCGTGTGGACTCTGGCAGAGAGCGGAGCTAGAAATGCACTCTCCCTTTGATAGATAGATTAATCTAGGCCTTTCTCTCTTTATCAAATTCTTATTCTCCTTAATAAATGCTTAAAAGCCTATCTCTTACTAAAGCTTATAATTTATTGGCGACCACTCATTAGATATTTTAGACAGTATAGCTAGAATTTTAGCCCTTACAACATGTATTTTAGAGATAAAAATAATCCGATGTAGGTGAAAGGATACTGGTTTGCAAAAGGACTTTTGGAAAGAAATAAACCCATTAATGGTGTTAAAAGTATTTGAGAAAGAGTAAGTTGGGGGCAGCTAGGTGGCAAAGTGGATAAAGCACCGGTCCTGGATTCAGGAGGACCTGAGTTTAAATCTGACATCAGACACTTGACACTTACTAGTTGTGTGACCCTGGGCAAGTCACTTAACCCTCACTGCCCCAATCCCCCTCCTCACCCCCAAGACCATTTGCAAAATTATACAGGGTGGGCCAAGTCACAAAGGGGTTTCAATATTTAATAACTCCTTTTTTTAGTTTGTTTTTAATTTATAATACCATAGCATCACATGCAGTATATATGGTAAATAAATGATTGTGCATATATATCTATATATATGAACTAAAGAAAGAATAATTTTCAAAAAGTTATTAAAACATCAGACCCCTTCATGATTTTTGGCCCACCCTATACTTATTTTAATGGATCTGGGATCTTATCAGTGTTTCTCAATTAGTAAAGATTATAAACAACTCATACCATCTTTTCCAGTGCAGTTTTTGCATGTACTCCATAATGCTTCTTGGAGGTTGTTTACTTCACACCCTCCTGTCCAAACACCTCCTCTACCTCCTGGATTCTCCTCCCCCACCCCAACCAAAAAACATGATCAGATCAACTTGGTTATTTTTCCTGGTTGGTCCTGTCAGCCTAGGCCCCATTCACTTTCCCTAAAAGTTTTAGACTGAAGTGCACCACTCTGTTCTGTCTGTTGTTATGAGGGGGTGAGCTCCTTTAGAACACTGTCTTTTGCCACTTTCTGAATTCCCAGTCTGGCATTTACTGACTGTCTACCTCTTTAACCTGTTAACTCCTTGAGGGCAGACACTTATTTTGCTTTTATATCTGTATTTTGTATTCCTATCGGGAAGAATGGGACATTTAATTATTTTCCACCCTGAAGGTCCAAGACAAAAATGCTGATAGATTAAATCCCATTCCGTTTGCTTTTTCTTGCACTGGTTGTAGCTAAGTCAGGCTCTTCTGAATGGCCATAAATCCAGCTGGATGCTGTGCATACAAAAACAAATGAAAGTTCTGTTTCTAATGGGAGTAAAAACACATCCACAGAACCAGAGCAGTTTCTTTTTTTTTTTTAATTTAATTAATTTTTTTTCTTCCCAATTACATGTTAAGATTTGAGTTCCAAGTTTTTCTCTCACCCTCTCGTCCCTTCTCCCTCCCAAAGCCAGAAAGCAATCTGATATAGGTTATACATTGCAATCACGTTAAACAAATTTCCACATTAATCATGTTGTAAGAGAAGAATCAGAATAAAAGGGAAAAAATACAATAAAGAATAAACAACAACAACAACAAGCAACAACAAAAGTGAAAATAGTATGTTTCAGTCTGCATTCAGACTCCATAATATTTTTTCTGGATGTGGGTAGCATTTTCTACCATAAGTCTTTGGGCATTATCTTGAATCACTGCATTGCTTAGAAGAATGAAGTCTATCACAATTGATTATCACAGAATGTTGTTGATGCATGTACAATGTTCTCTTGGTTCTGCTCATTTCACTCAGCATCAATTCATGTAAGTCTTTCCAGGTTTTTCTGAAATTCATCTGCTTATCGTTTCTTACAGCACAGTACTATTCTATTACATTCATATACCATAACTTGTTTAGCCATTCCCCAATTGATGGGCATCCCCTCAATTTCCATTTCTTTGCTACCACAGAAAGAGCAGCTATAAATATTTTTGTACATGTGGGTCCTTTCATCTTTTTTATGATCTCTTTGGGATATAGACCTAGTAGTCAAGCTTATCCCTTGCCAGGGCAGGTACTATTGTTGTTGTTGTTGTTTTGCCTTTTCTAGGAATTTGGGGAAGGGGTGTAATATTTTTTGCTTTTTTCTATACATTTTTTTGCGAATATATTTTCTGTGTGTGTATACCCCCAAACACAATAGCCTAGGACATATAGTAAGTGTTTAATAAATGTTTGTTGGATCCAAAATAAAAACTGAATGGAAGCTGACCTGCAAATAAAAGTCCAAATAAGAGGAATTCCTTATGATGATAACAGCTGACTTTTATATAAGACTTTAAAGGTTGCAAGGCCTACTACATACACTACCTCATTTCTATTTCCCAATAACCCCATGCATTTTGCCATTATTATTATCAACAACCTCAGTTAGTAGATGAGGAAACAGGCTGATGGAAGTTGTGACTTCAATCAATTAATAAACATTTATTTAGCACCTACTATATGCCAGGCACTATACTAAGTGCTGGGGATACAACAGGAAACAAAAAGACAGTCCCTGCCTTCAAGAAGCTTCCAATCTAATGGGGGAGACAACAAATGCATACAAAGCAAGCTACACACAGGATAAATAGGAAATAATTAAACAAGGGAAAACACTGGAATTAAGAGGGCTTAGGAAAGGCTTCCTGTAGAGGTTGGGGTTTTAGTTGGGACTTGACTATAATATCACAGCTAATAAACATCAGGGGCTAGATTCAAAGCCAGGTCTATGAATCAACTCTTAGTCTGACACTGAAAACTCTGCCAAGCTACCCCCCACTAGATTTCACCCCTTCCACCTGTCTGGCCACCCCCTCTGTCTCTCTTGCTAGATCATCAGTCATATCCAGACCCCTCTGTGTGGGTGCTCCCCAAGGCATCTTAAATTTCTGTACTCCCCTGGTGTTCTCATCAGCTCCTATAGCTTCAGCTATCATTTCTACACAGCACCTGGACGTACATGCCCCATCCCCATCTCTTCTCAACTGCTGTCCCATTTCACTAACTGCCTATAAGGCATCTCCAACAGGATGGCCCTGTAGACATGCCATATTTGGTGATATCCAAACCAGAACTCATTACCTTCTCCCCAAATTTTCTCATCTTAAGAACTTCCCTGTTTCTATATGAAGGGCAACACCATTACTTTCATTCACCCAGGTTCACAACCTTAGGCTTATCCTCGACATCTCGTCCTCATTCAGCTCATATAGCCAATCAATCAGCCATGTCTTCTCATCCTTCTTCCACCACAGATCTTGGACCTGTTCTCTCCACTCACAAGACCACCACCGTGGGTTGAGTACTCATCGCCACCACTTCCTTGCCTATTGTAAAAGCTTCCCAATGGGTCTCACTGCATCCAGTTTCTCCCTTCTCCATATGTGGTGATTCCATTGTCATTCATGAGAAGAGAATCCTATAGAAACCTTGGCAGCTCTGTCCCATTTACTCTTTTCCAGTTTGATTTTCTTGGGATGAACTGATTTAGATGTGGATCATAGTCACTATTTTGCTGGCTTATTTTCCCACATGCTGCTTTTTGTGAGATTTCTGTTATTCTCCTTTATAGTGTGTTGTTGGTGGAGTTGTGAACTAGTCTAACCACCATGGAGAACAATTTGGAACTATATCCAAAGTGCTATGCATACTTTAAAGTCTGCGATATAGCTGCTGGGTCTGGACCAAAAAAACATCAAAGAAAGAGGGAAGGGACGTATTTGTACAAAAATATAACAGCTCTTCATGTGATGGTAAAGAATTGGAAATTGAGGGGATGCCTATCCATTGGGAAATGGTCATGCAAGTGGTGGCATATGATTGTGATGTAATACTATTATGCTAGAAGAAATGACGAGGGAGATGGTTTCAGAAAAACCTTGGAACACTTATGAACTGATACAAAATGAAGTAAGTAGAACCAGGAGGATTTTGTAACAGCAATATTGTATCAGGATAAATTGGAGGTAATCTCAGAAGGAAGGAACTTGCATTAAAGGGAATCAGAAACGTTTTCCTGTAGAAGGTAAGAATTTGGCTGGGACTTGTAGGAAGTTAGGGAAGCCAAGAGGCAGAGCTTTCCAGGCATGGAGACTCTTGTCAGGATAATAGCCAAGAGGCCAATGTCACTGGATCCCAATGTGTGTATGACAGGGAAAGTCTAAGAAGACTGGAAAGGGAGAGAGGGGCTGGTGATGAAGGCTGTCCAAAAGACTTCACTTTGTCCTGGGAGTAACAGAAACTTCCTGGAATTTACCAAACAGGAGGAGGAGGTGACGAGGTTAGATTTATACTTTAGGAAGATCAATTTGAACACTGAGTGGAAGAGGGACTGGAATGGGAAGAGACTTGAATAGGGAGGCCAGAGATGCTTTGGCCATCTACTCAAACTCGTAAACATCCAGCTGGACATATTAAATTAGTTTTCTCTATCTGCTGCTGCTGAAGGAATCTGGTAATAGGCACTATGCAAATTCAACATAGAAAACCATTGGTTACCAAAAAGAAAATCCAGGTCACCTTGAGCTCTCAGCATGATATTGGGGTTACTACAGTGTATCCCAAACATGGGTAATTTTTGTCACTTAGTCCTCAAAGAAAATCTCTCTTTTACTTGGACTTTGTGCAGCTCAGCCTCCATTCAATTTTATATTGGATTCAACAAATACTTATTAGACTTCCTGCTCTCTGTACTAGGCACTGGATAGACAAGTAACCCAACAAAAAACCAATGTGAAGCCGTACAGATATTTTCTTCATAGCCTCTTGTGGAATGACTGGAACATGATGGCCACTTGTGCTGCACTGTCTGGTTCAGCTGTGTAGTTTTGACTCTTCAGTTTTCAGTCACCTGTGTGTAAAGTCCTAGGAGCCCTGATGGAAAAGGGACCAGGGGTGGGGAATGCCATGACTTTTCCTGAAGCTGGCTGGCCCTGTAGCCCTCAGCCTTGGCAGTACCAAGAGTCCCATTCTTTTTGAATGCACTTGCTCTTTGTGTAGCCATTTTCTCAACAGTTGTTGTGTAGGTACACATACATATGCACACCCTCACACACACTCACATGATGGTGTGCAGTATCAGTCCTTTGGTCCAGTACATTTCCAAAGAGACTGTTGCTGTCTTCCAAAGCTTTCTTTGGTTTTCATCTCTGTATCTATAGGTGCTGAGATTTTGCTCTTAGCCCATGTTTTATTTCAGGGTCTTGAATCATTTGCATACAGAGCTTCCAGTGGGTATGCTTCTAGATGTCTTGAGGCCCGTTTTTCATGCTGCTTACTGTATCCAGCGTCCAAGGTCCGTCTAAAGTCTTCTCATGAATTCAGTTGTACTTTAGGCCCATGCATACTTATTCCAATGTAACTTCTTATCAGGCTTTACTGTCCTAATTCTTCTAATTGTTACACTATATCCACATGGAGAACAGAAGCTTTTCATCAGCCATTAACTTTACCTCGTCAGAGGTTCTTCATATACTGTTAATGACACTTGTGTAATTCGGGTTTCCCATGCTTGTTCCCAAGGGGGATGTGGGTCTTCCAAGAAAGTTTCTAATTTGGATTGATACCCCTCTGCCATGACATATCTATTCCTATGCTAGCAAAGTTTTCTGCCTGATTCAGTATACTTCTCTTCTTTCTCATATTGAGATGAGAGTTCACTGATGACACTGAACCAAGTTTTCTAGCCAATATTACAATTTATTAACAGTGATTCATATAGCTATTGGTAAACTGGGTCACTCTGGCTACCTCAGCAAAGCCATTGACCCCTGAAAGGATGGGGAAAACCTTCTTTATTGAGACACAGGAAAGGAGGCATTCTGGGTGACTGGGGAATAACAAAATTGGCTGCAGTTGGGGAAAGGTGGGCTGGCTTTCAGGTGTGGATGATCAAGTCACCTTGCTAACAATTAAGGAATGTTAATTACTTTATGGAAGTCCATCTGTTTCTAGTTTTCTTCCCTAGGGGCAGACCATCTTGGGAAGAGATAAAAACTCCCTTAACTACACAAAAACTAGAAAGGACAGACCTTATCTTTTTATGGGACTAAACAAACAAATGCATGTTCATTAAATATCCTAGGAGATACTGAAATGAGAGAAGAGAGAAAAACCTTTCTTCTAACTTTCAGTGAGCTCAGCTGGATTCCTAAACTCAATTTAATCCAGGTAGATGAAGACTTAGCTGGATTCCTGAGTTCAACTTAAACCAAACAGATGCAGACCCAAATGAAAGCAGCATAAAATCAGAACCAGTACAGTAGGAATCAGAGGTAATAATAATTTTTATCTCTCACACCTGTCTGACTCAGGTGAACTGGCTTCACTTTTCTGACCCTCTATGTGATGTGTCTTTCACTGATGCTAATGAACCCCCATTAGATGATCTGGCACACTCCTCCCTGACTCAAGGGAGAGATCCCAGCTTGGACATCTAGACACAAGTAGACACAATATCTCTGACTAACAGAATACAGATTTGACATGCTTCACTCTTGAATGCACTGTTTCTGCTGGCAAAGGTCTTTCCTGATCCCAAATAGGGAAAATACAAATGTATTTTAAGACTTGATCCTTGTGAGAAAATGGGTAGTTGTCTCCTCCCAATGTAGATATAACAGTCAATCATACTCCTCCTGAGCTGTTTGTAGGACAAAGGTCTCAGATCCCCTTCTCCCCCTCAGGCTAACAAAATCACATGGTTCAAGGAGCCCTGGTCTCAATAAGGTCCGCTCCAGAGTTGTGTCCAGACAAGGAAGAGGGGTGGGAATACTGTGTTATGATTAGCTAGTTTTTGGGTGTAGATTGTAACCCTTGAGTAATCGGACCAATGATGAAAAAGGGGAGGCTCCATTCGCGTTAGGGACTAGGGTATAAAACGGCCTGTGAGCTCCCTTTCTTTGCACCCACTAGCTGCATACTAGAGTGCCTCCTTTTCACGAGAAGGAAATAAAAGCCTTTGTCACATTGCTGCTGAATTCCTGAGAATTATTGAGAAGAGGATTGATTTTCCCTCGTAATCCTCAACTTCTGTGTTTATCAGAATCATCATTTGATCAAATACTTCTTTCACCTCACATTGTATGGGATAGCAAGATAATATCCAGTAACTATTTCCTATCTGAATTTTTTCTAGTAATCTGTCATCTTTACATGATGGTGGTAATTCACATAGCATGTCTGTAGTGCCTCGGCAAACCATTCTTAGTTGGACAATCTTACTATACCCCACCTCTCCTATATTGTTATTCACAATTTCCCTGATTTCCTCATTCCAAAACATAGGGTCTCTTCCTAGTAAAGGTAAACCCTTATTGTTATGGACCTAGGTGCCTCATTTGAATGGCCCTGGGTACCCCATGAGAAGTCCAAGGATTTCTCTCTTGGTTTCCTTTCCCTAGCCCCTAAATAAACTATTATTTTATTCTAATTGGATTTGTGTGCAAGAGGGGGTCATTCTTTAAAGAGGAATTCCTAAGGACCTCTATCCCAAACCCCCACCCATTTCCCCAAAACACTTATGTACATCACGTGTTCCAAATGACAATATTAAAGGCAAGTAGCCAGCACAGGGGATAGAGTACTGGACCTAGCAGCAAAACCTCATTTTAAAACTGGCCTCTCATTCTTGCCTAGCAACCTGGGGCAAGTAAGTCACTTAACTGTGTCTGTTTCATTTTCCTCATATGTAAAGTAGGGATAATAATTAATAATAGCATTTACCTCTCAGGATTGTTATGAAGATAAAATGAGGCAGGTGCTTTGCAGACCTTAAAGTGCTATATAAATGCTATTGTGATTTATGTTGTTTCATATTAGTAAACGGTATTGGAGAATCATGATGTCATTCTACAATGCCAGTATTAATCAGTCATCAAAGAGCAACATGGAGGTTGATGAAACAATTTAGTCAAATCCAACGTAGCTCAGTAGTGGTAATAAGCATTCAGTAGGTTCATAAGCAAGTGATATGCTATCCATAACCATAATAAAAGCTTTCGTTGGCAGTACCAAATACTAAGCATTGATAACAATAAATGTTTGAGCAGGGCATAGAAGTTCAGTGCATATAAAATTGAAAATTGATTTAAATTCCACTTGGCTAATATGGAATCAAACTAGATTTATTATTCTCTTTCTCAGTTCCTGTCCTTTGTAAATTTCACCCACTACCTAAGGTCAAGCTTTTAGCTTGTAATTACCTCCACCTTTGTAACCCCACTCATCACCCTCTTTCCAGAGAAACTTGATTAACCTAATAGGTCAAATCTGTCAATGGAAATTATTGTAGCAACTCCCATCACCTGCAAGAACAGTCCCAGGGCCAGAGAACCTTTGTCTTGTGACTAGAATCTTATGCCTTTGCATAAGATTCCACCGTTGCATAAGATAACCACAGTTGGGGAGTGGGGCCACCCACCGGGGGAGGAGGAAGAGTTCAGAAAGGGAGGCCCAAATAATGTAATTTCAATTCTGACTATGTCATCAGTAGCCAACCAGAAGAAGACACACCCATGATGCTCAAAATTTATTATCTTGATAATTGTTATAAGAGACCCTATCAGCCCTGCATCAAGGTCTTTGGAGATGGTGAGGCCACTGACCCCTTTTTTGGTAATTGGTAGTTACTGTTTAGTCATTTTCAGTTGTGTCCAACTTCTTTGTCATGACCCCTTTTTGTTGTTTTTTTTTTGGGGGGGGGGATTGCCAAAGATACTGGAGTGGTTTGCCATTTCCTTCTTCCACTCACTTGACAGATGAGGAAACTGAGGCAGACAGGGTGAAGTGACTTGCCCAGGGACAGTTAGTCCTGACTCTCAGCTCTGTATACTAGCCACTGTGCCACCTAACCATTGCTAATAAATGGAGGATGTTCAGAACTTTATCTCTCAGTTTACCTTAATTTTTATCATAGCACAAATAAAATTTAGGAACAAGTTATTTGCGAAAAACCCACAGCAAAAATCCCAAGGCAAAAGAAGTCAAAACTACATAGCATTCCCACTTTGAATATATATATATATATAATTCTAAAAATGAGCAATGGTTGAGCTTATTACAGCTTCAAACTCAAGCTATAACATATCAATGAAAATATAAAAATTCATGGAGAAATCAAGATCAGAAGTAAACACTTAACACCGGCCCTGGAGTCAGGAGTACCTGAGTTCAAATCCGGCCTCAGTCACTTAACGCTTACTAGCTGTGTGACCCTGGGCAAGTCACTTAACCCCAACTGCCTCACTAAAAAAAAAAAAAAGAAAAAAAGTAAACACTTGTAGCACTGGTAAATTTTTTTAACAATACTATAGAAAGAAAATTAAAAAAAAAAAATGATCCCAGGGTGATATTCCCACTTGCAACACTAGGTGTCACTCTAGAGCCCCCGGGCACCTCTGCTGTTTTTGAATCAGTCACCTGAGTTGGTTATCATGCAAAGCCTACTGCCCATCTTCCACCACCTGATTCTGTATTCCCATTCTCCTTAACCTTCCCACCCCCATTTAATACTTGTGGCATCCACCCTATGGGGTTGTTGGTGAGACTAAAATCTTTTCTAAACTCTAAACTGCTATTTATTTTCAGCTGTACTTGAGCTTCTTTCCTTTTTTTCTCTCTATACCTTGCACAGACTAAGCATTTAATAAATGATTTCTGAATTTAATTGAATTTTAGCCTCTAGAATGGCTTCAACTGTTGTCTTTAGGTTTATGCCTCCTAAATCTCTATATCCAGTTTTGGCCTATTTCTCAAATTCCAGTTTTCTAATGAGCAAATCTTTACCTGGCTGTTACACTGACATCTCAAATTCAGCACATTCAGAACTGAATTCCTAGTCTTCTCAGTCACCTCCACCAAGGTGGATCCTCCTCTAAACTTCCCCATTTTTGCCTGTGACTGGGCCATTGTTATTATAATCAGCCTAGCTAGGAACCACACCATCATTTGACTCTCTTCTTCCTCACTTTCCACACCCAGTCAGTCATCAAAGCTCATCAGTTCTTCCACAAACATCTCCTCTTGCCCAACAAGTGCTAAACCCTATTTTCTCATTCTCAACCTATGGCAATAGCACCGTAATTGATTTTCCTGCTCTCACTCTTTGCACCCTTCCCACCCAAGCTTCTCTGTACGTAAGCTTCAGAATGATCTTAAAGTAGTGCTTGATTCTGTAACTCCCCACTAAATAAATGAATGAAAAAAAGCATTCATTCCCTATTTGCTATGTCCTAAACACTGTGTTAAGTTGTGTAGACAAATGCAGAAGCAAGCGGCTAGCTGTCAGGTATGGTCTGACCGGGGCAGAGGACAGCAGCATGATCACCCACACCTCGATGTGGACAAAGTCTAAGGCTATTTTTAGCTTTTGAGGATGCCATCACATCTCCCTCAGCCAGATTATCCTCTTCCCTGTCATATACTCCCTTGTACTTACTGTTTCTACCGTTCTCTAGAATTGCAGACTTTTGGCCTGAGAAGAAAAACGTAGGGCTTAACTAGATCCAATCTTCTGTATCCCTGACCAGTGTTCATTCGACCACTTCCATTCAATTCAATCCCCACTTAACATTGATAGTCATGGGGGACATCAAGACAAAAGGAGACAATTTATATTTAGTCCAAAACTTTAAATAAATAAATAATGACTGTGTAGGGGCTGAAATTTTATATGTAGAGCGTTAATTGGGTGACACCAAAATATTGGGGTCCCGGAAATAATGAGGGACCTCTAGGCTCAAAGTTCCCTCCCCTCCGAACTGCTCTTTTAGATATTTCTCCCAGGCCAATAAGAATGGAGCCTTACAGCTTCTTTTCCACAAAAGGATCAGATTTTATTACTTGGGAATTAATTAAACAAAGGTGAAATTAATAAAAAAATCAAAGATAAGGAAATAGGGAAAAAGAAATACAGATAAATTCTCCTAATTCTAACCTAAGTCTATACAATCCCCAGATCATTTCCAATTAAGCTAATTCAAAGGAATGCAGGTCTGCATCACCAGGAAACTGAGGGGAGAGAGAGAGGGGGAGAGCAAGAGAGAGGGGGAGTGGGCCAGGTGTGGCCCCTCCAAAATGTCAGCTAAATTCCAATAATTTTTACAACTGATATGGTAATGTTTTACATAATTGCACAGGTATAACCCATACTGATTGCAACCTTGGGGAGGGGTAAGGGAATGGGGGAGGGGTCGAGAGAGGGATAGAATTTGGAACTAAAAACTTTAAATAAATGTATATTTAGTAATGGTAAACATTCACACACCCTATTGCTTTACATTTTTTTAATATTAAAGAATAATCGGCCAGCCCATAATTTGCACCCATTGGTCCAAGTTCTCTTTTCTTTGACTAGGCCAAAATCTATTTCCCCTTGTACACGTATCTTTCAAATATGTGAAGAGTGATTGTCTTTTCCTGAGGTCTTTTTTCAAGGTTCAACATCCCCCCAACTCCTTTCACCAATGCAGTGTTTGATATCCCCATCTCTTCTGGTCATATTCTTCTGGGTCTTCTCTCTAGGGTACTACATCTCTTCTAAAATGTGCTATCCAAAACTGAATGCATTTCTCCAAATCGGTCTATGTAACTGTGGACAGAGGGGACAGCACCTGATTTGGAACTTTTTTTTTGGTGAGGGAATGAGGGTTAAGAGACTTGCCCAGGGTCACAGCTGGTAAGTATCAGGTGTCAGAGGCTGGTCTTGAACTCAGGTCCTCCTGAACCCAAGGCCGGTACTTATCAACTGTACCACCTAGCTGCCCCCTGATTTGGAACATTTTAATATAGGTTGAGATGAAGATGCTGCTAGCTTTTTTGCCTGCTAAGTCACACTAATGATACATTGAGCTTGCAGCCAAATGAAAAATTATTATTTACAGTAATCATAGATATAATCAATCAACAAACAGTACTTGTGATCTCTTGTTCTTTATTTGCACAATTCCAAATTGTTTTCCAAAATGACTGTGCTGATTTGCAATTCTACCAACAATGGACTAGTATGCCTATTTTCATACAACCCCATCGATATTAACAATTCTCATCTTTTGTTTCAGTGCAGTCATTTTTTCAGTTGTGCCCAACTCTTTGTGACCCCATTTGGGCTTTTCTTGGCAAAGATACTGGAGTGGTTTGCCATTTCCTTTTCCAGCTTATTTTACAGATGAGGACACTAAAGCAAACAGGGTCACACAGCTAGTCTGTACCTAAGGCCAATTTCATCTGACCTGTCTCCCCAATAAAGCTATTTGCCACTACTCTAGCTTAGACTGCTCTCTTCTGTCTGGATTCCTACAACATGTGTAGTGTTTATACCACACAATTTAACACTTAATCATGTGCTCTTTATTTTGTTCTCTCCTTGCTCCGTGTCAATGTATTCTTTTTTTTTTTTTTTTTAATGAGGCAATTGGGGTTAAGTGACTTGCCCAGAGTCACACAGCTAGTAAGTGTTAAGTGTCTGAGGCTGGATTTGAACTCAGGTACTCCTGACTCCAGGGCTGGTGCTCTATCCACTGCACCACCTAGCTGCCCCGTCAATGTATTCTTAACCTGATTTTTAAATTTCTGAGAGTAGGAATTCATCTTCCCAAGCAGATGATCAAGACAAACTTGTTGGTGGCTTGTCATCTTTTAAAAGTCATACTTTAGGGGCAGCCAGGTGGCACAGTGGATAGAGCACCAACCCTCTATTCAGGATGACCTGAGTTCAAATCCAGCCTCAGACACTTGACACTACCTGTTCAACCCTGGGCAAGTCACTTAACCCCAATTGCCTCACCAAAAAAAAAAAAAAGTCATACTTTATCATTTTCTAAGTCCTTTCCCATTCTAGGATGAAGGCATGTCCCCCATGTGGCAGAGGAGGGATCTGAGCCTCAGAGAGGTCATCAAACTATTAAGGGGCCTGAATAGAATGGAAATGAAGGCTTCTCCAGGCCACCGATTTTCATTTGAAAATCTGTTCATCTGTTGTAGTCAACCTTGGTGCCATCCTATGAACTGGATCTAGGATGTTATCAAGGGATTTCTCATAGTACAGGCCACTTGGTAATCCACAAATAAGAATATTCCTTTGTTAGCTGTCCATGCTTAGGATCACAGAATTTAGAGCTGGAAGGGATCTTTGGGATCATCTAGTCAAGAAGTTCTTAATTTTATTTTTTTAATGGGTCATAAAGCACATCTACAGTCCAGTGAAGCCTATGAATTCCTTCTCAGAATAATGTTCATGAAAATAAAACCTTTTTTGCCTCAATCCAAGTTTACATGAAATCTGGCATGGCTTCATAGGCTACCTGGTCCATTGCACTCGTTTTACAGATGAGGAAACTAAGGCTAGAGCTATCAAGTGCCTGTGTAGGGCAGAATTTGAATTCCCGGCTTCTGACTCGACTCCAGTTTTTAATCTCCTTCATCACACTGCCTCTCTAATTCAAAGCTAGATCTAACTGAATCAGTTCAGCATTTAATGCCCCGACCATAGTATGGCCCTTGGTGCTTGGGTCATAGATAAATCTGCGCTTGACCTATAGAGCTGATTATATTTAGAGTCACTTTTTAGCTTTTCAAAACTGGGCCACGAGAGGCTCCAAGTCACTAAACGTAGTCTCTGTTGTAAGGTGCATCTCAAGATGTTCGGGTGAATGGAAGCCCCCCCACATGGGGTCCTGAGGCCCTTCTCCGGAGGCTCCTGCAGGTTTCCTTGCACGGAGGGGTAGCGGTGCCTTTGCCTTGTGCGAGTCCAGACAATGGAGCAGAGTCTCCGGCAGTCTCCACCTAGCCGGGAAGGATTTGAGGAGGGGTCTGCTGTAGTGTCGGCTTTCCAAGGACCAGCCTAGGGAGGTTCACCGGGTGATCTCATGAGACAAGGCCATGATTATAGTGCTGGGGCCGGGCGGCGCTGGACAATCTGGGTTGCCTTGGGGAGCCAGAAGGCTCTTACAGTCAACTTGCGGCGGCTGCAAGACCCAAGTTGCCTCAGTTTCCTCATCTGTAAAAGGAGCTGGGGCGGAAATGGCCAACACTCCGGCGCCCGGAACGGCCCGACGGGGTCACGGAGGCGGCCACCCCTGAATCACAAAGGTCATCGCCGGCGTCCCGGGCCCGGGAAGGGGGACGGCCCCGTCGGGCAGAGGCCACAGGGCTGGAGATGAGAGCGTCGAGAACGGCCGAAGGGCGTTTAGGGCCGGATGGGGAAGTGGGCGTTGGACCCTGGAAGTCCCAGGGAGCCACAGGAGCTTCTGGAGAAGGGGCGTGGCGCAGTCGGAGCGCGAGGGGAAGGGCACTTCCCGACCCGGAGCCCCCGGCCCTGCCCCGGCCTCCCCTCCCCGGGGAGGGGGAGGGGGGAGACAGAGCCCCGAGACTCCGTGCCATCCCGCTCCTATCACATGGCCGGCAAGCTGTGTTGTGGTCACGTGCGCGGGGCGGGCCCTGACGTCACGGCCCGGGGTGGGGTCTGCGCGTGCGCAGCCGAGGGGGCGGGGGCCTGGGCTTGTTGTGTTGCCTCCCGAGAGCCAGAGACGGAGCCGGAGCTGCCGCCGCTGCCGCCGCCTCCAGAGCTTCCTCTGCTTCCGTCGCCGCTCCAGCTTCCCGACCATGTCGTCTCCGCTGGTAGAACAGCCGCCGCCTCTGCCCAACAACAACAACAACAACGAGGGCGAGCAGCCTCTGGCCCCGCCCGCGGGCCTCAACAGTGAGTGTCGGGGGGATGGGAGGAGGAACTCGGCTCCGGCCGCGGCCGCCGCCGCTTCTGCCCGGGGGCGGGAGCGCGCCGCCGCCGGAGGCATTCATTGGCCAGCTCCCGATGCTCTCGGCCTGACTGACAGCGCCATCCGCCTCTCCCTGCCTCCCAGTCTCCCGGCCCGCCCCTCCCCGGCCCGCCCCCGGCCTCGTTCCCGTCCGAGGGTCCGGTCTGGGACTCTGGGGGCTGCTGGCGTCGGGGCGGGGGCGGGGGCGCGCTCCTGAGCGACAGGCGCAGCCGCCTGTGGTTGGGCGCCCGGCCGGGCCCGCTCCAATCCGAGCCCGCTGGGGGCGGGCTT
Organism: Dromiciops gliroides; assembly: GCF_019393635.1. Lineage (NCBI taxonomy): Eukaryota > Metazoa > Chordata > Mammalia > Microbiotheria > Microbiotheriidae > Dromiciops > Dromiciops gliroides. Next base: position 683,326,722 of record NC_057862.1, read on the forward strand.
TGGCCGGGGCGGCTCGCGGAGGAAGAGAAGGCTGGGGCGGGGGGAGGAGGGGAAAGAGGGGGCCGCGGGTGGCGGCTACTTGGGGCGGGGGCGGGGGGAGGAAGGGGACCGAGGCTCCGTGGTCCGGGAGAAGCCGCGGGGCCCGCCTGGGCCGAACCCCGCTCTGCGCCCCGCCAGTCTCCCGGGATCCGCAGCGCCGAGGTCGGCGGTCCGGGCCGCCGTCCCTGCCTAGGCTTCCATCCCCCCACCCCTCCCTCAGTTTGCAGAGGGGGAAACTGAGGCAGGCGGCGATCGGGTGACTCGGCCCCCCAATCCCCATTTTACATATGGGGACGCTGAGGCACCACGACCCGCCCCTGGGCTCCTCGGGGCTCCTAGCCCGCGCTTCCCCGCATCACCAGACCGGAGCTCGGGGAGCAGAGACCAGGTGCTCGCCCACCTTTCCCCCTCTTCCCTCCCGTGTCTTAGAGGACCCCCCCCCCGGCCCAACCCCCTCGTTTTACCGAACACCCGAACAAAGGCCCCGCGCCTCCCGCTGTGGTTATAAAGGAGCGGGTAAACGAGATCTGGGGCTCACCCCTCGTTCCTTTGGACACCCCCTTTTCCTCCCACCTTTGGGGCCTGTGGGACGTGGCGGGGTGTGATTTAGAGGCTGCTTTAATTCGTCTGTGAGCGAGCAGCCGGTAAGACTGCGATCGCTCCTGCACGGAAAGGCCTTCGCTAGTGTGATGGGGCGAGATGTCCTTAATGCCGCCAAGTCTGAGCGAACCGCAGGGAGGTCTGAGGGTCCGGGGGGGCGGGTCCTGGGCTCTGGGTGCCCTGGAAAGGCTTGGCACCTCTGGTCCGGACCAGCCTAGCCGAGGTCAGACGCTCATTGCCGCCTTTCCCATCACAAACAATTTCTTTGTCACAAGAACTCTTGAACCCTCAAGTTGTAAAGGGCTTGCGGTCTACCTGGGGGGCCTGACGAGGCCATAGATCCTTGGAATGTTGAAGCTTAGAAACCCGATGGCCAAAGAACCCTGGAGAAGTCACAGATCGTTCAGGGCTTGGACAGTTGCTCAGGCACTAGTTTCATTGGAGTAACAGCTGGAAGGGATTTTAGAGATCGGGATTCCGCCCCCTCCTTTTACACCTAAAGAAACTGACCCCAGGGGAAGTGAAGTCCTGTTCACCTGTAGCTGGACAGAGGTTTGCCAACATCCTTTCATGCGGCTCCATTGCTTTTCACAGATGAGCTGCTGCTGTTTGCTGTTGGAGCTCAGAATCCTCACTTTATTGGATAGAGGGAAGGTTTCCTAACCTTCCCTCTGTAGTTGCCTCACAGCCGGTGTGTTGGTAATTGGGGTTATACTTATATATCATCATGTGATTGAGTTTGCAAAACTGGAGGTGTAAGATTCTTAAAGGGCATTGAAAAGAACCCCCAAAAAGTTTTGCTTAGTCTTTTACAAAAGGTCCCCCCAGTGCACACCTGGAAAGCATTTGTGTTGGTTAATGGGAATCTTCACAAGTCCTGGAGATGGGAATAGAATTCTAGTATTCTAAAGATATAGTGTTTTTCCTTTTCCCCCCATCTTTTAGAGCAGAAATTCTTAAGGGGTGCATGACCCTTTTAAAATTATATATTAACTGCTTAAATATAATTACTTTCCTTTGTAGTCTGGTGCATTTTATTTCATGCATTAAAAACATTGACCCCTTTTTACAGTTGAGGAAATTGTAGTTAAGAGAAAAGGTAAGTGATCCATGGTCACAGAGCTTACATGTAGAAGAAATTGAATGTGTGGCTAAGTTAAGAGCAACTTAGAATATTTGTGTTTCTTTTTTTAAAAAACTCATTTTATACTTAGGAATATATTTCTAGATTGTATTTTTTCTCAAATTTTGGGGGGCTTACATCTTATATCAATTGCATTATATGGATTCAAGTCCCTAAAAATTCTTTTCATTTTATAGTAGAGACCTTCCTCCAGCAGAATAATTTTCTAGTATTCTGGCCCCATATACAAACCCTGGTTAGGGATAGGGAGTTATTTGGTGTAGTGGACCCAACGCTGAGGCTGGAGTCAGAAGGACCTTTGTTCAAATCCAGCTTCCTCTGACACTTTCTAGCGGTGTGACCCAGGGCAAGTCACTTCACCCTGTTTGCCTCAGTTTCCTCATCTGTCAAATGAGCTGGAGAAGGAAGTAGCAAACCACTCCAGTCTCTTTGCCAAGAAAACCCCAGATGGGTTCACAAAGTCTGACATGACTGAAATGACTTGAACTACAAAAAAAAAACAATAAAGTAAAGATGTTTACTGACTACTTTTATGCCTTTTTTTACCCCATCAGAATCATTTCCCAATATCCTACCCACCACTTGAATCTCACTAGTAGAAGTAGCAAAGAAAAATGTAATAAAAAACAGTGAGGAAAATGACCACATCTGACAATATATGCAGGATTTTATTTGTTGTTTTCTGCCCCTCTGCTCTTTTTTCTGGGACCAGAAGAATTTGGTGGTCATTACCATTCTTAAATGGGTGGCATGATGATGTGAATGAAAACAGCACCAACATTTTCTCTTCTGAAGGTTTTTCTTCAGTTTTGTCCTTGGTGACAAAATGATTTTATGATTGCTTTAAAGGAAACTTCGATCAGGACATTCCATCACAAAAAGTTTTTTGTTTCCCTTTGACCACAGGCCAGACCAAATGGGGCTAGACCTCAGTGAATGTTGGCCTTTATGCCAGTCGTGAGGGGTACTAAATACCCATGCCTATCACGAACAGCTACGTTCATTCTGGCCTTGCTTACCTTGTTGGAAGGAGAGCCTGCTGTACTAGAGACATGGGGATGCTGCTGCGGGAAATCTGTGAGAGAACGTCACATTGTAGAAAGTGGATGGGAGGAAACCTTTGAAAAGTCATGTTGTTTGTAATTATTGCCCTCCTGCTTCTCACTCTGCGAAGTTGAGCTCCTTGGCTAGCTCATTACTCAACCCTGAGCTGAAAACAAGTGGCTGGATTGATTCCCCCAAGTGATTTTTTTTTTTTTGAGTTTGACCCAAAGAAGACTTATTTAGTCCACTAGTCTAGTCCTCCAAAAGCAGATGAGTTAAGGAGCCTGCACTAAACAGGCCCAGTTGGAGGGAGGGTCTTCAGCTGCTGCTCTTCTCTTCCTGGAAGGTGCTTCCTCAAGGGCAGTGAAATCCACTGGAATCTATTGCTTCTTGCCCTGGAATGAATCCAAGGTTGATGCTGGGAAGTGAACCCATTGGGGATGAAAATAATACCTTACTCCTTTATTCCGCTTTATTTACAAAGTGCTTTCTCCTTTAACCCCCTTGAACAATTCTATTAATCAGTGGTCAAACTTGTGAGCCTCTCTCAAGCTTTCACAAACATCTCAGTTGTCAAACTTCCTTCTCCTCTTGAGGTCTTAGTTGTTGGTGGGCAAGGATGCCCAGCAGCTAGAGAGCGTTAGGTGTCTGCAGTCAGGCATGGATGTAGCTCAATTAGACCATTGCTTAATGGAGAAATAAAATTCCTGGCATTTTGAATCTTCTTCTTAGTTGATTTTGACTTTCCCTCCCCGCCTTTTATCCTGAATTCAGCAAACAAAATGAGGTAATTATGACATTTATTGGGGCAACTAGGTGGTGAAATGGATAAAGCACTGGCCCTGGATTCAGGAGGACCCGAGTTCAAATGTGGCCTCAGACACTTGACACTTACTAGCTGTGACCCTGGGCAAGTCACTTAACCCTTATTGCACTCCTTCTACCACCACCTCCCCCCCCCCCCAAAAAAAAAAAGAAAGCTTAAAGGATTATGACATTTATGATGTTTTCTTCAAGCACATGACCTTTCAACTAGACTTTTTAAAAAACCCCACAGTTCCAATTTTCTTATTTCATTGTATTGCTGAGATGCATGATTTCATGCTCATTCCACTTAAGGCAGCCCAAAGAAAAGAGTTTGGAGTGTCTGTGTTCAAATTCAGCTTCTGACTTTTGGCCATGGAAAGGTTGTTTGACTTCTGAGCCTCAGTTTCCTCATCTGTAAAATGAAGATAACACCCACCTGACTGGGCTGTTATTTGTGAATTACCCGTCAGATTTTAAAGTCATATGGAAACAATAGATATTATCCCCTCCTTGAAAATATCCCCCCCTTTTTTGGGGGGGATCGGGCGTGGGTTCTGGTTATAATGGAGGGGTGTGCTGGGGTGAGCTGTTTATGAGGAGTTCTGGACAAAAAACTACCAACTGCCCATCTACTTGTTTAATGAGCTCCATTAGGCCGGTCTTCAGACCATAGACTTGGGGCTTTGAGTACTTTCCTGGACCTACCACTGGCATAAAGTGCCTCAGTGAACTTGTTAGAAAACATGTTGGAAAACCCAAATCAATTAAGGTTCCTAATACGCTGTGATCCAAAGGAATATTTCATTTGCAGCTGGGTCAGCATTAAGCAGATAAGCACTTGTGCATTTGGATGTGTCAAGGTTCATTTTGGGGCAGCACTTTCTGGAGGGGCTGACAGATTTCTGTGATGCCTCCTTTTGGAAGAGGCTGTATGATGTTAGTGGGAAGAGTGTGGGACTAGGGGTTAGAATGGAAGCAAGACCTGATTTGACTACAGGTACCCACCCTGGGCTTACTGTGTGTGAGAGGAGGGAAATCACAGCTGCTCTGAGCATCTGCTTCTTCATCTGTGAAATGGGGATAATAACTTGGCTTCCTATTTGACAAGGTTGGTGTGTGGGATGAGCTTTGTAAACAGCGATATGCTATGGAACTGGGATCTATTACTCTGACCCAATTCTATGCAGAGCCTCAATATTTTTCAGAGGGAGCTTTGACATGAAACCTTCTTTGATAGTTCTCCTGGACCGCATTTATTGCGGAAAATAAAGTCCCACCTGGGAGGGTCAGGGAGCATACTTGTTTATAGAAAGGAATGAACAGATTTGAGTAAAAGAATCTCAGTCTTCATAGTCAGGTCACTGTGTGAGACCTTTAAAGGGGTTGGAGATGGAAAAGAAATATTTCTTCACTTTGATCTCCTTCCCTGCTTGGACCCCCCCCCCCCCAAAAAAAAATTGTGGAGTTTATTGTCCTTAACTGTGAAGTAGACACAGCAGCACCTAATAGTGCATGTAGTCGTAATTGTGAATGTCATTAGCTGAACATGTCTGGTATTCACAGAGAAACTGAAAACGTGCAGTTCTGAACGTAGCTTGCCTGCTGAGATGCCAACTCAGCCACTCCCAGAGGCTTACACTGGAAAATGGTGCTACTGCAGAAAAAGCAATGCCATTTCTTTTGCATACATACAAAACTGCTTTTTGAAAAGAGTAGCATTTAAGAATTAAATCACATTTTAAATTTAAGAAAGTTCTCAGTTGAGCTAAAAATATTTTAGTAAAATTATTCATTGCATAAAGTTCACTTTTGAGGTTTTTTCCCCCTCCATGCTTCATTGTCCATGAATAGATTCTTTAGATATTTCTTTACCTTAATTCTTTAGAAAGACCTTAGGTGGATGGGAAAGGGTATATCTGGCTCTCCTGCTAAAGGCAAATTCCACTTTTCTGGTTTAAGAGAATGTGAAATTGAATCATTCCTGTTGAGGCATACGTTGAGTTTAATTTTTAATAAATTAAAAAATAGCTTTAGCCTCAAAGGAAAATCATAGCAACTGCCCAATAATTAAAAAAAATAATTGCATTTGCCAGTTTTTGAGATGTTAGTTTGCAGTTTCCTAAATGTACTTTAGGATGTAATAACTGATGTGAATATTTAAAGGGGAAAATATCATTTCTAATCACATCTTTTGTTGCTCATTTGTAAGCACCGCCCCAATGAAGGACAAGAGTTTTTGTTTCTTTTGTTGCTTTTTCTGTCTTTGCCCCCCTAGACAAATCATGACACCAGAAACTCATTGAGGAGAGCCAGTGGCAGGGCATAGGTATTTAGACAATAAACCTGGATTCAGATCTGGGAGAGACTGGAGAGAAAGAACCTTCAGGCAGAAGCCTTGATTTGCCACTAACTAGAACCTCAGGAAAGTCATTTAACTTTATGCTTTTGGTTTCTTCTTGTATAAAATTAGGGGGTTCCATTTGACTTTCATTTTGAGCTGAATCTGAGTCTGTGATCTCATTTCCTAGATAAGGAAGGTAGGACCGAAAGAGAATGATGTCAAGTGTAGACTTAGAAGTCTCTTTAAAGACCACAGGCTTGAAAACCTGAACAGGTGTTGGTTGGTTGTTTGTTTTCCCAGAGCTTGTTCTTTCTCCCTGTTGTGATTGGACACCTCAAATGCACATGTACAACTTTCCAGGAAATGTCAGAAATGAGGAAATCATCAATTGTGCCCATGGATTGTTCCCATAATCTCTTTCTAGCCAAGTTACATTCCTTCCCCAAAGTTCAGCCTCAGTGATTAGGAGATCCCTCATGGTGTCTTCTGTGTTTTCCCAGTTTGTTCTTAACTCAGAGTATAAAGCACTTTGGTAAAGGTGCTGGGAAAGATAGGATGCACAGTCCCTGCCTGCTAGGAACCTAAATCGTCCCCAGAAAAAACTGTTGCACGCCAATCCATGGTATCTGTGATTGGGGCAGCTGGATGGCACAGTGGATAGAGCACTGGCCCTGCATTCAGGAGGACCTGAGTTCAAATCCAGCCTCACACACTTAACACTTACTAGCTATGTGACCCTGGGCAAGTCACTTAACTCCAATTGCCTCATCAAAAAAACACACAAAACAAACATAGTATCTGTGATTAAGAGGAATTTAAAGTGCTATGAGATCATATTAGATAGAAAGTATTTCTAGCTGAAGCTGTTGTGGAAGGTTCTGGAAGAAATAATGAAGGATTGAGGGACTTCTGCATTCATAGAAGGAGCATTGGACTAAAGAGGCCATATAACCATAGAACCAGACCTGACTGCCATTTAACTCCCTGAGAACTTTGTTGTCTTCATTTGTATAATGGGAACTGAAATATTTGCCCTTTTCTAAAAACACCTCACAAGGTTATTGATGAGGTTAAACTGTCTAAAATATTAAACTGTATCTTGGAAGCTTACTAGGCTTGCCTGGTAGTGACGACTTAACTGTTTCCTAGACCAACAGCTTTGAATCGTTGTGGGACCTTGCCTGTGAGCAGTGGGTCCACCCTGATCTGCTACTTTTTTTTAACATTTAATTTTTATTTTATTTTTTTCTCAGCTAGATGTGAATCAAAATTTGTAACATTTGGTTTTTTTTTAATTTGAGTTCTAAATTCTTTTCCCTTTCCCCTCCCCACAGAAGGCAAGCAACTTTATATAAATTATACGTGTCCAGACATGCAAGAAATTACCATACTAGCCATGTTGCCCCACTAAAAACTCCAAGCCCAAGAATAATAAAATTTAAAAAGTTGGTTTCAATTTGCATTCAGGCACGATTAGTTCTTTCTTTGGAGAGGGATAGCATTTTTCATCATAAGTTTACATTGCTGAGAATAGCAAGGGCATTCAAAGGTGATCATCATACTGCATTGCTGTTACTGCATACAAGGTTCTGATTCTGCTTCCTTTACTTTGCATCAGTTCATATAAGTTTTCCCAGGTTTTTCTGAAATTACCCTGCTCGTCGTTTTTTATAGCCCAGTTGTATAGCACAAACTACAGTTTGTTGAGCCATTCTCCAATCGATGGTCATCCTCTCAATTTCCAATTCTTTGTCACCACAAAAAGCTGCTATAAATATTTCAGTACATGTAGGTCCTTTTCCTTTTTCTTTGCTTTCTTTGTGGTGCAGACCTGGTAGTGGTATTTCTTTGACCTGGGATTTCTTAGAGGAGAACTGCATGTCCAGTGCCTCCCTGCCTTGTATAGAGGGCATAGAAGTGGGGGAAAGGAACATACCTGATGATGATGGAATAACTTTCCTTTTAAAACCATACCTGCTTGTGTAGGGTGACTAAAGTTAAAAGTTCCCTGGGTTCAGAAACCTCCTGGGATGACCAGATATTTTCATTAGCAAGGCCCCTCCCTGTCTTATTGGCCCCACCCCCTGCAGCTTTTATAGCTTCCTAGACTTTTCACAGGATGGGTTAGGCTGGAGCAGACGCTGAGTTTGTCAACACAAAACAACCTTAGAAGAACTCAGGAAAAAGGGAGAACCTATGGGCCAGGAGAAATGAGATAAGATCACAAAGGTATGTTTCGGTGTAGATCGAAGGCAGAGAGAAAAAGAGAGGGAAGCCAGTTTGTTGGCGATCTAAAACTCCAGGTCTTTCGGGGCTAGCTTGGGAGACTTCTTAGAGTAGAAAGCAGCTGTGCTGAGCCAAGAGAACCAGGTTTAGACCCAGTTCTCCTGTCTTACCATACACCTTCAGGAAGCTACTTGACCTCTTCCACCTCATTGCCTTCTCTCCAAAACTGTTTGTACTTGGCTCAAGGTTGTACCTGATCTCCAATGTCTTTTTTTATCTCAGAAACTACTATGTTTCATGGCCTCAGTGTCAACAAATTTAGGCTTTTTGAGTTTAAGTACCTTGGACATTATTAAGAATTTTTGTTTTAAATTGAATTTCTAAGAGTTTGATAATAGCGGTGAACATCTGAGACATTTTGGTAGTCATCTGTTTTGATTGAAGAACTTTGCTAATGCACGTATGGAGAGTTAACAGCCGAGGCTCACTAGAATTATAGAGCGACTAGGATATTGAAGAGTTGATATTATAAACCAGAAAGACAAGAAGGTCCACTGTCCGAGTGCCCTGTTTATTTCAACATTGACAACAATTTCTCAAAATAATAGTTTTTTAGTTCCAGTTTCCTCTAAAGTGGGCGATTCTATGAATTTTTGTGATCAATACGTAGGGGAGTGAACCATCTGTTTTCTCTACCACTTTTTCTTCGGGCTTTTTTGTGTGTGTTTTGGGGGTAGCCAGGATTGTTATCAGCATTCAGCCTATTCACATCTGTGCTGCGCATGGCAAATCCTCGGATTGTGGTTACAGCTGAAGTTATCTGGCTCGCTCAACAGGTTCCTGGGTGGAGCTCCAGATGAACGGCAACGGCAACGATGGGAACGGGAACGGAAAAAATGGGGGTCTGGAGCACGTCCCCTCCTCGTCTTCCATCCACAACGGGGACATGGAGAAGATCCTCCTGGATGCCCAGCACGAATCGGGGCAGAGCAGCTCCAGGGGCAGTTCTCACTGTGACAGGTATAAAATGGGGGGGGGGCAGAAGTGTGGTGTGGGATTCAACCCTGGAGAGGATGAAGTTGGGTTCCGTTTGGATGCAGAACATGCCTGTCAGTATCTCCTGAGCCACCTGTGGGGTGTGGCTCTGCACTTGGAGAGGCTGGGGCTGGGGTGCCGGCCATTGGATAATTGTGTGAAATGGGAGCAGGTGTTGTTTCAGGTATAGTTCATTGGGTCAGGTGACCCCTGTGGTCCCTTCTGGCTTAGGGCCTTCTCTTTTTAAAGCATAGGAGGATGTTGGCTGTTGGGTTGTTTGTGTTTTTAAGACTTGGCTGATTAATAAATAGTTCATTGACGTTCTTGCTTGGCCCAGGGCCAGAGAGTTGTTTGGGTTTACAGGGATCCCTGAAGGAGGCAGGAGATAGCTATGTCCTTGGGTCTTAAATGAAGAACTTTCTGGCTCTGGACCTAAGGGGACTCCGCAGCTAGCTGCTTTTTTGTTTTTCTTAAAGCAAACTCAGTAAACAGTGAGTGACCTCCTCTTGCCTCTGCCTTGAGCAGCTCATTGTTTATCCAAATTAGCTTTAAAATCAGCTAGAGTTACCAGAATGAAGTGTTATAATAAGGAGCTGTCAAACAGACCTTCACTGTGCTTTGAATGATGTGACTCAGGGTCCCCAGGAGCAGAGGCTACGTGGTCATTTTCCACCAGCTGTTCTCAGTGAGTAAAGAAAGAAGTGTAATCCCTTTTCCTTTCTGGTCTAGAGTTTTCTTCAGTAGAGCACTCCTTTGATTTAATATGTAGGTTATGAATGTGGTCATTTAGGAATTAGCTCTCATATAGACAGTTGTGCCACCCCTCCACACCTGTCCCCTTTTGGTATGTCCCCTTGGCTTCCAGACCTCGGAGTCATCCTTTACCCTCCCTCCCTCCAGGGCTTGTTAGTTTTACCTCCTCTGCACCTTGCATTTCTTCCATTCTCTCAGTTTCCACAACCAGTGGCCTCAGCTCATTTCCTCCATGGTAGCCTTGCTTCTAACCTCTCCTGTTCATCTTCCACATGGCTTGCAAGAGAAAGAAAACCTTCATTTTCCCATGTTATTCTCCTGTGCAAGGAGCTCCATTGTCTCCCGATTAATACAACTGCTTTGCTTGGCATTTAAAGCCCTTGATTCAGTCCGCCTGCAGGCTCTCTTAGCAGATAGTGGACACTTGGCTTTTCAGCTCTCCTGGCCCACTGCTGTTCTCTGAATTTGATTTTGTCTCACCAACTTATGCTTTTGCTCTCTCCTACTCCTCAAGTACCTTCTTTCCTCCCCTACCTCTTCAGCATCCTTTGAGATATAGTTCAAACCACACTTCCCCTGGGAGGTGTTCCTTAGTACTAGAGATCCAGAGTCCTCTTTCCACCCAAAGTAGCTGCTCTTGCTAGCCATGTGCCTGGCAGCCAGCCAAGTGAGCAGCCTCTTCTGAAGGACTGGGATCTTTGTGCTCTTGCAGTCTTTGTTTTCCAACACTAGCGTGGTCCCTTTCCCAAGGCTGGGATGTATAGTAAATATGGGATTGACTGAGTACAATGTGAAATAGAGGTTAGTCACTTCCACAGCTCTTCACCGAGACTGATTCACATTGACTTCAACGTTTTAAAAAGAGTTTGAAAATTATCGAAGACATTTTTTTTTTTAGTGAGGCATTTGGGGTTAAGTGACTTGCCCAGGGTCACACAGCTAGTAAGTGTTAAGTGTCTGAGGCCGGATTTGAACTCAGGTACTCCTGACTCCAGGGCCGGTGCTCTATCCACTGTGCCACCTAGCTGCTCCTATCGAAGACACCCAGCAAACCAACTCTGATTTTCTTCTGCTTACCAGAAGTGTTTGGTCATTTTTCCTGTGATTTAAAGTATTTTAAATCGTCACTGATAAGAAAACCTCAGACTCATTTTCATTTTGAATCAGCCTAATAATGGGTTCCTAACCCACCTCTGCTTTCTTTTCTATCGATGATTGCTAGGTTGTGAAGTAGATAAAGTGCTAGGAGAGTCAGGAGTCGGGAAGATCTGAATGATAATCTGGCCCTTTGGGACCCTGGGCAAGTCACCTAACCTGTTGGCCTCAGCTTCGTCACCTGAAAATGGGGCTAATAATAGCACATACCTCCCAGGGTGGTTGTGAGGATCAAAAGAGATACAAGTGAAGCTGTTGTTGTTGTTGTTTATTAATTAAACTACTGTGGGAATCACAGGGTCTGACTCTTAATCGCATCCTGGTATTGCTTTTCCTATAGCCCCAGTAGGACGGGTGGTCCAGAATGGAGGTCAGGGCTGGTGGTTCTCCATCACCTCCAACACTCTTCTTACCTCTTTGCCACTTCACATTGATCCTATTGGTATCACGAGAAAGTCTCCATGGTGCAGAGGAAAGACATCTGAGAACTGTGTCCTAAAATACCTCCAAGCTTTAGTGGGGAGGCAGGTGGCCACGGGCAAGTCAATCCTGCTTAGTCTCAGTGCTTTCATCCCTCAAACTTCAGTATTAATCATACCGATAGTGGTCTTCTTGGAGGGTTTATTTTGAGGATAAAATCAGGTAGTGTATGTAGAGTACTTTGCAAACCCTTTCAGCACTATATCGATTCTGCTATTGTTATTATAACCTGGCATTTGACTGGAATCCCAGAGCAGCATTGATGCTCGTTGGGTGTTCAAGTCCAGCTGATCTATGGGAGCCAGTCAGTTTTCTGCAGATTACCAGCAGTTTCTAAATTATAAGATCTTCAGTTGGTAGTTGAGCCATCTAGTTAGTTAGATTCAGGGATCAGATACTTTTATAGAAACACACAGAGCATAAGCTCTGGCATGCTGCTGTGCTGAGCTGGAAAGGATTCCGGGACGTTCTTGGTGATGAAGCGTATGCTTCTTGTGCCTGTGCCAGCCCAGCTAGGCTCTGGGAGACTCAGAACCTACCTGCTTGGCCTTGGGGTGATGAGTCTTGGCTGCACCAACTCTCAGACCTTCAGCTTCAAGCCTTTGTTTTAGAATGGGGAGTGCTTGACTGAAAAGTCAGAAGTTCCTGGATTGAAGTTAACCTCTCTGAGCCTTAGTTTCTTTTATAATAAAAGAGAGATAATAATTCCTCTAGCATCCACCTAGTTCTCAAGTTTATTGTAGAGGCTCCCATGAGATAATGTATAGAGTGCTCTGCAAACCTCAACATGCTTTGTAAGTGGTTAGCTATTACTGTTAAGTCATTGAGATTAGCATCAGTGGCAGGAAAATCTATACCAGTGAAGCCACAGAATTTTGGATGTAATTCTGCTCATCCAGAGATACTTCCAGATCTTTCTTTGGGCAATGGGAGTTCATGACACAACCTTCCTTGCAGAGAGGCACCAAATGCCTGCTGTTCATTCCTGCCCAGTAAATCAGCAGGACCAGAGAGAGTGGCTCCATTGTGTTCCTAAGAGCTTGTGCACCCTTCCACATTTCTCTAGGATTGGAAAGTGTATTTCGGTGGGATTTTCTGTACTGTGTTGAAAAGAGAGAAAAAAATGTGATATAGGATGAAGACCATGTTCTTTCATTGACATGAAGCTGCTTTTATTGGGGAAAAAATGCTGAAAGGATTCAGTGCTTTAGATGAAATTTGATTTCCTCTCAGTTATTTTTATTTTTTTATTGTTTTGTGGGGCAATGAGGGTTAAGTGACTTGCCCAAGGTCACACAGCTAATAAATGTCAAGTGTCTGAGGCTGGATTTGAACTCAGGTCCTCTTGAATTCAGGGCCAGTGCTTTATCCACTGCACTACCTAGCTGCCCCCTCTCAGTTATTTTTATAAAGAAATGGTTCTCACCAACTAATTGTGTTTATCCCCTTTTTCCTTCAGCTTCCTGACAACATTGTGAGGTGTTTGGGGTGGGGAGAGCGGGGCACCACATCTTCGAGGATGTAGGCTGTAACTTGGGGTCCTTCAGTTTCTCTCCAGCAGAATGACAACTAATGGTTCACCCTTTTCCCCCCTAGCCCTTCCCCACAAGAAGATGGTCAGATAATGTTTGATGTGGACATGCACACCAGCAGGGACCACAGCTCTCAGGTACCTTTTCTCATTCAAAGTGAGATATCTAGCAAAATGCAAACTCCTTTTTCAGAGAAGAAATCTGTTTTACTTAATAGATAAAGAGTACGGTTTTTGTTGAAATAAACGAGTCATTTGTTTTTTTATTTTTGAGTTTGCTGAGGTTGGGAATGTTCATTTGTACCTTTGTGTAAAGATGGAAAGTTCTCATAACTACTGTTTACAGCAATGACATTTCTAGGAGAGAAGGACGGATCATTTTCCTTATCTCCTATGTGAGAGGCAGAGAGAGAGAATAGTCCAGTGGATGGAGAGCTGGCCAGGCCAAAGATTTGGAAAGGCCTGGGTTCAAGTCCTGACTGATGTTGGGCACATTGCTTGTATCCCCGCAGTGCCCCAGACATCTTTCCAAAGACCATGGTGCATAGAAGCCTCTGATCTTCTCTGGTGGGGGGCACTTCTCCCCAGGAGTTCTGGACACTCATGCAGCCATACGCCTCCCTATCCCTCCCCCCTTTTCCAAAGAGTGACGTAAGAGGGAAGGTTGGTGGGGGGACCGCGGCAGCATGCTGTCAGAGCTGGGCTGGCTTGCTCGAGACAGTGTCCCGAGCTATCTCAACCCCTCTGCTGATACCCCTGGGGTTTGGACTTGACAGCAGGTAAGGTAAGCTCTTCCTGCACCCTCGCTCATTTTTCTGCTATTTCCTGAATCCTGCCAGGCCCTAACATCAGGCCTTCCCGAATCAGGTGGCCCTAGCACGTCAGGAGCAGGCCCTGAGCCCTGGTGCAGGAGGACGGGAAGAGAATCCTTTCTCCTAGTCTGGGCACTTTGTGCTGTGAGGCGCTGGGAACAACAGCAGGGTGGAGGAAGGGAACCTTTGCTCAGGAACAGCAGTGAGACCAAAGGAATTCTGTGTTGGGGTTTTTAATGAGAAAAGAGGGTCCTCCTTCTAAATTGGGTTTGAAGCAGATAGTTTGGAGACACTGTAACAGTCCTTGTCACTTGAGAGTAGAATGTAGACAAATGACTGGGATTCTGGTCTCTGTGTGCTATCCCCTTGTCCCCTTGATGAGGCTACAAAAGAGGGGGTACAGGAGGGACCCCACTTCCACACTGGCCATGCAGGAAGACTGAACCAAGAGGAAACTTTGTGGGGAAAGGCAACCTTGTTCCTGCAAGGAGTAATAATGCTTGGGCAATCTTCTGGTATTCTGTGAGTAGGGCAGGGGGAAGGGCATCTAAAGAATATGATTTATGTAGACTTCTCAGAAGTCCTTTGACAAGTTGCCACATTAAGACAGCAAAAAAGAAAACTTAGTCACTGGGGATTGGGTGAGACAGGATATTTGTTTTCTCAAGGGTACAAAATTAGCTTGGAAACAAAACAGTGGAGAGAGATGAACAGGCATTTCTCTGGAAAGAACCAGAGATTTGGAAACTGAATTCTGGGTTTGGCTCCCAGACTAAGTAGTATTCCTAATAGCTGTGTGACCTTGGGCAAGTCACTGATTTTTCATTGGGCCTCAATCCCACCTTTTAAAAATTCCAGCCCTTGAGCCAGCACTTGCTTCTGAAAGAGGGGGGTTACTCCTCCAAATATTTCTCCACTGCCTTGTTAAAGCTGCAGGAAAAGCTTCTAGGGCTCTTTCTGTCTGAAGAAGGTCCAGAAAAGGGACCGGTTTATGGCAATTTGGGTAATAAAGGAGAAGGAAGAAAAGAGTTCAGATTCCACTTTAAGGACAATCAGTTCTGAGCTGTCAGTTTTGATCTAAAAAAAATTCTTGGAACTAGTATAGATTTGTCCCTGAAGCTGTGTGCTGCACTCGCTAAGAAAAGTCAGCTAGATGTTGGTGGCCCTTCTTTGTAGAAGGATGGCTTGGAGGGGTTCACTGCCCCAGCCCCTGCCTGGGCAGGCGAGACAGAGCCACTTCTTAGACCTTCCAGGAACAGAGGGGCATGAGTGTGCACATAGAATCACTGGCGAGTCTTCCATATGGAGGGAGTCAGTGCTGATTTGCATAAACTCAGTTTAGCACAGTCCCCCAGTCCTGGAACACCAGAACTTCAGGTACTTCTTAAATTCCAGTTGGTAAGTTTGGAAAAAATAGAAAGTGAGTCTGTTACTTCCCCAAGAAATCTGTGGTCTAAATTCATAAGCCAGGGATTAAGGGAAGGTAGAGCTTTGTACGAGTGGAAACGAGTGAGGATGACTGCCCTTTCCTGGGAGGGCGTCTGAGCCTCTTGGTGTTCTTTAAGAGATCTGAAATAGAGCGGCCCAAAACAGGTGTTCTTCAATTTTGTGGATTATGGGTGCCCCCCACCCCCATTCCCCACCTTCGTGGTTGTCTGATGCCCTTCTCCAAATGTGTTTCTGGATAGAATGTATGGGATTACAAAGGGAACTGAGTGTATTGAAATAGTCATCAAAATATTTTTAAAAAAAGATCGTGGCTCCTAGGTTGAGCCCTGCTTTAAAAGGAAACTTGTTTTTACATGTAGAACAAAGCCATTGGGTTGCATGATCCCAGGTAAAAATGTTTCCATACTAGTGGAAATTTTCAACGGCTTGTTAAAAGCACTTTTGGTAAGAGATTGAAGTGCAGAGCAATGAGTTAATGTGGTATGTGTCTGAATCAGGCGGCCAGACTTTAATTACGTGTGTGTATGTGTGTGTACTCGTGTGCGTGTGCGTGCATGCGTGCACACAATAGTTCTGTAAGTAAATTGTCACCCTTTGAAGTGGTGTGTTTTTAGTATTACTCCATAGAGCCAGCTCATGATTGAGTCATCTTAGTGGGGCAAGAGATACTCAGTGAAAAAGCTTAATCCTAAATGCAGCAGTGTGTCACTCTGGAATTTGTCAAAGTTAGGCAGAACCAGAGGATGCAAAGGTTCCACCCCCCCCCCCCACTCCCCCAGCAGGAGCTGTTCTCCTCTGTCCCCAGAGAGAGAGAGAGAGAGAGAATAGAGAGGTAGATAGCAGTAGCATTGTGGAAAGAGCCCTGCCCGTGGTGTCAGAAGACCCAAGTTCAAATTCCTTACTTGCTCCTTATTACCAGCAAACTTATGGACAAGTCACCCTCCTCTGGGCTGGAGTTAAGTAAAGACATGAGTCCAGATCTCAGAAATTCTTTTCAGTTCTGAAGTCTGCTTTGGATGTGCCAACTTCCCTATTTCCCTGACCACTAAGAGCCTTACTTGGAACCTGATGCAGATCAACTTTCTCTGAAAACTTCAAGGAGACAGGCCACTTTTAGATGCACAGATAGCATCAAATTTTTTAAGAAGCTCCTTTGGAAATTCACATCTGCTCGCCTTGGGCTTGATTATGATTTTAGAATAACAGAAGAAAAATGAACTTTTCCAAGTCACTTTTGGTTGAGCCAAGTTGTTTTTTAGGGTAGTTTCTAATAACTTGACCAGTTTGAGCAATGATTGTCTAAAAATATCATCTCGTTAACTTTTACTGCTGGTTTTTGACTTCCTGTGCTGTTAATTTTGGCTAGCATTACATTCTTAAACTGCTTTATTGAGGTCAATGAAACCGACTTCAGTTCTTAGGAAGACATTAAATATTTATCAGACCTTGACTTGTGGAGCGCTTTTAGGAAAGCAGCCAGTATTCATCAGCATCTATGCAGTCAATTCTCTTGGATGCTCCTTATGGTATCAGCACTGAAATAACCTGTGGCCTTTTTGCTGTCTGTCTGTCCCTGGAGCTAGCTGCTCGAGGTGGTTTTATTTGGTTTTTCTTGTATTAAAATATGAATTCTCCTTCTCAGTCTGAAGAAGAAGCTGCAGAAGGAGAAAAAGAAGTGGAAGCTTTGCAGAAAAGTGCGGACTGGGTATCGGACTGGTCCAGTCGGCCCGAGAACATCCCCCCCAAGTGAGTGAGCCGGCTGTCGGCGAGAGGCCGTGATGGATCACGGTTTCCCTCCGTTCTCTGTAGTTGGACCTGACCGTGTCCTGATGCTGTCCTCTCCTCTCCTCCAAGTCTCTCCCAGCACAGGCTTCCTGACCCATTTCTCCCTCTGTATCTCTTCCATCAGGGAATTCCACTTCCGGCACCCTAAACGTTCCGTTTCTTTAAGTATGAGGAAAAGTGGGGCCATGAAGAAAGGGGGCATTTTCTCTGCAGAGTTTCTTAAAGTCTTCATTCCATCCCTGTTCATCTCTCATGTTTTGGCTTTGGGACTAGGGTAAGTACATGGGACATTTTCCTGTTTACCCATTAATCCTGTGCTCAGCTCGGGGGCATGGCACATAGTAGGCACTTACGAAATGTTTATTCATCAGGATACAAAGAATGCATTTCCAGACAGCTCACGATGTCTTGCATTTTATTTCAGAGAATTTCCAGGGTGTTATTGTTAGAGGGCTTAGTTTGTAGTATGCATTAGCCACAGCTTAAGTGCTGTCAACAACTTGGACTGAATTCTTGTCTTTATCCTAGATTATTTTCAAATTTAGTGTCAACAAATATTTAAGAAACCTGATATCAAGAAGAGTTTGTGTAGGGGCAGCTAGGTGGCACAGTGGATAGAGCACCGGCCCTGGAGTCAGGAGGACCTGAGTTCAAATCCGGCCTCAGACACTTAACACTTACTAGCTGTGTGACCCTGGGCAAGTCACTTAACCCCAATCGCCTCACTAAAAAAAAAAGAAGAAGAAGAAGAGTTTGTGTAGACATCCCCTTCCAGAGGGGGCCAAAGAAGCTCTTGTCTTTGAGAATGGCGGACTTCTTGGGGCCAGTGAAAGTGCTGTGGGCTGGCTTTTCTGCCGCCTGAAGTCATCAGGAAGAATTAGTGACTGATTGAGATTTCCCATAACCTTCCTTTCTAGCGCCTTCATGGTCTAGGCATGTTGGGTCAAGAGACTGCCTGTAAAATGTCCTTTATCCATAAACAGACTATCAGTTTCCTCTTGGACAATTGGCAAGAGTATTTGAAAGAAGTTACCAAATCCTAGAAAAAAAGCTATTTTTGTTAAACTTTTACTGTGTTTCAGTTCCTGTATGTAACCTGAAAACTGAAATATTCTCTTTAAGAACTGCCATGAGAGGCAGAGTGGCTCCTGGGCTGGCCGCTAAGACCTGGGTTCAAGTCCTACCTCTGTTGTGTCCCAGCTGTGTGACCCTGGACAGTTCACTTAACCTCGAATTGCCCTGAGTTACTCTAAGATGACAAACTTCAGAAAAGTGACTGGCCTGCTCTTAGTGGTTGAGAATTTCCTCACCTGGGAATTCACTGCAGCAGTGACATCCTCAGTCACATTTCTCACAATTCTCCGTGGCACCATCAACACTTAAGTGGCAGCGTTTTGTCCTTTTCTGTTCTTAAGTGCTTGGGGTGTGTGTGTGTGTGTGTGTGTGTGCGCGCATGCGCGCACACACATGCACAAGGGAAAGAGTCACTAGGCAAGAACACAAGAGGAGTTTGAAGAGAAGGGGTTGGAGGAACCTGAAGTGCGGGGAGCGGTCACAGGAAGGTGGGCACAGCGATGGCTGCAATCATCCTCTTCACAGGACCATCGATCAGGGCTGTGCGCTGGGTACAGTTGGAGGGCTTTGCCTGTGTTCTTACCATGCCTGCTTCCCCCCACATCCCGTCCCACTCCATTGATCAGAAAGCAGTTAGTCACAGAAACAAGCCAATGGACATTTATTGAACACCTACTATGCTACTCTGGGCTCAGCTAGATCTAGGTTCAGTGGATAGAGCAGTGAACCTAGGGTCAGGAAGACTTGAGTTCAAAAACAGCCTCAGGCACTTAGCAGCTGTGTGACCCTGGGTAAGTCACTTCACCCTGTTTGTCTCAGTTTCCTCATCTGTAAATTGAGCTACAGAAGGAAGTAGCAAACCACTTCAGTATCTTTGCCAAGAAAACCGCACACGGGGTCACGAAGTCAGATGCGACTGAACAACAACAACAACAAATACAAGCATCACCTATTTCGTGTCCTTGAGTTATCTATAACGCTAGTGCAGTGGCAGGCAGCCTGGGGTTGGCGGAGCAGGGGAGAGTGGGGGGCCTGGGAACAAGAGGTGTTGAGTTGGCTTTGGTTTTGGAACCTCCTTTGCTCTCTCTCCTTGGGTTGCCTGGTCTACTTGTTCCCCATATGCTGTCCAGACCTTGATAAAAGGTCCTCGGGCATCCTTGTTTTGCAGAAGAAGAAACTGAGCCCCAGAGTTTGTGACTTGGCAAGGAAGGTCACGCACCAAGTGGCAGAGCACAGATTCAGACTCTGGCTAAGCGTAGTCATTGGAGACACTAGGGATTGAATGGGCGGGCAGTGAGGATGGTGGTTGATCCCATCCTTATAACCTCCTTAGAACAGTGCCTGGCACATAGTAGGTGCTTAATAAATGCTTGTTCTCCTCTGAAAAGTCCCTTTGTCAGAAATTCATGTCTAGTTCAAAGGTACGTAACTGTCAAACGGGTGAAATATAATGCCCTTCATTTCTTTTCAGCATCTATATTGGAAAACGACTGAGTTCCCCGTCTGCTAGCACCTACTGAGGGAGAGGAGAGCCTTGGATGTGCGCGTGCCCTGTGAAGTGCTACCCCTGTCACGTTAGTGTATTTGAACTCGAGACCATTCTAAGCATGCCCCAGCCCGAGACCCTCTTTTTACATATCCACGTTCCAACTCCTCTTGGGATTCAGTATTTTATTCGAACTCTTGGGAGGCATTTTCATGACCTCATTCCCTTTTTGGCCTGTAAGACCCTCAGAGTTTCCTTACAGAGTTTACCTTTAACGTTGTCTAGAAATTTGCAAAGCCTTCTTTTCAACGCCGATGCCACCAGCAAGTGATTTTGTCCATAGCCCCGTTTGTTGCCTCCTTTTCAGTCCCACCCGAGTTAGAGATGCAGCATTCCCCTAGAAATATTGACTGCTTTAGGACGACGACCATTAATTACTCTTTTGAAAAAGAAAGCAGGTTAGCAAGTATCCTATCAAAGCGTGATTTTTCAGGACAAAGACAAGCTCATAAGCTAACAATTTATAGTTATAACAAAAAAGAGAAAAAGAAACACAAAAAAAGTAGTCTGTGGCAATAAAAAAAAAACATATTTGAAACTAGCTTTGGGGCCATTTTCTCTCCAAGCCTCCCCGTGTTGACTGGCACATTGGAAATTGGCAGGAGGCTGGCTGCACAAAGAAATGATGGCGACTGAGACCGAGCAGGGTCAGCCCTGAAGTATGAGGACTAGTGTGATGACAGAGTGTTGTCTTGGCTGACACAGACCCCTTACTTCTGATAGAGAGGGTCTCGGACCTAGACAAGAGAAGAAAGATGGCATTTGGGACTTGGGGTGTTGGGAGTTTTTCCTTCTGTGTGTGAAGTTTTTGTTTTTTCATCTCTTTCCTTTTAAAATATTCTTTCCTTTTCCCCCCTTAGAGAGAAGCTCTCAAATGAGTTCTGGTTTGCTTGGTGCATTTACAGGCTTCTTGTTATTATGTTGGCAATTTCATTTCTCCTGGAGCCCTTTAATGACACCTTTCTGCATCACATTTGGGTTTCCAGAGCTATTCCAAGCACTTGGGCTGCTCTGGGGAGTGGGCCTGGGCTGGGGGAGCAGTTGACCAAGTCCTGAAATGATGTCCCTTATGGTGAGCTCCCCCTTTTTAGTGTTTACTATACAATCTTCCCCAGGACAATGCCAGGGACCCTCAAGCAGGATTCCCCTGAGGCATCCTGCTTCTAGCTTGCTGAACTCTTTGGGGAACATGGCCTCTCCTTCAGTGACACCTTCCTTCTTCAAAATGTGAAGCTTTAGTACCAAATTGTTAGGAAGCATCAGGATTTCCAGTGTCCTCAAGTAGATCTCTTGGATTTCAGAATATGTAGCATGACTCTGAAGGATACTACTACTATATGTTTGATATATACATAATTACTGTTTATGATATAGATTTTAATATTGGCTACTTAGAGAACCACCATTCATTTGAAAACTAGCGATTTGCTCATTTAATTAGTGCATTAGGTTGATGTGAGTAAAACACTAAGAACCAGTTTGGCCAATTTGCAGAAACTGTTCCATCAAACTATTTTTTTCTGCATTACATTTTATAAAGTGGTTGTGTTATGGCAGAAATGAACAGATGGTCCAAACACAGGATTTAATTCTTAACTGACTTGTTTGTATTAGTAAAACTGGCTGTGGCAAGTATGGAATAACTCCTTGATTATGCTTAAATTTGTTTTCTCCTGCCATTTGAGAAAGCATTGTAGGGTATGAGCCAGGGCCAAAATAAAAGCAACAATGAATTCTTTTTAAATGTCTTTGTTATTTCTCCTCTCCATCTGAATGCTGAATGTGGTAATGCTTGATTTGCCTTCTGTTAACCTATTTATTTCAAGTATATATCATAGATTTCATTTGGAGGTGATTGAGAGGTCTGGTGATGGTGTTCACTGAGATGGCATTGACCACGTGGTTTAAAAATCATAGAAATGGAAAAGGCTAGTTTACTCTTAAGGACTTATTAATGGCACCTTGTTTTGTATTAAAATTGACACAATTTAAGGGTGGGGGGAAGAAAAGATTTCTATTTAAAATTGGGCACATCTTTTTAAGAGAAATAAATGCATCACCCCTTTACAGGTTAAATAGTTGGTTTTTATCTGTAGTGTGTTTAAAACTTGATTATCTTTACAGCTTTTTGACCATTGAAAATCAATCCATTTCTGTCCTATTATTTATCCAGTAGCTGTGAAATCAACTGTTCTTAGAATCTTACTGAAATAAAAATGCCTAGAGCTTATTATCGTAAGATGATACAGGCAGTATTTATTGACAACCCTGCCAGAAGTTTGAGGTGAAAGTCTTGGTCTCCCAAACTTTGAGTGAACAAAAACAGATCAATGTGTAATCTGAAAAGGGTTTCAACTATTAACAGTTGAAGTTTTGTAAAGATAAATGATGTTTTAAAAGCTTTATACCTGTTTACAGTTTTGGAAATAAATGGCAGGCTTCATTTTTCTTATGTTTAATGAAAACTGGCTTAAAAATATTTGTAAATAGGATCAAGAGCAAAAATGCATAAACTCGCACAGAGAAAAATGGAGCAAGTTAGCTTGCTGCAGCAAAGCATTGTTGGGGAAAAGTGAAAAATTGAAGACCACCATTCAGATTCTTTCAGCAAATTGAACCATTTGATGAAATGATTGGAATTAACTGAGCCAAAGTGATTCTGCATTCTTCATCAGTTTAGTTATTAGCACTTTGTAACTTTACATACAGTTTACAATATGTGTATAAGCTGTAGTTATAAACATTTTGTGCCATTAAAGCTCTCACAAAACTGGGTTTTTCTATTAGTAAATCATTTCATGCCCTGCTTTTCTATCCTGGGATATGAGAGAACGGGGGGTTGGCATGTCTGCTTTTACTTACCAAAGGCTGGCCGCATTTGCAGGGAAATTTCTGCTGATTTCTGTGAGGTGAGAGGTAGTGAGAAAGCTAACCCTGAAGTCAGCAAGCCCTGAGATCACCATCTGGCATGGTTTCCTCTCTTGCTGTTCCCCCCAAATCTCCAAGACAGAGTGGCCAGGGAGTTGCCAGTCTGAACTAGTAGAGGGCATTTCCGAGACCAGGGAATAGCACCTGTCCGGCCTCTGCCCAAGCTGCAGATTTCATTACCCCCACGGGAAGCTCCTCGGCTGCTTCAAGCTGCCCAAGAAATCCCTTTGCAGCATCTCGAGTGGTCTCTGCGGCCTTTGGCTTGAAGGCCCTGCCCCCTAAGGCCAGCTCTGTGTCAGGGAAGTGATCCCTAGATTAAGACGGCCTTTGTGAGTGGCTACAGCTCAGACCTCTTTGTCACCTAGTGGCCCTTTTCCCAGCAATCAGCCAGAAGCTTGGGCTGCTCTTGGGGCGGCAGATAATGCAAACAAAGCTTTTTGATTTGGTCAAGATCTCTCTGCTTTTGCAGCCTTTGAGAATTCCAGGCCAGCATGCGGCATCACTTCATGATCACCCATCACTCCAAAGGTGTGGTTTAGGGGAGATACCTCCGGCCAGTGGAAAAGAAGGGCTTAGGGGGCGGCTAGGTGGCACAGTAGATAAAGCACTGGCCCTGGATTCAGGAGTACCTGAATTCAAATCCAGTCTCAGACACTTAACACTAGCTGTGTGACCCTGGGGAAGTCACTTAACCCCCATTGCCCTGCAAAAAAAAGAAAAGAAGGACTTAGGCTATGGAGTTAGTACTTTGTTTTAAAACCAAGGGTGCCATCTTCCAGTTTCCAGCTTGGGGTCTCATGATCCACGTGGAGCTTTGAAATTTGCAAATGGCAACCAAGGGTCTGGGTTAAATTGCTTGTAGGCTAAAACAAATGAGTTGTATGAGAGTGCAAAGCCGGGCTGGAATGAATGATTGGGTTTGAAACTTGGCATCTAGTAAATATACTCTTGAGGGTTCTATAATCATTAATTGAAGCTTATCAAAAGCAAAAAGGGCACTCCTTTTAACAAACTCATTTGGGGCATTGTACATTGAACCAATAGTAATACTTTAAAAGGTGCACAGCATAAAATATTATGGCTGATTTTCAGATGGCAAGTGTCTATATCGAGGGACTGAGGGCAGCTCAGTGGTGGTCAGTGGGTAGTTTGAGGCCAGGAGTCAGGAAAACTCATCCTCTTGATTTCAAATCCGGCCTCAGACACAGCAGTGTGACTCTGGGCAAGTCACTTAACCTTATTTGCCCCAGTTTCATCATCTGTAAAAATGAGCTGGAGAAGGTGGTGACAAACCACTCCCATATTTTTGCCACAAAGACCCCAAATGGGGGTCACTAAGAGTTGGACATTCCTGAAACCATTTAACAACAGAGGGATCCGGCATGTGTGCTCATAACTAATGAATCTCAGTGCTATTGGACCAGCCTTTCAGTAAATAAGACTACAGTCAAATCAATAGCAAGCATTTAATAATGTGCCAAGGCACATTATATAGAGGTTAAAATCCTTTGGTGTGCTTAAATAGGGGAGACAACATGCAAACAGCTAAGCACAGTCAAGTTCTGTAAAGGGTAAATTAGAGGTAATCGCAGAGGGAAAACTCGAAGATTGAGGAGAGCTTGGGGGGACCCCCATGATTAGCCAGCATGAGCTGAGTGAAGATCCAGCCAAGGAAACCGAGGGACATTTCTGAAAAGGAGGAAGATGGTAGCTGGTGGGAAGGGATAGATGAAGAAGACATGGATGTATCAGTAGATAGTAGGGAAGTAAGTGTGGATAATGGCCTGGGGAAGAGAACTGAGGAGTGGTTGATAGTGGGGATGAAGAAAAGTCTTGGAAACATGGTGGCAACAGGTTGGTTGGTTGAATAGGGAATAGAATAGATCAGTGGTCAAAAGGCAGAGAGACCTGAGCTGAGAATCAACCATTGCAGGATCTTTGACAATTTATAATTTGACCTGAGCTTTGAATTGAAATGTTCTCTGCATCCTAGCCAGATCACTTGATCTGCTAACTGGGTGTAATCAAGTTTAATTAGATATGGAAAGGATGCTTGATAAAGTGGGAAAGAAATTGGACCTAAAGTCAGGAGACATGGGTT
This sequence comes from Dromiciops gliroides, assembly GCF_019393635.1. NCBI lineage: Eukaryota > Metazoa > Chordata > Mammalia > Microbiotheria > Microbiotheriidae > Dromiciops > Dromiciops gliroides. The sequence goes on from NC_057862.1 coordinate 683,351,572, forward strand.
CAACTGGGAGATGGTAGATAAAGAGCATTGAAGTCTCATAAGATGTAATTCCAACAAAAATTAATGTAAAAACTTGCACTTGAACAAAAACTCCCATTTCACAAGTGTAAGATGGCAAAAAAAAGACCTGAGTGCATTAGTAAACGCCTTCTTGATATGAGACGGCGTTGTCCTATAGAAGCGAGCAATTGTGGCCCATATTAAAAGGGGCACAGCTTCCAGCAATAGGCAAGCAAGAGCCCCCCTTATTTGGAGTATGGCCCCATGGTTTAAGAAGGTCCCTAATGAACTGGAGGGTGCCCATAGGGAGACAGGATACTGCAGGGCAGGGATGGGGTTTGATGTGGGAGAAGCGACCAGATGTTCCAGAAGACAGAACCAGAAGCAATGAAAGTGTCCTCTTGGCCTGGGCAGCAGAAAAACAACTGGTAGGTTCCCCCTCCCTGGAGATCTTCCGGCGAACTGGATGGCCACTTATGTGTTGGAGTGGGGATTCCTCTCCATGTATTAACCAGACTAGATGGATGAAGAAATCCTGACTCCAGATGGTGAGATTCTCTAAAAACCTACCTTTTACTAGCGTTTACTAGCTGTGTATCCTTGGGCCAGTCACTTAACTTTTATAGGACAGCCAGGTGGCTCAGTGGATTGAACGCTAGACCTGAAGTTGGGAGGACCTGAATTCCAATCCACCTCTGTAACCGTGGGCCAGTCACTTAACCCCAATCGCCTTAAACATCCGGGGCCATCTCCAGTTATCCGGATGTATGTATATCTTACCACTGGTTCCCGATCGCTCTGGAAGAGAGAGTGAGGTTGGTCACCTTGCATAGCCCTCCCTCACTTGCAAGTCATGACATCGTCCCAGTGTTATGGTCTTCTTCGAGAATGAAGGGCAAACAGTAAGCCTCAGTTTCTTTTCTAAAGTGGAGTTAGTATTACCTCACAAGGTGGTTGTCAGGATCAAATGAGCATCATGTATATAAAATACTCTGAAAAATCTTCATATGAATGTCTTGCATTTGAGTTGTAACATAGGAAACATGTTAGGCAACTTCTTTTATGGTGGAATAAGGATATAGCACAAGAGATATGAAACAGGAACTAACTCAGTTTCAGTCATTCACACTATTCATCTTGGAGCTTGTTTTTAATTATTTACTCACTTCTGAGTGGAACTTAGGACAGTGGCTTCTGCTCTGTCCAGAATGGAGATTGCCCATTCTGGTAGATAGGGTGTGGATTCCCTGGCTTCATCAGGCATCCAGACCGGCTGAATACACATTGTGAAACATCTGTTCATGTCAAAAAGTCAAAGCCTTTCACTGAAATACCAGGCTTATGCAAAAAAAGAGGCTTTTTAATTTATCCTTGGGTGTTTATAGGATTGGGAGCTCTCAACACTTCCTTAGTGCCCCATCCTGACATAGAAACGGCCTTGGGTTCTCCAAATTTCTTACTGGGTCCTGAGGCTAGACAGATAGACAGACAGACTGGTATATTGGCCCAATGATAGACAACATGCCCATCCTACAAAGATCAGCCTTGGTAAAGTCTCCTTTTCAGGTTGGCTACTAGACAGTAGATTTATTTGAGCCACAGCCAGCTAATGAAGTAGCCATCTGCGTGCAGAACAAATAAAAAACCCCCACCATGTATTAATGAGTGGAGGGAGTACCCAGGCCAGTGAGATAAAAAAACGAATGGAAGGGGGCAGCTAGGTGGTGCAGTAGATAGAGCACTGGCCCTGGATTCAGGCAGACCTGAGTTCAAATCCAGCCTCAGACACTTGACACTTACTAGCTGTGTGACCCTGGGCAAGTCACTTAACCCCAATTGCCTCACACACACACACACACAGACACGCAAATTAAAAAAAAAACAAAACGAATGGAAGCATTATCTTCTATAGGTGGCTGGTAGTGATGCAGGTAGAGCATTGGGCCTGAAGTTGACCCAAGTTCAAATTCAGCTTCAGTCACCTAACAGTTGTATGACCCTGGGCAAGTCACTTCACCTCTATTTGCTTCAGTTTTCCCAGTTGTAAAATGGAGAAAGTATCACCTACCTCCCAGGGTTGTTGAGGATTGAAGAAGATATTTGTACAGTGTTTAGCACAATGCCTGGCGTATAGTAGGTGCTTAATAAATGCTTGTTTCCTTCCTTCCAAAAGCTTGGTGTTGATATCTTAGAATTCTAGAGTGGGATGTACTCTTAGGAGGTATCTGCTCCACCTCCCTCATTAGGAATGTGCTCCAGAGAGACTGACTCAAGTTGGTAGCAGAACCAGGGCTGGAATTCAGATTTGGCTCCTAAAATACTTGTTCTTTCTTTGTTCTCCCCTGGGAGGCTTCGCGTTGGTGGCATGACTAGATGAATCCAGCACTTGGCACAGTGCCTCACATAAAGGAGACACTTAATAAATGTTTGTGGGCTGACCGGCCAACTGACTGAACTCACGCGTTGAATTGGCTGCTCCCGCCTCTGAAATTGTGAGCTTTGGATCCTCAGGCCAGAGGTCAGCCGGGTAGCGAGAAGGGCTGCCTCGTGGACGAGGGATTCGGTTTGTTCTCTGGCCCACGGTGAGACTGTTAGGCCGAAAGCCTCCTTGCCCCCATGAAGTAGTAACCATTGTAAAGGTGGGAGGGCCAGGGACACAAGTAGAAAATGTGTGCGAGGAGGATGGAGATGGTGCAGAGGGAGTGGATCAAGGAAGCTGGTGGAGGATGTGGCCCCTGACCTTCTGATTGGAAGGAAAGCTGCATTCCAGCTGCTTGTTGGAAGACATGGAGGAGTCGCATGGAATGTCATCATAGGAACAGCCAGGAGACCAGTTAGACTGGGACGGAGGAGCTATGCCAGACAGGGGAGTTTATCGTTTTCCCCCCAGGGCACTTGGGAGTCATTCGGAGTAGGAGATGTCACAGAAATCGACATTTTATGAATATCATTTAGCTTTGTGGTGGTTGTGTTGGCGAGCAGGAAGAAATGTCAAGAGTGTTGCAATAATCCAGGCCAGAGGTATGGAAGGCCTGAACTAGGGCGGAGGCTGAGGGAGTAGAGAGAAGGGGATAGAGGTCACAGTGAAGAGGAAGAACAGGGTTTGGCCTTGTTGAGTCTAGGGAAAGAATTAGGCAATGACCTGATAAAGGAGTTTCAGAGTTCATGAGCCCCGGTGGGGCATTTATGGATAATGGCACCCTCTCTGAGTGTAACTAGAGTGACAGATTAGGTGCCGGGAAACAAATTGACTGAAGTCCCCTAGTGTGAGGCCAGGAGTTGGGGTAGGGAGAAAGCTTGTGAGTGAGCCAAATATTGAATATTAAACTTACTGAGGAAGGAAGGAAGGAACATGTTCTCGGCATCAAGATCTGATTTGTGGACATCCGGAGAAGAGGTTACCGAGAGAGCAGAAGTGGCATTGGTGAGATAGGAGCACCCACCATGACCTTGACGTCAGGACGACAGGTGGAAGAATGAGAATATAGGCAATATTGTTGAGGGATGTGGCATCAACAGGAGAAGTTGGGTCTCGGAGCCAGAAAATGGATGGAGTGAGAAAAGAAAAGGTTTAAAATGAAAACAAGTCTGCTTGTTAGGGAGCAGGCATTCCATAGAGAAGAATGCTGGGAGACATCACCCTGTTCCTATGTGGCTGCCTCTGAGGCTCCAAGCTCAAGGTAAAACTGGTTGGAGTCTCTGATCACAGAGAGACAGGGGCTCCTCTGGGAAGAGCCCATTTCTCCCCGACTCTCAGGCCAGTCATTACTACTCAAGTGATAAGGTTATTTCAGCGCTTCCCTCCTGCAGTTGTTTTATGAGGGTCAAATGAGATACTCCGCATGAATGCTTAGCACAGGACCTGGCACAAAGGAGGTCTGATTTCCCTCCCTCTTATAGAGTATAATGCCCAGGAGCATGTATGGTAGGGGCATTACAGAAGAATCAAGTTCTGAGGGAAGCCTGAGGAGACATCATGATCTCCACAGTATTTGTCCATCAGGTTGCTGGGCAATGGGGCCTCATGGGATCATCAGATATGCCTATATCTGATAAGCTCCCTGAGGGCAGGGTGTCGAGTCAACAGAAATTTCTAAAGTGCCAAGGACACAGAGCTGTCCCTGTAGATAGGAAAGCCACCATGACTGACCAGCATGAAGAAACCCTTTCTTTGTACACGTGGGGGAATGGCGACTGGAACTAGGAGCCTCTGTTTAAAAACCCCCCACCCCTTATAATGGTTGCTTTAGTTTTCATTCCTTCCTCCCTAACTTCCTAACTTTTCCCCTCCCCTTCCCAGAGAGCCATCCCTTGTAACAAAACTGAAAAAGAAGGAACAGAAACAGTTTCAGAAATCCATCAAACTGCCAAGAAGGAAGGGAGGTGTGTTTTCTCGCTGCTTTGTTGGTCAAACTCAGTCCTCAGCCACAAAAATTAGTGTTCTATTTATCTTCTTTTTTTTTTTTGTGAGGCAGTTGGGGTTAAGTGACTTGCCCAGGGTCACACAACTAGTGTCATGTGTCTGAGGCCGAATTTGAACTCAGGTCCTCCTGAATCCAGGGCCGGTGTTCTATCCGTTGTGCCACCTAACTGCCACGCAAAGTGCTTTTTTATATATAACTCATTGGAACCTTACAACAGCCCTGGGATGGAGGTGCTGTTATCACTGTTGTTTTATAAACGGGGAAACTAAGGCACGATGAGGTTAGGTGACTTGTCCGGAGTCACGCAGCTCTAAAATGTCTGAGGCAATATCCTGTCTCCCTGACTCCAAGTCCTGTGCTCTCTCCATTGTACTGCCAAGCTGCTCTTTGAATATTCTTCCTTTCACAACCCATTGGGTCACACTTTGCTTCCTAAGTTCTGAGCCCCAGTCCTGCAGGACCAAAGTAGCTTTTAAAGATCATGAGTTGGAACAGGGTCCTCAGCTAACCCATGGATTGCCTTCCTAAAGTTGGCCTGTCAGGCAGTTGTTTGGAGCTCTTTGCAGAGAAACAATGTCAGGCAGCCTTGGTTAGGTTCCTAGCCTAGCCCGGGTGACTCATTCATGATGAACCTTAAGTGTCAGCCGTCATGACTGTACTATGTGAGAAAGACATCCTCAGTCCCCACTAGGGAGTACTGGTGGGGTAGTGGGAAGTGCAAGAAGCTCAGAGATTGGAGAGGCTTCAAAACCATCCCTTTCAAACTAGACCCTCCCACAATTCCCTCTAAAATAGGCCCAACCAGTGACCTTCCTTTGACTGAGGACACGTTCCCTCTAAGCCGCCCATTCATTTCACTTTTGGACAGCTCCAGTTGTTTAATTGGTTTTTCCTAGCATCGAGCCATTATCTTCCCCGGAGTAACTACTTGTAGCCATTGTTTCTGGTTCTGGCCTCTGGGGCTGGGAGAGAATAAATCTAGGCTCCATTCCACAAAACAGTCCTTCAGATATTCACTCAGGGCTTGCTATGTTGCTATGTGCAGCTACTGCGGAAGGTGGTGGGGATACAGAGACAAAAGCAAAACGGCCCCTGTCTTCAAGAAGCTTACCTTCAAATAAGGGAGACCGTGTATATACACACACACACACACACACACACACACACACACGTATACACATACACACGTAACCTGGGCCCCCAAAGCCTGTTGGTATGGGCCTCTCATTTGTAGAGATCAGTGCCCCTTCAGGCTCTCTTCTGGTTTCCAGCTTTGAGAAGGAGGATGGATGATGCCACCCCTACTTCCGGATGCTGAAGGGAGATTAAGACCAACATAAGAGGAGCCGGCAGCCTCCATCTTACCCATCCCCAGCTTGCTATGTTGGGGACTTTTCTGAATGGGAGAGCTCCTTCACTTTGTATCGTCTGACATGTATTTTCCTATGGATCCTTTCTCTGATTTCTCTTGTGTCACAGCTGGGATCAATTCTTCAAGTCTACTCATTGTGGAACTGGCATTTTGTGGGTACAAAGCTTGCATCCTCCTTTCTCCATTAAAGAACTCAAGATCAGAAGTTTAGCTCGGACCTGAAAACCACATCCCCCAGACAAATATTATTTAAGGGAGCAGATAGATATAACTCAAGCCTGGGGCTCCTTCTCTCTTAGGAGAGTGGCACGGCCAAGCTTCTGGCCTCAACCTCCTGCTTCCTGTCCTGGCAGGGCTTGGTCTTCCTTGAAGAAGGGTAGGGGCACGGGATGCCTGTTCTGCCTCCCTTTGATCCGCAGGATATCCCCGTGTTGCATGGGGGGAAACACCCCTCAGTATGCACAAAACAAACGAAAGGTCCCCTTGGGCATGTGTGTGTTGGGAGCCAGATGGCAGGGTGGGTGGGATCTCTGAACTGTGCCAACTGAGAAAGGCCTCATGGGAAAGGTTGTGTTTGAACTGAGTCATGAAGGAAACCAGAGATTCCAAGGGGGGGGGGAGGGGCTGCATTCCAGGCCTTGATGGGGAGGGGCGGGGTGAGGGGCAGCCAGTGCAAAAGCCTTAAAACCGGACAATGAGGGGGCAGCTGGTGGTGCAGTGGATAAAGCACCAGCCCAGGAGTCAGGAGGACCTGAGTTCAAGTTTGGCCTCAGACACTTGATACTTACTAGCTGTGTGACCCTGGCCAAGTCACTTAACCCCCATTGCCCCCCCCCAACAAAACAAAACAAAAAAACCCTGGACAATGAGTTCCTATATGAAGTACTCTTAATCCCCACATATAAGGAAACTGAGGATCAGAGTTGTGTTCACCCAGGGTGACAAGCAGGATTTGAATCCAAGTCTTCTTGACTCAGCCCCACATTCTCAGCTGCTAAGAGAAGCAGCTCTAGGTAGCAGTTGGCTGGGGATGGGGACCCGGGGAGAGGGAGAGGGGAGGAGCCGGGAGGGAGGCTACTGTGGCTGCCATCTATAAAGGTCAAATATAAGTATGCTGCCTCTGGCAGACACTTGAATGAATAAGTGGCGTTTGCGTAAGCCGAGGACTGCTTGTCCTTCTTAGTGTGATTGTACAGCAAAGCAGGCTGGGGGTGAGGGCAGGCCGCTTGTTTTCTCAGCTGAAGAAACAGCCACGGGGTCCGATCTTGGTTGATTCCGTGCCCTCAGAAGGCTGTCCCAGACTCATGAGGATGCTGACATCCTTGAGCCAGATTTGATGAATCCCAGGCAACCTTAGCTCATGCTGGGCTGAGTCCTTGCTTGTGGGTGGGGCGTGTGGTTCGAGCCCTGTATTTTGGGGGAAGAGGGCCCAGGTTTGGATTCCTGCTTGGCAGCTTACTCAGTGGGGCTTTGGACAAGTCTTTGGGCCTCAGTTTCTTCTGTAAGAGGGGGGCAGGGAGAGAGTGGATGGCCTCTGAGGTCTTTTCCATCTCTCCGTTTATGATGGTTGGAGTTTCAGTAGCGCTCCAAAGCTGGGAGATATCTTAGAGATCCTGTCTTCCAACTGAGGCTCAGGGAAGGTTAGTGACTTTCAGAGGCAGCATTTGAACCAAGACCTCAGACTCTACTGCCAGTACACTTCCCATTGAACCACGATCCCCTCCTTGGCTGCTGCTCTGTCAAATCTAAGGCAGGAGCCACCATGCCCGATTGAGCATCCAATGGCAAAGGCTCGGCCCAGAGGATGGAGACAGGCAGCCCTAGGCTACGTGGCTCCTGTGCTGTTGGCTTCCTCCCACGGCTGCCATCCAGCCGGGTTAGTCCTCACCTGGCCCAGAGGGAGGCAAGCTAGGGAACCATGGACCTGGATTCTTTATAGGCCAATGACTGAAGCAGCGAGGTCCAACACCCATGGGTCTGCACCTTTGAACCTGCTCTGCTTCCTGGGCCGGATGTAGGCTGGCACTGACGCAGTGTGGAAACTAGGCTTCTGGGTGACTGTCTGTCGGCGAGGCGTTGCGTCAGCTGTTTGGGCTTCCCAGGTCGTGGAACAAGTTCTTCTGGTCTAGTCTGAGATCTTTGGCAAAGAGGGAGGGATCTTGCGCAGATTTAGAGCTGCTCTGAGTGCTCCGTGGGCCTTTGGGCATTCCCAATGAATTCTGTGAGCCGTGATGAATTTCCTGGCATGTGTACGTAATGAGGAAACTGAGGCACAGAGTGACTTCCCCAAGGACTCAGGCCAGCTCTACACACCCTGACATCCAGCTGCCTCTAGTCCAACCCCCGCATTTTTAGAGATGAGGACACTGAACTCCAGAGAGAAATGATTTACCTACGGTCACTCAGGCAGGAACTACTAAAGGTCAGAGCGGGGTTCTGAACCCACGTCCAGCTCGGTACTCTTCAGTCTCATGTGGCCGGGGGCTGGCTCAGAGACCCTCCAGAGCCTGCATTTCTCCTCCCCTCCCTCCGTGCCCCCGCCCCCTCACCCCACCTCCACGCCCACCTCCCTCCCCCCCCCCCGCCCCCCTTGCCCCTTCCAGCCAGAAGCTGGAGCTAGATGTGGATGCTCTGCCTTCTGGTCCTGTCCCCCCCCCCCCCCGCCAAAAGCTAGCCCGATGCCTCCAGGCCACCCGCCCTTCTGCAGTCTCGATCTCGCCACGTGGGGCTTACTGTCCCCACGTACACACACGTACCCACTGTGAAGGCCGGATCTCCGGCCGCAGGTTCCCTGGAGGGGAAAAGGGAGGCGCAGGGCTACGGGGGAAGCTGATTGGCTGGGAGAGCAGTGGTATGAGCTGGGGTCCCGCCCCACAGGAGGCCTTGCTTTGGGAGAGGAGGGAGGAAGCTGGAGTCTGTTGCTTAGCCATGGGAACCCGCTACTCTATCCCCACTCGGGGGTGGGATGGGTCTGCGCGGCGCGGGAGGGGCAGAAGGGTCAGCCACAGGAACGAAGAGCACTCACTGCTAAAAGCACGATCCCGCTGCAGGCCCCAGTGGGTGCCGGGTGTACCAGCGCATGGGGGAAGGAGGCAACCCTGGCGGCCGACAGAGTATGAACGAATGAGCGAGTGAGTGCACGCACCAAGGCAGGGATGGATGGATGAATGAATGGACGGAGGGGTGGGTGGATAGATGGATGGATGGATGGATGAATGAATGAATGAATGAATGAATGAATGAATGAATGAATGAATGGACGGGAGGAGGGACGGATGGGTGAGTGGACGGATGTGGGATGTATGAATGGATGAACCAACAAGCGTTCATTAAGCGTTTGCTGTTTGCGGGGCAATGTTTTAAGCGCTGTGGATGTAAAGACAAAAGTGAGACTTTCGCTCCGAGGCTCTCGGAGTTCACACTGTAAGAGGGAGAGACCACACAGCGAAGGGGGGGAGGGGGGGAGGTGATGGCTAGGGGAGGGGGCGTGAGTTTGGGTAGGTACAAAGCGGTGAGTGCAGGGGCCACTGGGCAGACCACAAACACACCCCTATCAGTCAGAATCCCTAGTCTGCCGTTGGATGGTTTGCAGTCTCCAGAGCCAGAAGTGGAGGGCTGGGGCTGCGGGAGGGGTGATGGATACCAGCCCGTGGACAGGCTGCATAAAATAATCGAGGTGAACGCATGGCTCTGTCTTAAGACCCCCTAGATTTAGTGGGATCTCACCAATCAGGACAGCCCGGTTCCAGGGAGGGCGCGCACTCTTGTACATCCTGTTGCATCCATCCATCCATTCATCCACCCACCTATCCACCCTTCCATCCATCCATCCATCCATCCATCCATCCACCCACCTATCCACCCATCCATCCATCCATCCATCCATCCATCCATCCATCCATCCATCCATCCATCCATCCATCCATCCATCCATCCATCCATCCATCCATCTATCCATCCACATTTATTAAGTGCCAGACACAGTTCAAGACTCTGGGGTTACAGAGAAAGGCAAACAGTGCCTGCTCTCAGGGAACTCTCCTAAGGGGAGGGGTGGGGGGAGACAACATGGGAACTGCTATGTCAGAACAAGACGATAAGGCTGGAGTGGAGGGGATGAGTAGAGGGAAGGCATCAGAATTGAAGGGGAAGGGCCGGTCAGGGAAGTCGGGAGGCAGAGAGCAGGAGGGAGAGCAGCTCGGGACTGGGGGACAGCCAGAGAGGATGCCTCTTCTCCTGCTGGAGTGGCCTGTGAGAGAAACAGCAAGGAGGCCGGGGTCACTGGGGTCCTTGAGGACTTGAGGGACGGGGTGTGTGTGTAAGGTGTAAGAAGACTAGAAACGGGGGCAGCTAGGGTGGTGCAGTGGATAAAGAATCAGCCCAGGATTCAGGAGGACCTGAGTTCAAGTTTGGCCTCAGACACTTGACACTTACTAGCTGTGTGACCTTGGCCAAGTCACTTAACCCTCATTGCCCTGCAAAAAAAAGAGAAGACTGGAAACTTTTTGGGAGAATGGGGACAGGGCTCTAAGGACCTTAAAAGGCAAACAAAAGGGACATTTTTTCTATGATGTTTCTCCCAAACAACTCCCTCCATGTCAGGGAGGTAATCTTTCTGGACCAGGACTTCGAGGAGCCCCTCTGAGCCTGTAAGGAATCTGTCAAACAGAGAGAGTAGCTTGGAGGAAGGTTCTTAGGGACTCCTGCCCTGGGGGGAGTGTTATCTGGGAGCACAGGGTCCTGGGAGGAGGGGCAGCTTCCTGTGCAGGAACCCAGGCTGTGACAACAGAAAACAGTCAAATAATTTCCATGGGACACAACCCAAAAATGGCCAAATGGGAGGCATTAACAAATCACAGAATTTGAGTCAAAAGAGCCACAAGCAGCCTCAAGTCCAAGCAATACTGGAAAGAAATTACCACTCTGCCCTTTTGGACAATTGATTATCCAGCCTCTGCCTGGGGACCCCCAATGAGGGAGAACCCGTCACCTTATTTCATTTTTGAATAATTGATGATTAGGAAATAAATGCTGAAAGCGAGCCTAAATCAGCCTCTTGACTCTCCTACCCATTGTGACTGGTTATACTCCTCTGAAGCCAAGCAGAAATTTCCTCCTGGAGAGGAAGGAATAGTTTACCTCTCAGATCTATGGAAAGGAGAAGAATTTATGACCAAATAAGAGATAGAGAATAAATATTATGAAATGAAAAATGGATGGTTTTGATTAAATTAAATTAAAAAGGTTTTGTACAAACAGAAGCAATGCAGCCAAAATTAGAAGGGAAGCAGAAAGCTGGGAAATAATTTTTACAGTCAGTGTTTCTGATAAAGGCCTCATTTCTGAAATATATAGGGAACTAAATCAAATTTATAAGAAGGCAAGTCATTCCCCAATTAAGAAATGGTCCAAGGATATGAACAGGCAGTTTTTCTGATAAAGAAATCAAAGCTATCCATTGCCATATGAAAAAATACTCTAAATCACTATTGATTAGAGAAATGCAAATTAAAACAACTCTGAAGTACCACCTCACACCTATCAGATTTGCTAATATGACAAAAAAGGAAAATAATAAATGTTGGAGAAGTTGTAGAAAAATTGGAACACTAATACATTGTTGGTGGAGCTGTGAATTGATCCAGCCATTCTGGAGAGCAATTTGTAACTATACCCAAAGGGCTATGAGACTGTGCATACCCTTCGACCAAGTAATACCACTACTAGGTCTGTATCCCAAAGAGATCATGAAAAAGGGAAAAGGACCTACATGTACAAAAATATTTATAGTAGCTCTCTTTGTGGTGGCAAAGAATTGAAAATCGAGGGAATACCCATCAATTGGGGAATGGCTAAACAAGTTGTCGTATATGAATGTAATGGCATGCTATTGTGCTGTAACAAATGATGAGCAGGTAGATTTAAGAAAAACCTGGAAAGACTTAAGTGGACTGGTGCTGAGTGAAGTGAGCAGAACCAGGAGAACTTTGTACTCAGTAACAGGAACTTTGTATGATGATCAACTGTGATAGATTTGGCTCTTCTCAGCGGTACAATGATCCAAAACAATTCCAAAGAACTTATGATGGAAATGTTCTCCACATCCAGAAAAAAAGTACTGTGGATTCTGAATGCAGATTGAACCTTACTATTTCTACTTTTTCTTTTTGAGGTTTTCCCCTTTCGATTCTTCTTTCACAGCATGACTAATGCAGAAATATGCTTAATGTTATTATACATAATATAATGTTATTATATCTGATGTAGGGTATGTATATACCCTATATCAGATTGCTTTCTGTCTTGGGCAGAGGGGAGGGAAGGGAGGAAGGGAGAAAAATTTGTAACTAAAAATCTTATGAAAACAAATATTGAAAACAATCTTTACATGTAACTGGAAAATAATAAAATAATTTTATGATTTTTTTTAAAAGAAAAGGTTAAGGAAAAAGAAATCACAAAATATTTCTTTGAACTAAAATTTTGTAGGTCTGACTTTAGATTTAAAGACAAATTTAATAATAAAATTAACAACAATTTGGAAAAAAAAAACTAGCTCTCCTAAGTCTTTACTCTTGTTCCTTCAATGGCTCCTCATACATCATGAGCTCAAACCCTCCTGCATCCTGGTTATCTTTCTCTGTACTCTCTCTACCTAATCCACATCCTTCTTAAACTGTGATGCCCAGTGTGAGGAAAAAATTCATCCTCTTCTCAATAATTCTCAGGAACTCAGCAGCATGGTGACAAAGGCTCTTTATTTTCTTCTCATGAGAAGGAGGCACCCTAGTGTGCAGCTAGTGGGTGCTCAGAAAGGGGGTCACAGGCCATGTTTTATACCCTAGTCCCTAATGTGAATGGACCCTCCCTTTTTTTCATCATTGGTATGATTACTCAAGGGTTACAATCTATGTGCAAAAAACTAGCTAATCTGAACACAGTATTCCCACCCCTCTTCTTTGTATGGGAATAACTCAGGAGTAGACCTTATACTTCCTTATATGGACACAATTCCTGAGCAGACCTTATTGAGACCAGGGCTCCTTGAACCATGTGACCTTGCTAACCTGAGGGGGAGGAGGGGATCTGAGACCTTTGTCCTACAAACAGGTCAGGGGAGTATGACTGACTGTTATATCCACATTGAGAGGAGACAACTACCCATTTCTCACACCCAGGTTTGAACAAAGGACTCCAGATGAGGTCTGACAGGAGCAGAGCACTGTGGCATTATCACCCCTTAGTCCTGGAAGCTATGCTTTTCCAAATATAGTCCAAGACCTCATTTTCTGACCACTACCACCCATGGCTGAGTTATCTGAAGCTTGTAGTCCACTCTTATCACCAGATCCTTTTTGGAACAATGTACCTAAGTGCAAGATTTTCCATTTATTCCTATTGAATTGCCTCTTATGAGCTTCAACCCAGTTCTCTCACTTGTCAAGATCCCTTTGGATCCTGACTCTGGCATCCATATTATTATTCCCCCCTCCCATCTTTGAGTCATTAGATGAACATCCCTACTATCTGTCATGGGCTTTGCCCACACCTTGCAGCAACTACTCGGAGAGCCAATTACTATACCTAGATAAGTATCCTAAGGGCTTAGCAGGCTGATAACTATAGGCTCAGGTAAGAAGAATTAAACATGGTTGTAAAATAGAGGGTTGGGGAGAAGAATCTGAAAAACAGGGCTGTGTAAGGTGGGTGGGGTTAGGCTGTGAAGAGCTTTAAAAGCAAAAGAGGTGTGTGCTTAGATTTTATCTTGGGGCAAGAGGAAGCCAGGGGAGTCACATGCTAACTGTGTAGGATGGATGGAGTGGGGTGAGACTTGAGAGAGGGAAACCCATTAGGTGGACCACAGGTAATGGAACTAAGGTGGTAACTATGAGAGTAGAGAAAAGGGGTTGGATAGGAGAGACATTGTGAAGATAACAGGAGCAAAATTTGGCCACCATTTGGATGCTAGTCTCAGTTTACACATCTGTACAATGGGGATAATGATAACACCTACCTCACAGAGTTGTTGTGAAGATCAAATAAGATTACAAGTAAAAAAGTGCTTTGCAAATGGTATAATGATGTCTACAGGTTTATTGTTGTTGGTATTATTTGTGGGGTGAATGAAAGTGGGAAGTCCAAGATAATTCTGAGCTTATGAACTTAGGCATCTGAAAGGATTGTGGTACCTTTGATGGAAATAGGAAAGTGTGTGTGTGTGTGTGTGGGGGGGGAGTACAATTACCATGCCTTTGTACTGGCCTGGGATCTGCCTCAAAATCTATGTTTTCTTTAAGATGAAGGTCATACAGCATCTTCAGGATGAATCCTTTCCTCATTCCCCTCCAGCTGCTTGGGCTCTCCATTTGAAGATACCTTGTATTTACCTACTTTGTATGTATTTGTATTTATTCCCTTTATATTTGTGCTGTATATATTTTTATATGTACTTGTCTCTTCCTTTATAAGCTAAGCTCATTGTGAACAGGGATGGTTTCATTCTTTAAGTCTGAATGCCCAGTGCTTACACATAATTGGTGCTGAATAAATACTTAACTGATTATTTGATGTGTCCTTTTCCTGTGTTTGACAACTGAATTACCACTTACATAAATTCATATATGGATGGATAGATAGATAAATAGTTGTATATCTACATTTCTATATATTTATATTTCTGTTTCTATCATCTATTCATTCCTGTTCTCTCTCTCTCTCTCTCCCTTTCTCCTATCTTATTTGTGTTGGGTCATTTATTTCCATCATCTCAATACCTGGGTTTCAGATGTTTCCTCACATAAGGCCCTTATCCCTAGGTCTTTCCATTGGAGATCTTTAATATTGATAGTGGACTGGTTTTCCCAGCACTTTTTGTCAAATACTGAGTTCCTATCCCAGAAGCTGGAATCTTTGGGTTTATCAAATAGTAGATTACTATCGTCATTTACTACTGTGTCTCCTGTGCCTACCCTGTTCCATTGATCCACCACTCTATTTCTTAGCCAGTACCAAATAGTTTTGATGATTGTCACTTTATAGTAAAGCTTCAGATTTGGTACAGCTAGCCCACCTTCCTGTGTATTTTTTTTCATTAGTTCCCTTGATATTCTTGACCTTTTGTTCTTCTAGATGAATTTTGTTATTATTTTTTCTAACTCTATAAAATAATTTTTAGGTAGTCTGATTGGTATGGCACTGAATAATTAAATTAATTTAGGTAGAATTGTCATTTTTATCATATTAGCTCAGCCTATTCATGAGCAATTGATTTTTTTCTAATTACTTAGATCTGATTTTATTTGTGTGAAAAGTGTTTTGTAATTGTGTTCATAGAGTTCCTGGGTTTGTCTTGGCAGGTAGATTCCCAAGTATTTTATATTGTCCACAGTCACTTTAAATGGAATTTCTCTTTCTTTCTCTTGCTGCTGAGCTTTGTTGGTCATGTATAGAAATGCTGATGATTTATGTGGGTTTATTTTATATACTGCAACCTTGCTAAAATTGTTAATTGTTTCAGGTAGTTTTTTAGTTGATTCTCTAAGTATACCATTATATAATCTGCAAAGAGTGAAAGTTTTCTTTCCTCCTTGCCTATTCTAATTCCTTTAATTCCTTTAACATTTCTAGTATAATGTTAAATAAAAGAGGTGATAATGGACATTCTTATTTCACCTTGATCTTATTGGGAATGCCTCTAACTTATCCCCATTACATATAATATTTGCTGATAGTTTTAGGTAGATACTGCTTGTTATTTTAAGGAAAATTCCACCTATTCCTATGCCCTCTAGTGTTTTTAATAGGAATGGGTATTGTATTTTGTCAAATGCTTTCTCTGCATTTATTGAGATGATCATATGATTTTGTTTAGTTTTGTTATTGATGTGGTTGATTATGTTGATAGTTTTCCTAATGTTGAACCAGCCTTCCATTCCTTGTATAAATCTCACCTGATCATAGTGTATTATCCTGGTGATCACTTGCTGTAATCTTCTTGCTAATATTTTATTTAAGATTTTTGCATCAATATTCATTAGGAGAGGCAGACAGGTGGCACAGTGGATAGAGTACTGGCCCTGGATTCAGGAGGACCTGAGTTCCAATCCAGCCTCAGACACTTGACAGTTACTAGTTGTGTGACCCTGGGCAAGTCACTTAACCCCAATTGCCCCACCCCCAAAAAATATTCATTAGGGAAATTGATCTGTAATTTTCTTTCTCTGTTTTGGCTCTGCCTAGTTTAGGTATCAACACCATATTTGTGTCATAAAAGGAATTTGGTATAACTCCTTCACCATTTTCCCAAATAATTTGTATAGTATTGGAATTAATTGTTCTTTAAATGTTTGGTAGAATTCACTTGTAAATCCATCTGGCCCTGGAGATTTTTTCTTAGGGAGTTCATTGATGTTGTTCAATTTCTTTTTCTAAAATGGGCTTATTTAAGGATTTTATTTCCTCTTCAGTTAATCTGGGCAATTTGTATTTTTGTAGATGTTCATCCATTTCATTTAGATTGTCAGATTTATTGACATACAGTTGGGCAAAATAGAT
Source organism: Dromiciops gliroides (assembly GCF_019393635.1). Taxonomy (NCBI): domain Eukaryota; kingdom Metazoa; phylum Chordata; class Mammalia; order Microbiotheria; family Microbiotheriidae; genus Dromiciops; species Dromiciops gliroides. The sequence continues at coordinate 683,367,922 of NC_057862.1, forward strand.
CCTAATTATTACTTTAATTTCCACTTCATTGGTGGTGAATTCACCCCTTTCATTTTTGATACTAGTAGCCTGGTTTTCTTTCTTTTTTAAAAAAATCAAATTAACTAGAGGATTATCTATTTTATTGATTTTTTCCCTTAAAACCAGCTCTTAGTTTTATTAATTCTGTAGTTTTCTTACTTTCAATTTTATTAATCTCTCCTTTGATTTTCAGAATTTTAAATTTAGTATTTAATTGAGGATTTTTCATTTGTTCTTTTTCTAGCTTTTTTAGTTGCATGCCCAATTCATTGATCTCCTCTTTCTCTATCTTATTCATTTAAGCATTTAGAGATATAAAGTTTCCCCTAAGAACTGCTTTGGCTACATACCAGTTTTGGCATGTTGTTTCATTGTCATTATCTTGGATGGAATTATTGATTGTTTCCACTCATTCTTTAGGATGAGATTATTTAGTTTCTAATTAATTGTCAGTCTACTTTTCTATGGCTCTTTAAATTGATCCCCCTGGGACTCCTTGAAACTTGGGACAGTGCATCTTGTATGCAGTGTCCCACTTTAAGAAGGAGTAAAAGTCAAGAAATAGCCTGGCAAGATGAGCAGGCAGAAAAAGATGCAGACCATAGAAAGTTTCTTTGTTGACAAGGAAGATCTAGATACACCCTCAGACAAAGATAGCAATGTCAGGGTTCCTACATCCAAAGCTTCCAGGAAAAATATGAATTGGTCTCAGGCCATAGAAGCACTCAAAAGGGACTTTGAAAATAAAGTGATGTGATGTTTAAATTCTAATTGTGTGGTCACTTTAAATTAGAAGCTTTAGCATCAGTCTCTGGGCATTAAATTAAAGCATACTAGGTATTAGTAAAAGAGAACATGTGGAGTTCAGAAAGTTAAGAAAAGGCCTATTTAGCCTAGAGTTCCAGCCTGGTCTGGTTCTTCCTCAAGTCCTCCACCATGAGCCTGCTTCAACCATGAACTCCTCTCAAACTGAGTGTGGAAGCTTTTTATAGGCCTGGAGCAGAGGCGATCCTTAAACACTGCTTCAAGCTGATTGGTAGGCATCATGCAAATCCATTGGTTCACTGGACTTGAAGGTGGTATCAAGTTGAGTTCAAAGTCCTTAGCTTCTGAGAACAATACCTTCTTAAGGGCTAGCCAGGTGTGGTTACAATCCAATTAACTTGAAGTAGGCTAATCAGCAAAGTCAATCACTCTCACTTAATTCAATCAGTTTAGATTAATCTCCAAGTGAGCCTTTGAGTATCTTCCAAATCCCATTATTTTCTCACAGTAAGAGAAGTAGAGGAAAAAATGGAAAGAGAAATGAGAGTGAAAGTTATGAAAAAAAAGTTAGCAGCTTGAAAAGCCAAGTAGAAAAGCTCGCTGAAGAAAATAATTGCCTAAGAATTAGGATTGAATAAATGTAAGCTAATGACTTTATGAGAAACCAAGACAAAATAAAGCAAATCCAAATTAATGAAAAGATAGAGGGCGATGTGAAATATCTTCTTGGAAAAACAGCTGACCTGGAAAATAGATCTAGGAGAGATAATCTGAAAATTATTGGACTACCTGAAAACTATGATCAAGGAAAGAGTTTAGACATCATCTTCCAAGAGATTGTCAGGGAAAATTGCCCTGATAGTCTAGAAGCAGAAGGTAAAATAGAAATTTAAAGAATCTACTGATTATCTCCTGAAAGAGATCCCAAAATGAAAACTTCCAGGAATATTATAGCCAAATTCCAGAACTCCCATGTCAAGGAGAAAATATTGCAAGCAGCCTGAAAGAAACAATTCGAGTATTGTGAAACCACAGTCAGGATAGCACAAGATGTATCAGCTTCTACATTAAAAGATCAGAGGGCATAGAATATGATATTCTGGAGGGCAAAGGAATTGGGATTACAACCAAGAATCACCTACACAGCAAAATTGAATATAATCCTTCAAGGGGAAAAAATGGGGCTTCAATGAAAAAGAGGACTTTCAGGCATTTGTGATGAAAAGACCTTAACTGAATAGAAAATTTGATTTTCAAACACAAGGCCCTGGAGAAGCATAAAAAGGTAAACAGGAAAAAGAAATCATGAGAGATGTTAAAAGGTTAAATTGTTTACATTCCTACATAGGAAGATAATATGTATAACACATAAGAACTTTCTCAGTATTAGGGCAGATGATAGGAATAAATTTAGACAGAGAGTACAGGTAGGAATTGATTATGAAGGAATGATATATGTAAAGCATTTATCTTTTGTTTATCTTTTTTTTTTTTTGTGGGGCAGTCAGAGTTGGGTGGCATACGCAGGGTTGCGCAGCTGGTGAGTGTCTTGTGTCTGAGGCTGGATTTGGTCTCGGATTCTCATGGGTCCAGGGAGGATGCTTTATCTACAGTGTCACCTGGCTGCCCCATGATGACATCTTTAAAATAAAATTAAGAGGTGAGAGTATTGCACTGGGAGAAATGTAAAGGGATAGGTGAAATGGGGTAAACTATCTCACATAAAAGAAGCAAGAAAAAGCTTATGGAGTGAAGGGAAATTTGGGAGAGGAGTGGGGGAGTGAATGAGCCTTACACTCATCAGAATTGGCTCAAAGAGGGAATAACATACACACCCAAGTGCGGGAAAGTGGGAAGGGGAAGAAAATAAGGGGAAGGGGTGAAGGAAGGGAGGGCAGATTGGAGGAGGGGAAATCAGAAGCAAAACACTTTTGAGGAGGTATAGGGTAAAAGAAGATAGAAAATTGAGTGAATATCATGGGGAATGAATAGGATGGAGGGAAACATAGTTATGTAAGGGCCAAATTTAATTTGGGGAGTGTTAATTAGGAGGCTCGCCATAATATTGGGGTAAGAAAGGAGGTTAACAGCCTCTTTAAAAAAACAAAATGGTTTATTAATGGGAACAAATTTAAAACACAAATAAAGTTACTAGAACTAGGGATAATGAAAAAGGGAATGGGGAAGGAAAAATATACAATCCGCAACTCACCACCACCTAGAAATCAGCAATTTCAAAGAGACACCCACTGCACAGCGCTCCAGCATCTCGATCCCTCCACCACTCACACCAGAGTCAATGTTTCTTCCCTTCTTCCCAGAAAACCCCCCTCCCAACAGGAAAAACCGGGCCATCTGCACACAACCCCAACCTAATTGGCTGGCAGCCCTGATTGACAGAATTAACAGGCAGCTGTAGAACTGCCAGCCTCCCCAGCTTCTGAACACCGAAAGTCACCTTACTTCCCTCACCCAGCTTCTAATCAGGGTAATTTGGCCAGGCCCATGTAGTTGGCATGTCGTTATGATATGAGCTGCAGTGCCATGGCAATGGCCATAGTTTGTGGGTGGATCCCCGTGCCAGCTTGGAGGCTGTGGCACCAGGGCTTCTAATTTTAGCCAAATATGGGGGCATAGAAACCTCAAATCACAATTAATTCTTTACAGTAAGCAATAGTAACTGGGGAAAAAAATGAAGCTGAGGCAAGAACAATGTAAGATGAGGATGATGGTGTTGGTGTTGGTGGTACTCACTTTGCTGAGCTATTGTGAAGAAAATTCTGTCAGGTATAAGGTACTATATAGATGTTTGCTTGAATTGTTGTTGCAATAATCAACATCACGGGTGTTTTGTAAGGAAATCTGCTTTTAAAGTACAATATAAATGTAGTCTACTATTAAAAAGATGAGCAAGATGCTATCAGAAAAAACCTGTAAAGACTTACATGAGCTGAAGCAAAGTGAAATGTATTGTATATAAAATAACAGCAATATTATAGGATGATCTGCTGCGAATGACTTATTTATTCTCAGCAGGGCAGTGATCCAAGACAACTCTGAAGGACTTATGAAAAAATGAAATTCATCTACAGAGAAAGAATTGGTGGTATCTGAATACATATGGAAGTATACTTTGCATGATTGCACATGTATAGCTTATGTTAAATTACTTGAGTTCTTAAGGGGGGTAGGGAAGGGGGAAGAGAATTTGGAATGCAAAGTTATAAAAATTGATGCTACAATTTGTTTTTACATGTAAGGTGGGGAAAATTTAAATTAGTTAATTAATTGGGGGCAGCTAGGTGGCTCAGTGGATAAAAGCACTGACCCTGGATTCAGGAGGACTTGAGTTCAAATCTGGCCTCAGACACTTGACACTTACTAGCTGTGTGACCCTGGGCAAGTCATTAACCCTCATTGCTCCACTCCCACTCCCCTACCACACACACAAAAAAATCCCAAAACAAAACAAAAAAAGAAAGTAAGCTAAGTTTCTCTATACAAAGGGTATTTATTTTGTTCCCCCCATGAATCAAATCTGATGAGAGTAAGGTTAAAAAATGCTCACCCCTCCCTTCTTTCCCTCTGATGAGAGTAAGGTTGAAACAATGCTCACCCCTCCCTTCTTTCCCTCTATTTCCCTATAAGTCTTTTTTTTGTGCCTCTTCATATGATGTAATTAACTCCATTCCACCTCCGTTCTCTCTCCTCCCCATTCTCTTTTTATTCTGCCCCTTAGTTTTCTTTATAAAATCACATCAAAGTCAACTTAATAACAATACCCCAATAGAGATACAGAGTTAAAAGTATTATCCTTACTCATAGGGATGTAAACAGTTTAACCTTATTGAACAACCTTTTCTCCCCTGTTTACCTCTTTATACTTCTTTGGATCTTGCATTTGAAGATCAAAATTTTTATTCACTTCTGGTCTTTTCTTCCAGAAACCTTGGAAGTCCCCTATTCCATTGAATGTCCATCTTTTCCCCAAAAGATAATGATCAGTTTTCCTGGGTAGTTGATTCTTGGTTGTAATCCAAGCTCCTTTGTCTTCCAGAATATCATATTCCAAGCCTTGTGAGCTTTTAATGTTGAAGCTGCCAGGTTCTGTGCAATCCTGACTGTGGCTCCTTGATATTTAAATTGTTTCTTTCTGTCTGCTTGGAGTATTTTCTTCTTCATATGATAATTCTGAGATTTGGCTACAATATTCCTTAGAGTTTTCCTTTTGGGGTCTTTTTCAGGAGGAGATTGATGGATTATTTCAATGATGATTTTATCCTCTGATTCTACAATATCAGGGAAGTTCTTGATAATTTCCTGGAATATGTTGTCTAGATTCTTCTTGATCATGGCTTTCAGGTAGTCCAATAATTCTTAGATTATCTCTCCTGGATCTATTTTCCAGGGCAGTTGTCTTTCCAATGAAGTATTTCACATTTTATTCAATTTTTTTTTCAGTCTTTTGCTTGTGCTTGACAGATTCTTGGTGTCTCATGGAGTCATTAGCTTCCATATGCCCAATTTTAATTTTTAAGGCATTATTTTCCTCAGTAAGATTTTGCATCTCCTTTTCCATTTGGCCAATTTTTTTGTCCCATTTGTCCAATTGCGTTTTTTAAGGAAATGTTTTCTTCAGTCAATTTTTGTGCTTCTTTTTCCAGCGGAACTCTCATTTCTCTCATTTCTTTTCCCATTTTTTCTTCTACCTCTTGTTTGATTTTTAAAAATCTTTTTGAGCTCTTCCAAGAAGGCTTTTTGGTCTTGAGACCAGCTCATCTTCCCACTTGAGGCTTCACTTGTAGGCATTTTGACAAACTCATCTGAGTTTGTGTTTTGGTCTTCCCTTTCACCATAGAAGCTTTCAATAGTAAGGGTCCTTTTTGTTTTTTACTCATATTGTATGTAGCCTATTTTCAAGCTTATAAAGTTGAGGTCTGCTCCTGGGACACAGGAGTCACTGCTGTAAGTTTCTTGTGCTGCGGGATAGGGTCCAGGTCACTGACTTTCTGTTCTGAGGCCTCTGTGGGTTTTGGATTCTTCACCACCCTGGGCTTGTTCCCTGTGTTGGGATGGCTTGGCTAAGTCGCACCTGTCCTTTGAGTGGTTCTCTAGCTAGCAGTTTGCCCAGAGATGGCATGCCTGTTGTGCTACCAGACTTCTGAGCAAGGACCAAAGTGCCTCAGCAACCTATTTATGCTGTGCCCAGGTGCCTCCTGCTGACCTGCCCAGATTCCCTCCATGGCATGCTGCTCTCAGCTGGGCTGAGTTGTGCTGTGATGAGCTGCCCTGTGATGAGCTGCCCTGTGATGAGCTGCCTGTGATGAGCTGCCGTCTCCTTTTGCCCAAATGAGACAGACTTTTCCTGAAGTCTTCTAAATTATCTCAAGTAATAAGGTTGTGTCTCTGTCGTTTTGTAGGTTCTGTAGTTCCAGAATCCTTTAGAGGCTTGATTTAATTTTGGTTTTGAGGGAAACTCAGGAGAGCTCAGGCAACTTCCTGGCTTCTCCCTGCCATCTTGGCTCTGCTTCCTACTTGTCACACTTGTATTTTAAGAAGATCAATTGGGGGGCGTCTAGGTGGTGCAGTGGATAAAACACTGGCCCTGGATTCAGGAGTACCTGAGTTCAAATCCAGCCTCAGACACTTGACACTTATTAGCTGTGTGACTCTGGGCAAGTCGCTTAACCCCCATTGCCCCGCAAAAAAAAAAAAAAAAAAAAGAAGATCAATTGGAGTAAGGAGAGATTTGAAGTCGGGAGACCAACCAAAAGTGTATTGCAGTAATCCAGGGCATAGGCTGATGAAGGTCTATACTGTCATGGGGGAAATAGGTAGAGGGGGTCCTTAGGTATTCCTCTTTAAAGAATTACAATTCTCACACGCAACCCAATTAGAATAAAGATGGTCTTTTATTTGGGTGCTTGAGAAAGTGACCAAGAGGGAAGTCAAAGACTTTGCCTTGAGGGGAGTAGATGGCTTAGAGATATCTTTCTCTCCAACTGGAAGGGAGGTCAAAGCTTTTATGGAGGATGAATGAGGGGAGGGTGAACAGATGCCATGACCATCTGACTATGGAAAGTTCCCTTTGGGGGTGGGGAAAGCTGGAATGAGGGGTGGTATGGGAAAGATTCCTGAGAGTCAGGGAGAATTTTCTTTTGGAATGATAGTCCTGACCTCTGGAGTTATCTATGTCTCCTAGCTCAGGTAATAGTCATGCCTAACTAACTTTCCTGCTATAGAATTTAATCTCCCCTGACTTCTTCTTCTTCTTCTTCTTCTTCTTCTTCTTCTTCTTCTTCTTCTTCTTCTTCTTCTTCTTCTTCTTCTTCTTCTTCTTTTTGAAGGGCAATGGGGATTAAGTGACTTACCCAAGGTTACACAGCTAGTAAGTGTCAAGTGTCTGAGGTGGGATTTGAACTCAGGTACTCCTAAATCCAGGGCTGGTGATTTATCCACTGCGCCACCTATCTGCCCCCTCCCCTAACTTCTTAGTCGTGTCTCTCCTGATATCTAGTTGGCCAGTTCAAACTTAAATAGTCCCTTAATTCCTCAATATATCTCAACCACCATGTTAGTACCAAGGTGGTGGCAGTGTCAGAGGAAAGAAAGGGGGTACATACAAGAGATATAATGAAAGTATGCTATTGTTTAGTTGTTTCAGTTATGTTTGATTCTCTGTCACCCCATTTGGGGTTTTCTTGGAGGAAACTTTGACAAACAAGGTTAAGTGACTTGCCCAGAGTCACACAGGTACTAAGTGTCTGAAGCTGGATTTGAACTCAGAAAGATGCTGACTCCACACCCTGTACTTTATCCACTGCAGTGCCACCAAGCTGCCCTATGAAAGTATCCATGGCAAGATTTTTCATCAAAAGAAGGTGAGGAGTAAAGGGTGATACTTGAGTTTTGAGCCTGAGTGACTGGGGTAGTTTGGTGGTCCCCTCCACAGTAATGGGGGATTAAGAAGAGGGAAGACTTTGGGGGTAATGATAATGAGTTCAGATTTGGACATGTGGAGTTTACATATCTGTGAGACATCCAGTTTGAGATGTCCAGGTTAGGAGAGAAGTTAGGGCTGCACAAATAAAGCTGTGAATCAAGTGAAGGTTGTTTGAGGATAAGGGAGACATAGGAATATTTGTAGGCAGTAGGGAACCAGGGAGATATTGAAGATAAGTGATAGTGTGAGAATGACAGAGCAGGCAGAAAGAAGGAATGGGATCACTTGTGCAGGTAAAAGGGTTTGCCTTAGCAAGGGGGAGGGCCACCTCTTCATTTGAGATAGAGTGTCAAAGGAGATAGAACATCTCCCATCCATCCCTTCTAGGTTGATTTGCACTGAAGCATTTTTGTCCATGACATCCTTTTCTCTAAACCTCCTAAAATCTCCTTTCCCAAAGTCTAGGATGGATGGCAGATTATGCCCAGTTTTCCTCCTCTCTAGCATAAACTGGGATAGAGTGATCACTTCCCAAGTTTCCTGTCATGTCATGTTTAAGGTCAATAGTGTTATTGTGACTGATTTGTGTAGAGTGGAAGTATATGGCTGGAGACTTGAACTTCAGGGGTGAGTAGTTGGAATATATCTCTCCACCCCATGATTACCCTTAAGACCTTAAAAATGAGTAGTGGCAGCATGGCTATGGGTGTGGACAGTCCCTTCTAATAAAAGCCCAGCAAAGTAGGTACCATATGTTTTGCCATTATAATCAATCATCGTAACTATTTCTCTCCATCCCACTCCCTTCCCATGACATTTACTAGAACCATCTTCCCACCCATAAAACTACAAGTCTACAGATGTAGAGTGAGACAGTCCAGAGAGGAAGAATACAAGTGTGGGTGCCATATTGGACACCATGTCTGTGGGTTACACTGTAAGAATGAGTGGGTTAGGGTCCTGCCACTCACTTCAGGAAGAATTAATTTAATTACAATAGTATATGCTTCAGAGGATCACTGAACAAATTTCCCTGTGGTCATACTTAAACAGGAAGAAAAGGGAAGGAACCACTCACTGTACAGTGGGAAAAATTCAGTATTTTCATGACTTTATGCTTGGTTTCTGGAATAATCTGCAAAATCAAGGAGTTGGACCAGATGGCCTTTGAAGTCCTTTTAAAGCTTTAGGTATGTGAATTTACAATTCTGAGAACCTTGGAAAGACTTGTATATACTGATGCAGAGCAAAGAAAGCAGACCCCAGAAAGTAGTCTACAGAATGATGACAATGGTGTCAAAGGTTGCTCAAGTCAACTAAATTCAAAGATCCATCTCAGTCTCTGAGGACCCCTGAAGAAATGAACCTGCTGCCACTTAATAGAGATGTGGGGGGCCATGGCTTGGAGTGTTGCATCTGTGAGTCAAAGTCACTTTTTTTGTTACTAGGGCTTTTTTAGTTACAAGGGAGGGATTAATGTATTGGGAAATGTTTGTGTTACAAAAGCAAAAGTCACAAATGAAACTCAAATTTACAAAATTCCTGTGGTTCTATGAAAAGTTCCAGTTCTAACCAGGACTTCTTGGTTTTGCTATCTTAAATTTTTAAAAATTTATTTTTTTTTTAATTTATGGACTGAAACAAGCATTTCCATTAAATAGCATAATAAAAAGATGATTGGTCATAAAACTGCAAATCTATTATGCACAACTTGCTATTCCTTTTGAATATATAATAAAATTATCATGTACATTTCTTTTTTTCTCCTTTTTCTTTTCCCCCCATGGCTACCATTAGACACAAATAGGTATCTATATGTAAAATCATTCTATACATACCCTGTTATCTTTTTTTTTTTTTAACATTATAAAACTATAGAAATCCTGAACTGTATAACCGTTCATGGTCTTTTCTAGTTATGCATTCCTAGGGTAGATGAAGTCAGACTTTTGTGTCCCTTATTCTTTGTACCTCATGCTCAGTTGGCTACATGTATGTTGGACTACAGGGGCAACTAGGTGGTGTAGTGGATAGAGTTCTGGGCTGGAGTCAGGAAAACTCATCTTTATGAGTTCAAATCCATCCTCATACACTTACTAGCTGTGTGACCCTGGCCTAAGTTTTCTCATCTGTAAAATGAGCTGGAGTAGCAAATACCAAACCTCTCTATTATCTCTGCCAAGAAAACCCCCAATGGGATCACAGAGAGGTGGACATGACTGAACAACAACAACAACAGCAACAGCTTTGGACTATTCATCTGGAGTTTTCCTCTCCTAGTTCACAAATTCTAAGATACAGTGGTTACTTTCTTTTCCTTCTCCCTTTACTAAAGTTCCCATCACTTCCATCCCAGCAAGAAATCCCTTCCTTTTTGGTGAGAATCACAGAGAATCCTTCTTGTTGGCTCTTTTACCTTTTGAAGATGAAAAATGCCATAAAGGCAGGGCAAGAAATTGTCAGTTACTCTCTTTTGGTAGTGAGAGAATCTGATCTCTACTCTACATCAGACTGGGCTATCACCTTCTGATTCAACAGCCCTCAGATTCCCTTCACCTGCTAGCATTGGGTAAAGTATATTACAATGTCCACGGTTGGCTATGACTAAATCAAGGCAAAGGGAGATGTTTGCTTCACACTTTGGAAGGGAACCCGAAAAGAGACATTTCCAAACAATTGTGGCCTCATAAGGTTTTCTGAGTGCAGCTTGCAAGGAGAACCCAAAAAGGGAAGCTATTTAACATTAGCACGCAGTTAAAATTTTTTTAACTAAATTTAATTTTCAGATTTGACTTCATTCTCATTCTCTCTCTCTCTTTTCTCCTCCTCCTCTTTCTTTTCCCCTCTGTCTTTCACCTTAAATCTGAGTTCAAGTTTGACCTCAGAGGCAAATCTTTTAACCTCTTTGCCTCAATTTCCTCATCTGTAAAATGGAGATATGAGCACCTACCCCTAAAGGTTGTTGTGAAGATCAAATGAGATAATATTTGTAAAAAGCACTTAGCTTAGTTCCTGGTGTAGTAGGGATGGATTTAATTGACCAATTGATCGTGAGGCATCTCAAAGAATTAAAAGAGTCAGTTTCCCAAGTTTTATTTGAAGACTGGTGGCCACATGGAGAAACACCCAAAGGAAATAGGGGTCTCAATTTGGGAGATGGAAAAATGGTTATATTTATACTGAGAAAAAGCAGGTTATCGCTTCATTATCTTAATCTCTTCCTTAGGGAGGTTCACATCCTATTTTGGATTTCCTGGGGTCCTAAGACATCCTCCAAGACAGGGTACCTTTTTCCTTAGGGGTGTGTTTTGGGGGTTTAAATGTCATAAGGTGAACCTAAGAACACATTTGTTCTTCTCTGCACATGTTCATAGAGACATGCTTAAATTTGTCAGAGCCAGAGGGTCTCTCTGTTTATGGTATCTCTTTAAGATCTGGTTTCTAGGTGCAGTTTCTGTTTTCTGTCATTTAGGAATATTAATGACTATTAATAGTTCATGGTCCCTGGTTACTGTCTAAGCTTCTGTTGATAGTGTTGGTTGATAGTAACCCTCTGGTTACTCAGGTCTTAGTTTCTCTGTTAACCCTTCTGGCTACTATTGACCAAGTCTTAGGTTATCTGTTAACCCTTTTTAGCCTCCTCAATCACTGGCACATAGTAGGTACTTCATTACTGCTTATTCTCTTCCCTTCCCTTTCTCTTTTCTGTCATCAAAAAACCAAGAAAAACAAACCTAGTAAGTAACTTAAAAGAGAAACAAAATATATATATATATATATATATATATATATATATATATATATATATGTGTGTGTGTGTGTGTGTGTGTGTATAATATGTATATGTGTGTGTTATGGTTGCTGAGTTGTTTCTGTGATGTCCAACTCTCTGACTCTCAGTGATTTCATTTGGGTTTTTCTTGACAGAGATACTGGAGTAGTTTTGCCATTTTTTTTCTCCAGCTCACTTTATAGCTGAGAAACCGAGGCTGTTGAGTGACTTGCCCAGGGTCACACAGCTAGTAAGTGTCTGAGGCTGGATTTGAATTGAGGGAGTCTTCCTGACTCTAGTCCCAATTATTTATCCACTGTGCCTCCTAACCCTAACCCTAAATCCTAAACCCTAAACCCTAACCCTAACCTTAACCCTAGTATATCTCAAAGCAAGATTGTTAGGAAAACCCAAAGATGGGGACTGAGGTCAGGGTTTATGTGGGATAACAGAAGAAAGGGAGCTATGAGACTGCCCTTGGGTTAAATAAGTTTCTCACAAATAGAAACTACTTAATTCTAAATGAACCTTTTTGCTTAATAATCTAAAGTCTGGATAGTTTGTCTGGGAGATCCACAAAACAATCAAGAGTCTGTCATTGACCAAGATCAGTTAGCCCCAGGCAATTCATTGGCCTGGGGATAGGGAATAGGTGGGGATCAGTCAGTTCTCAGTAAATTGTGGTTATCCAGGGGAAGACAGTGCTTTTAGGGAAATGTTAGCCAGAGAAGGATGCTTTGGACTAGGAAACCCCAGGGATGGTGAGTGGGGCCATAGGGTGATTTATTGAGTCATCCTTTTCAGGAATGATAGCACAGTTTTGATTATAGTTTCAAGAGCTTGAGTTAGGAAGCAGGGAGGGGCCAGGGAGGCATGTGATGACCTGGGATGAAGATGGCCAGAGAGCACTGTGTTAGGTCTAGACCTAGGACTGGACTAGTCATGGAAAAGTATCACCCATCAGGAAGGAGTCTATTTCCCTTGGAGAGGATCTGCGGCACCAATTTGGAGGCCAGAGATTGGATTGAGGAGGCAAGGATGGAGAGGTAAATGACCTCTAAAATCCAGTTTACTACTAAATCCCTTGATTATTCTCTTATTTATTCATTCATTCATCTATCTATCTATCTATCTATCTATCTATCTATCTATCTATCTATCTATCTATCTATCTACCTATTTATTTATCCATTCATTTATTTATTTATATATCTATTTATTTATTTGCTTATTGTGAGGCAGTTGGGGTTAAGTGACTTGCCCAGGGTCACACAGCTGGTAAGTGTCAAGTATCTGAAGCTGGATTTGAACTCAGGTACTCCTGAATCCAGGGTCAGTGCTTTATCCACTACACCACCTAGGGGCCGATCATAGTTGTTTTATTAGATAAACCATGCACGAGTCAAGCAAATTCTTCTCTTTCCTATCCCCTGAATAAAGTGTTAATTCTCCTCCTTTGTTGCTATACTGTGCTCCAGGGTAAACTATCCTCAAGCCTTAAATCTTTGACACTTCCCACTCAGTCACTGCCCAGAACCAAATAAAAGACTACTTTAATTTTAATTGGACAGTATAGAATACTTAAGAACCACCCCCTTCTCCCTGTGATACACCCTAGGGAAGGAAAGAAATGGACATAGATTCCTTTATCTAGCTCTGTGAAGGACTGATGGGACTAAACCACACCTAGATAATTGACTTTGCCTTGAGCAACTTTAGTGTGGGTCTTTTGCATACTTATCTCGATATTCATCTGTAGAGTTCATTTTAATGTAGACTCCCCTCAGTTGATGTCAACCAATGGAATTGAATGATGCTAACCAATTAGCTTTGATGATCCTCTATCAAAAGAGGATAAAAGCCCTTGGAAGAGGCTATTAGGGTCTTTTTTTCCTTTTGGGTTTTACAGGACAGCATAGGTCTTGTAGGTCTTTTGAGTCTCCTTGTGTCTCCTGGAGACCACATGCTGTCTCCTTATTTGGGGGCTTTTCTCCTGCTCTTGCTAACCTCCATGCTGAAGCTTTCTCCCTGCTTTTTCTACCATGTGGCCTGAGACCATGGGAAGTTGGGAGACCCGTGGTCAATCCTTTACTGATATAATTTTTTTTTTTTGGTGAGGCAATTGGGGTTAAGTGACTTGCCCAGGGTCACACAGCTAGTAAGTGTTAAGTGCCTGAGGCCAGATTTGAACTCAGGTACTCCTGAATCTGGGGCGGTGCTCTATCCGCTGTACCACCTAGCTGCCCCTATGGGTATAATATTAATAAATTAATATGTGCTTACCCAGTGATTAAAACTTTAAAAAAGCACACACTTGTTAAGCCTATGCATTTCATTTTATACATTTACAAACATTATTCTGGGAAAGGATCCATAGGTTTCTTCAGACTGCCCAAGGGGACCAGGAAACACAAAAAAATTAACAATCCATTCCTTAAAGGAAATTCCCCTTGAATTGAGTTGGAGAGGGAATGTCTTCCCTCACTTGAAAAGTGGGTGTTCTCGAGCCTTCTGAGATCCCACCCCTGACTTTGGCCCCTGACTTTGATACAGAGAAGACTGGCTCTCACCATCTTTTCTTGCCTCCTCCCTCCCAATGTTGACCTATTGTAATTAATAAGGATAGTCTTCTTGGTAAGCTTCAGATCAAAGGAAAGGAGACAGGGAGAAACGAGACTCACAAGCATCACAGACAGACCATAGACACAACTAGAAGGGACTTTGGAGATGATCCAGTCCAACTCCCTCATTTTGCAGAAGAGGAAACAAGCACAGAAGGACTGAGTGACTTGCTGGTCCTAGAAGTCAGTCGATCCAAGCCTCTGGCTCCTCAGGTCCAAGCTTTGTTGTGTATCTGACCCAGTAAGCCATTCTCAGGGATACAGATGGCCTTTGAAATTGAGTTGGAATGTGACACAGACCTCAGAAGTTTCCATCTGAGCTACATGAATTAGTTTTTATTACATTCATCATGAGGGATGGTCTGAGATGTTAGCGAAACAGCTGATGATAAGATAAGGAGCTGCAAGGGGGTCCTCTAATCCCTAGCTTCTTAAACTGTGGGTCACGACCCCATATAGGGTCAGGTAACTGGATATGGGAGTCATGAAAAATTTGGACAGTAAAAGGTCATACATACCTCTTTTATATACCTGTATATCTGGGGTCATGCGAGTATTTTTGGGTGAAAAGGGGTCACCAGTGGAGAAAGTTTAAGAAGTGCTGTTCTATTCACCTCCTCCCCTCATTTTACAGGGGAGGACTGAGGTCCAGAGTGGTCAAGTGTCTTGTCCGAGAGTGACAGCTTATGTGTAGCAAAGCTGGGGGTTGACCCAGGTCCCTGTACTCCAAATCTGGCACTTTCGCCTCTACCCTACTTTCCCAGAGGCCACCATCCTCTGACCATGGGGATTACAAGGCATAGTGTCACCCCGGACAAGGCAGCCCGCCTTTCTGAGGTCCAATAGCTGAAGACCTGGCCGTCCCACAGCTGGGATTCAGAGGTTCCCTTCCCGGGCCCCTGTTGTGCCTGACCGTAGCTGTACAAACTTGGGAAATCCCTTTCAATTTCCTGATTTATCTCTCTTCTAAGATAGTGTATGAGAGGTCTTACAAGGAAGGTGCTTTCTTCTCCCATGCCTTGTGGTGGCAGGACAACAGCTTTGAACTCTCAAAGGCTTTGCTAACAGTAAGTACACTGGGGTGGTGTGCCAATGGGAGTATAGATGCTGGTGAATCTACTCAGTGGGAAGTGATCTATTCTGGGACCAGTGATGTATCCCCTTTGTCCAGTGACTAGCCTCACCAAATTCAGAGGGATTCACTGCTAAGCTGGGTGCCAAAGGATGGCTCATGGAGATGGTTGACTAAGCTGTGGAGAGAAGATGTTATATGTTTTGGTACAGGGTAAATTCACATCAATAAAATCACAGATCCTTGAAGGACTGGAATGAGCAACAATAATAACCATCACTGGCATAAGCAAATGTCCCATAGGATCCAATCTTTTTTTTTTTTTTTTAGGCAATGGGGGTTAAGTGACTTGCCCATGGTCACACAGCTAGTAAGTGTCAAGTGTCTGAAGCCGGATTTGAACTCAGGTACTCCTGAATCCAGGGCCGGTGCTTTAACCACTGCGCCTTCTAGCTGCCCCAGGATCCAATCTTGATCCCTCCTGCCACCCCTACCAATACTCCGTATACTTGTGTGTTTATATCTCTACCTTTAGAAATGAACCTCTTGGGTTCAAGTCCCACATCTGACCCATACTGGTTGTGTGACCGTAGACAAGTCTCTTGACCTCTCAGTGCCCCAGGCAGCTTCCTAAGGCTAGACATTGCAGAAGGCTTACTGACCTGCATTGGCAGAGAGAATATTTCACTCCAGGTTCTCTATACCATGGAGACCATGGATCCAGACCAACAGAACAACACAAATGACCCCAAGAGGGAAATCCTGCAGGTGCTATTTATGTGTCCTGTTCCAGATAACAGGATCACAGGATTTCAGAGGTGTAAGGGATCATCAAACTCAAATCATCCCTGAACAGGAAAGCTTTCTCTAGCACACCCAACAAGTGGTCATTCCACCTTTTCCTGAAGACCTCAGGGGGAAGCAGGGGACCCACACCCCCTCAAGGTGACCCATTGTACTTTGGGATAACTCCGGTTGGTGGGGGATTTTTTCTTTATATGAAACAGATATAAGGGAAGGGGGGTTCAGAGAAGTTAAGGGGATTGCTCATCATGACATGGATAGCAAGTGTTGGGGGCTCCATTCAGGATTATAGCATCCTAGATTTAGAGTTGAAAGGGACCTTGGAGATTCTCTAGTCTGGCCCTTATTTTGTACGTGAGGAACCTGAGGCTCAGGAAAGTTAGGTGACTTCCCCAAGGTCACACAGGCTGTATTCCAAACCAGGTCATTCTCCAATGCCCTGAACATACTAAGTAATCAATGACTGTTGTTTGGCCTTCGTTTTTTGAAGAGGACCAAAGATATCACAGGTGATGTCTTGACTCTTGGTTGAATCGGACTTAAGTGAGGCAGAGTTGCACAATGCCATCAGCCTCACTCTTCCAGAGTCATTGAAGTCCAGTGACAGGACAAAAGTCAAGATGATTGTTGATGGGGCGGGATGTAGCGGGATGCAGAGGATGACCGTGGATGATGTCTGGCCAAACTAGCTTCAGCCACCTTCAAGGGGGGCTTCCTTCCACCAGGGGAAGTCTTCACATGCTTGGGGATAGACACCCCCCTAACTCACCAACAGGTTTGAGGCCTGTTGATTACCCTCGACCTGGTTTAGCCTGTCTGCTATTTTACCAGGGTGTGGCCTCTTGAAGGGATAATTATGAAATCAGGAAGCTCTTCCCTGTTTATGAGAATATAGACTTGCTGGGTCCCTTTTGTTTTTTAATCAATCAGGAGGATTGATAGGTTTGTTTGCTGCTTCCTTGGAACAAAACAGAATTTTTGCAGAAGTTTGGAAACAGATAAATGTATTCCTGTATTCGGGGGCTTGGCCGGCCCTTGAGGAAGGAAGATAGCATCTCTGCTGGTCCAGCAAGCAGTTGACTTAATGTCTTCTTTGTTTAAAACTGTATATAGCACCGGCCCTGGAGTCAGGAAGACCTGAGTTCAAATCCGGCCTCAGACACTTGACACTTACTAGCTGTGTGACCCTGGGCAAGTCACTTAACCCCAATTGCCTCACTAAAAAAAACCAAAAAAACAAACAAAAAACAAAGCAAAACAAAACAAAAAAAACTGTATATAAGTCTTCACTGGGGAAGTGGTCTTTGGAATCTCACCCTGGCTCTGCACGGGACCTTTCCTGGTCAGGACTCTGGAAGCTGTGAACTGGGATTCCTGGCTAGAAATCCAGATGTTGGCGCTTCCCTGATTTGGTGATGGACGTCTTTATTACTGGAGTTGTGACTGGAATCGTTATTTTGTCTTTGTTTCTCTATTTCTATGCTTCTGAAACTTATTGTCCTTGTCTAAGTCACTATCCTATAATTAGTAAAGTTCTTGTAACTCTACAATACATCCCTTCTTGGAGCCACAAGAGAGAGTCAGCTTACACTCGATGACTATTTCCTGAATGAACTGAATGAATGATAAATGTTTCTTCTTCTGTCAAGCTGGGATAGCAACAACAACCAAAAATTAATAAAATAATAATACCTGGTTCCTGTCCCTCATCAGATTGTTGTATGAACCTAAGAAAGTAAACACAGATCTTTGAGAAATACAAAATGTGCATGTGCCCAATACTCTGTACTTCACTGAAGCCTCCCCCAGTGCTTCATCTTGGAGTGGAGAGGACTCTGGATTCTCTATGGCTTTGCCAGTGGAGCACAAGGTAGCACAGCAAATAAGGTGTTGGACCTGGAGTCAGGAGGACTGTAGTTCAAATCCAACCTCAGACACTTTGTAGCTGTGTGACCCTGTACAAGTCACTTAACTTCTGCCTGCCTCAGTTTTCTCATCTGTAAAATGGCAATAATGATATTGCCTACCTCCCAGGCTTATTACAAGGATAGTAGAATTTGAGAATTGGAAGGGACCCATGAGGTTTAACTTGTAGCCTTCCAAAAAAAAATATGTTCTAACCCAGTGTGGCAGGCGGGAAGGACACAGTATATAGTCAGAAAAGGAAATACACCTTTTATATAAAATAAGGGATAGCAGCTGATCCTCTGGAAGCAAAAACTCCTAGGCAAGGAAAGTTCTTCAACCAATGTAGGTTGATACCTCTTGTAATTTAGAGTCTTAGAGTTGTCTGGGAAACTGAGACACTGAACAAATGACCCAGCATCACAAAGGCAGCCCATATCAGAAGTAGTACTTGAACCCGGGGCTTCCTGGTGGACTCCAGGCTGCCTCCCATACAAAGTTCATACTGACCGAGTGACAGGGCAGGGTGGGGGCCATTTCCAATTGGGGTAAAGTGGAAATAGCATCGAAGAGAGACCTGGCTTCAGATCCTGGCCCAACACTGAGAAGCTGCCTGACAATGGCATCTTTAAGCTTCACTGCCTCATCTGTGAAATGGGAACAATCCTTGAACTATTCACATCATGGAGTTGATAAAACACCAAAGAAATACAAATTGCTATTATTATTTTTAAAATTATTATTATTTCATTTAGTACATCAATAACCCGGTGAAGCATTTTGTGTTTATTTTGTAAGAATTTTGCTTATTCCCCTTTTATTGTTGGGCAAACTGAGGCCCAGAGAAGTTGTGACTTGTGTGGAGTCACAAAAGTAGATGGAAGTAGGTCTCTCTTTGTGCAGTGCCTTCTTTGCAAGACTCAGGCACTCTTCTCCCCCCCCCCCCCATATGCCTTCTGTCCTTCCCCACATGTGCTAGCCCTGGGCTGCCAGGCTCCAGCTGGCTCCACTTGCATCAGTCAATACCATGACATTACTCATCTCTTCTAATTACTCAGCTACTCCATCTTTGTCTATGAGCAACACTTTCCAAATGGAATGGACCTTCATAGCCTGGGAGGGAGGAGGTAATTTCTGGCTCCCTTGTCCTACCTTTGGTTCCAAATGACCTCCCTTCTCATCTCTCCCCCAAGCGATTTCACAGACATATTTCCTTACCCTCCAACCAGAGTGTGCCTCAGGGGTATGGGGTGGGGGTAGAAAGGAGGACCCTGCCTGCCCTACATCTGCACACCCCCAGTGAAATGACCCTGTAACCTCTCCTTTGCCTTGTCAGAAGCCTCTGCATGGACTTAACACTGAAAAATGTCTGCCCTGGGGAGGGGCTCCAGTCCAGCTGCAGAGGGGAAGGATGGAACGGGGAGAGGAGTTTGGCCAACAGCTGGGGAGTAAGAACAGCAGGAGGGAAAGGCTCACACATGGCCCTTCCAAGCTGCTTGCTTGGCCTCCGGTTTGACTCCTGCTTCCTGAAAGAAACCTCTATCCAGATGTGTGGATTCCAGGAGAGTCATTACAACTCTCCTCCAGAGCCACAACTAGGTTGGAGTGATTGGGAATTTTTCCCAGGGCACTGAAATGTATAGGGTGCAAACATATAAAATAGTGATTTTTTTTTTCTTTTAGTGAGGCAATTGGGATTAAGTGACTTGCCCAGGGTCACACAGCTAGTAAGTGTTAAGTGTCTGAGGCCGATTTGAACTCAGGTACTCCTGACTCCAGGATTGGTGCTCTATCCACTGTGCCACCTAGCTGCCCTGTGATTTTTTTTTAAAGATGGTATGGGGCAGCTAGGTGGTGCAGTGGATAAAGCATGGGCCCTGGATTCAGGAGGACCTAAATTCAAATCCTGCCTCAGACACTTGACACTTACTAGTTGTGTGATCCTGGGCAAGTTACTTAACCCTCATTGCTCTGCAAAAAAATAAAATTAAATTAATAGGGAAAAAAAGATGGTAAATTGGTTTTAATTTATTATGTTTACATTTTGATAGCACTTTTAAAAATTAGTTGGCAAGATTAAATTATTTCAGTA
This sequence comes from Dromiciops gliroides, assembly GCF_019393635.1. Taxonomy (NCBI): domain Eukaryota; kingdom Metazoa; phylum Chordata; class Mammalia; order Microbiotheria; family Microbiotheriidae; genus Dromiciops; species Dromiciops gliroides. The sequence goes on from NC_057862.1 coordinate 683,387,917, forward strand.
GGAAGCATGAAGAAGGTCCACCCACTACTCCCCCCCCTCCCCTCTCCCCTCTCCCCAACTCTTTACTTCCTTAGTCCCACCCTATTCCTCTTACAGGCAACGGTCTCCTCAGTCACAATGTTGACACATTCTGTGTCTGTCTCTGCCTCTCCCTCCCCTCCCCCATTATCCTTAACCCCCTTGGCTCCAGAATTCTAGTCATGGGGTCCCCAGGGCATGATTGATGACTAGACCACGTAAGGACCACTGTATCAGACCAACTGCTCCGGCCATTTTTTCCTTGACACCCCTTCCTTCTCCAACCAATACCCTCAGCATTCTGCAGGTACCTTCCACCTTCCTGCCCAGCCCCCCATTTCTAGATCTACCACCATAATCAAATCAATTCTGTCCCTGATTCTGGAAAGTCTCCTCTTCAGAGACTCCTTCCTAGTAAAATCACAGATGGAAACATTCTTTTCACACCATGAGCTACAGAGTTGATTTTGAAGGCAGTGAGGTGGCACAGTGAGTGAATAGAGTGCAGGACTTGGGGTCAGCAAGACCTGAATTAAAATCTGACTTCCAATATTTACTAGCTGTGTGATCCTAATCAAGTCCCTTAACCTCTGTTTGCCTCAGTTTCCTTATCTGCAAAATGGGGATAATAACAGCACCTGCCTCTCAGGGTTGTTGTGAGGATCACGTGAGACAATAATTGTAAAGTGTGCAGTAGTTGGCACTACATCAATGATGATTCCTTTTCTTTCCCTTAAAGGCTGTTTGCCCTGCATCCCAACATCATGGCTCTGAATGTCCCTCCCCCTGTCCCTACCTTCCCATCCTTCACCTCACATGTTATTGTGATTTGAGGGGAAGTGCAAAAGTTTGCCTGTGGATCCAAAAGAAAATGCATACTCTACTGGGTGGAATATGGGACTTGGAGTCAGGAAGGCATGGGTTCAAATTTAACCTCAGATACTTACTAGTTGTGTAACAGTGCAAATCACGAAACCTATGTAAGCCTCCCATTTCTTCATCTGGGAAAAGGCAATCACACTTCCGTTAGGGTAATAGTTTGAGACTTCAAAGGCCCTTTGTCGGTCATCTGGTTATAGTAGCAGAGATGAGAGATGGAAAGGAGCTTGGAAATCACCAGAACTGCCACTGTCATCTCAGTCTAACCCTCCCATTGTACAGATGAGGAAGTAGAGGTCTGGATTGGTGACTTGCTCAAGGCAATTGGAGTTAAGTGACTTGCCCAGGGTCACACAGCTGCTAAGTGTCTGAGATCAGGTTTGAACTCAGGTGCTCCTGACTCCAGGGCCAGTGCTCTATCCATTGGGCTACCTTGCTGCCCCAGGGGCATATGGTAGGTGCTAAATAAATACTTGTGAGATTAACTCTTTTGATTTTCCTGACAACTCTCTGAGGTAGGTGGTACAGGCATTATTATCCCCATTGGAGAAGCTAAGAGACTTTTCTAGGGTCCCACAGCTAGTAAATGTCTGGGGGGTAGTATTTGAACCCTTATTTTTGTTTGTTTGTTTTTGATCCTTATGTTTCTGATTACTAAGGCAGCTAGGTGGCTTCATAGTGCACAGAACACCCAGGCTGGAGCCAGGAAGACTCATTTTCCTGAATTCAAATCTGGCCTCAGACACTTATGAGCTGTGTGACCCTGGACAAGTTACCTAACCCTCCTCTGTAAAATGAGCTGGAGAAGGAAATGGCAAACCACTCCAGTATCTTTGCCAAGAACACAAAGAGTTGGACACAACTGAAAAACAACTGAACAACTGCTTCTGACACCTTGTCTTTCATTCTATCCACTTTGTCTAGCTGCATCATTCATTCCTTCATTCGCTATTCTTCATTTAACAAATATTCAATGGGTGGCTATGCTTTGAGTCATTGTTTTGGCGTGCGACTTTGTCCCTTGTTAAAACATAACTACTGTGGGTGGCGGCAAAGGGAGGTTGCCACACATGGAGACTTATTTTGAAAAGCAACATTGGAATACTAGAATGAGTACTAGATTTTAGAATCAGAAGGCCTGGATTCAAATCTTATCTCAGGAAGATGTCTGAGCTGTGTGGTCTTGGGTCCGTTATTTAATTATTCTGAGCTTTGGTATCCCCATCTGTGCAATGAGGATAATGCTATTGAAAGACCTCATTGCTTTATAGAATTGTTGTGAGGAATAATTATAGGTGACATTTATAGAGTACTTGAAGGTTGGCAAAACACTTTACAAATATTATCTTATTTAATACGACAATCTTGGGAGGTAGGTGCTATTTTTAGTCCCATTTTATATGAGTAAACTGAGGCAAGCAGAGTTTTCCAGGGTCACACAGCTAGTAAGTGTTTGAGGAAGGATTTAAACTCAGGTATTTTTTTTCCTAACTCAGGGTCCAGTGCTCTCTCTATTCTTTTCTGGTCAAGAAGACTTGGGTTTGAATCCTGCCTCAGATTCTTATTAACTGTGTGACCTCCGATCAGTCTCAGCCCCATTTTCCTTATATTGTAAACAGGGATGATAACAATGCTACCCACTTCTCAGAGTTTTGAGAATCAATTATAACAATTTATTTAAAGTGCCTTACAAACCTTAAAGACATAAATGTGTTTATCCTATAAATGTAAATTATGACAGATCATTACACCTCAGTGCCAGTGATTTGACTAGACCCCTTACCAAGAATAGGGAAAAGGGAATCAGGGAGAAAACAGGATATTACTGGGGAGGAGGAGAAGGAGGAGGATTGAGAAATGCAAGGCACCTCAGGGGTCATCTCATTCAATCTGTCCTTGAACTTTAAGAACAGTTGCTGGGCCTAGGAGGCTGGGGCTCTGTGCCTGTTTCTTCTCCATAAGGGACTTTTCTGCTTTGGAGCCACATAGGCTGTGATTGGTTAAAACTTGTGGGGGTCTAGTATTTCATTAAGTGTTAGGGTTCCCTTCTCACATATGTTGGTTCTTTTATTTTTTTTAAGTGAGGCAATTGGGGTTAAGTGACTTGCCCAGGGTCACACAGCTAGTAAGTGTTAAGTGTCTGAGGCCTGATTTGAACTCAGGTACTCCTGACTCCAGGACTGGTGCTGTATCCACTGAGCCACCTAGCTGCCCCCATATGTTCACCTTAGAACCCTTGTGGTGGTGTTGGGGAAGTACTTAGGTTTGACTCATCTTTAGGGTTTTCCCAAAGGGAGGACTAAAAATATACTAAATAGATCATATGAATCAGGTATGGGACAGCTATTTAGTTCCTTTGTACAAAAGGAATCATTAACATAAATAAGACCCACAAGTGCTCTTTGACAGAAAACTCAATAGGCACAACTTAGTACCATAATTACTGTTGCCCTCTCCTGACAAGTTGATACTTAAAACATCAAGAAGTGATACAATTGTGGCCTTGCCGAGTAGACATTGATACATTTCTTCTCTGGCTATGCAGGGTCCAAATAATTCTCTCCTGACCTTGGTGAGCTGGGCCAGAGGATAGGCTCTCTTTCCCTTGTGGATGGTATTCTCTCCAATGTAGAACCTTCCTCCTGCTACCAGTCAGCTCCAACTAATGGATGCAGGATTTTCAGCTCTCCAAGACTGGACATGTCCATCTTATAATTGCTATTTGGTGACTTCTTCTCAGGGAAGTAACAGAGCAGAACAGGATCAAGAAGGCCAGGCTCAAGCTTGCCTAGATGAACTCCACCTTACTCCAGATGCCACATGGGAGCAGTGATCTTTTCTTTTTTTGGGGGGGTGGGGAAGCAATCGGGGTTAAGCAACTTGCCCAAGGTCACACAGCTAGTGTCTGAGGCTGGATTTCAACTCAGGTCCTGACTCCAGCTACCTCACAAAGCTCTTCCATTTATTATCTCATCTCATTTAATCATGCAACATCCATACAAGGTAGGCAGATAATGTATTATTGGCTTTTTATAGATAAGGGAAGTGAAGTTGATGGAAGTTAAACCACTTCTTCTCCCTCCCAGCCCCCTAAACAAAAGGACTTATTGGAACTGGGTTACTCCTTGAGAGCACTTTTCACTGCACCACCTAGCTGCCTCTTGTGGAGGCAATAATCATGTTTTCATCACAGGAAGTCAAGTACAGCATTTCTCAGACTATTTGGTTTCAGGACCCCTTTTACACTCTTAAAAATGACTGAACAGTCCCTGCTCTTGCAAGAGCTTTTGTTTAAGTGGATGATATTTGTTGGCATTTACCATGATAGAAATGAAAAGTTCTTGGTATTATTATGAAAACTTGATGCACCCCCTGAAAGACCCCCAGGGGTCCCTAGACCATGCTTTGAGATGAACTAGCCTAATGAAAGAAAACTACTTGCCACATGGCAGAGTTGAAGGAAGAGGAGTCTAATGCTGTTTCTCATTTTCCTTTTAAACAGATGCAGACCCCCCTCCCCCCACCACCCAGCTAAGAGGCCCATAAAAGGATTGTCCTTCCAAAGTACCCAAAATCCTTCAGTGCTGAACCAGGACATGAGGTTGACCAAAAGCAGGCAGAGTGTTGCTGCTAACATTCTTTGCAATTCTCCTCATTACAGCCAGATTAGGGACCTGAGGCTCACGGAGGTTAAGAAGAAAAGAGCCAGACAGAGGGAAGGAGACACCAAGTTCATTCAGCCTTCACAATGACTGGGGATGTATGTGCTGGTTCTATTTTTGACCCTCACCAGGAAATGTCCCTGCCCGATTACTGGAGAGGTGACACTATCATTATTAATATTATGTCATACACATTTTGCATTTTAATCATGGCAAGATGTCGTTTGGGGAGCTCATCTCCAAGGGGAGGGGAAAACATACATTTGGGCAAATGATTTATGGCCCTGAGGTGAGGAAATTGTTCAGGGCCAGCTGATCCTAAAGTAGGTCTGCCAATACAATCCAGACCATGAGCAAGGGGCTGTAATAGAGCTGCAAGGAGGCCCAGATTCAGCCAAGATTTTGAGTAATGGATGGAATATGCAATGAGGTAAATGTGAAGAAAAATATTCCAAACAGAGTCACCCCAAAGGGGAATGAGCTGCCTGGGGAGGTCCCAGGTTTCCCCTCACTGGAGGGGAGCCCTCAGGATAAATCTGCATGATCACTTGTTGGTTTCAGTGCAGTGGGGATGCCTTTCATGGATGAATTTCACTAGATGGCCTCTGAGATCTTTTCTCACTCTCTGATTGGGAGTCTTCTAGTCTAGGATGAGAAGCCAAATGGTAAGGATTGTATGGTCCCAGGCTTAGGGGTTCTTTTGTAGACTCAGGACCCAGGAAAGAAAACCCAAGTGACAAAGGTGAAAAAGGTGATTTGAACAATCTGCAGGGGCAATAGCTGAGACTGTAAGACAAGGGGAATTGGTGCTAGGCAGCCTTACTAGAATTGAGGGATTGGACAAAGTCCAGCTTCTATGGGAAGTGTGGAGACCTCATCACCTACCTCCAGAGAAAGGAAGATGTGGCCGCAGGTTGAAAGCAGCAGAGGAGAGCTAGTTTAGGGGCCCACAGAGAGAAGAGGAAGAGACCTAGGGTGGAACCAAATCCTCTGGTAAATTCTGGACTTCCTTCTATTTGATTGATTGCCTAGGTGTCCTTTGGTTTTCCAATCTGATAATTCAGTGTATAATTAAAGAAGCCATAGACAGACATTTTAGGTACAATTCAGATTTCCTTTTTCTTTTTCTTTTTATGTTTTTATTTCATTTTATTTTTGAGGCAATTGGGGTTAAGTGACTTGCCCAGGGTCACACAGCCAGTAAGTGTTAAGTGTCTGAGGTCAAATTTGAAGTCAGGTCCCCCTGACTCCAGGGCCGGTGCCATCTAGCTGCCCCTCAGTTTCTTTTTCTTCAAAATGTGGAGATAGGACTCTGCAGCCCCCAGGTCCCTTTCAGCTCTAAGTCTATGACCCCTTCCAATTCTAAGTTGTTATGGTTTTGTAAATTCTGTCTTCGGGAATTGGGTTCGAGAAGCTTAGGTAGAGCTAGGGGAAGGATATGGGAGGTGCAGCATAATTGCTGCAATTCTAGTATGAGACAGCCTGAGAACATGGCTCTCTATTAGTCACACATCAAACTGCACAGAGTATCCCTCAGTTAGCCACCCAGTTGAGGCTTAGCTTCTAGAGGCTTCTGGAAGAAGGCCCCGGGGCTGTGCAGGTTGCCAGCTCACTCTAAAATGGGTGATGTCTCAATCTAGGATTCTGCAGCTTCTCCCTTCTCAGCCCCACCCCCCTTCCTGTTCCTGGGTGCAGTGGTCTTTATGCTGAGATGCTTATCCAATGACCCAGTGAAGAGCTGGAACTCCCATTTCCGGGTTGGGCTATCCCTGATGTTTCCCTGCAGGCTGGGTCCCCACCCCAGGGAAAACTGTTTAGAATCATGTGTGATCCCTGATCTTTCCCCTCTCATCCTAGGCTGTCTTTGGACATATGCCAGGCTCTGCAGTCAGAACAGTGGCCGGAAGTCTCTGTCTTCCAGCTCCTGCTGGCTACACTGTGGCTTTGAGGAATGTGGAGCATCTCCTTCTGACAGGGGAAGACAACAAATCCCCTCCCACTGCCTGCTCTGCCCTCCAGGCTTCTCCCAGTCTCAGGGCCTCTCTCAGCCATCCCACCTTATTCTACTACAGAAACCCAGACAAAACTTTCATGCTCAGTTCAAAGGATCCTGGGTCATAGATCAGGGACTTGGAGCTATTAGAGGATTCAGAGTCCAACCCCCTCATTTTACAGATGAGGAAACTGAGGCCCAGAGACAGAGAGCTGATTTGACCAAGGTTGTAAATGGGGGCAGTGCTGGGATTTGAACCCAGATTCTCTGGTTCAGACTCTAATGTTCTTTCTGGTTTCCTCACACCTCCATTTTCTATACTCCTCTTTCCACTCTTGGTACCAGGCTTTTTCTGACCTTAGCTGGTACCTGACTGGCCAGGGTCCCCCACTGCCATCTTTTCTCAGGCCTGGCCAAGGGATGCTAAGCAGTGCCCCTTCTCCAACCTTGGAGTCTTTCTCAGGTGCTCTCTCTCCTCTCATGGCCCCCACACAATGAGTTGCCAAGTCTTGTTTATTCTATCTTTACATCTTATGTATCTTTCCCCTTCTCTCTGATCACATGGCTACAACCTCATCATGTTCTAAGCTTGGACCACTGCAATGGTCTCCTAACTGCTTTCCTTGCCTTCAGTCTCTCCCCTCTCCAATCTATTGTCTTCTACACAGAGGCCTAAGTGATTTTCTGAAAGTATAGGGTTGATCTTGTTCCTTCCCTGCTAAATAAATTCTAGTGGCTCCCTGTTAACCCTAGGGTCAAACACAAACTTCTGTTTGGTATTTTTTTTTGGTTGAGGCAAGTGGGGTTAAGTGACTTGCCCAGGGTCACACAGCTAGTAAGTGTCAAGTGTCTGAGGTCGGATTTGAACTCAGGTCCTTCTGAATCCAGGGCCGGTGCTCTATCCACTGTGCCACCTAGCTGCCCCTTCTGTTTGGTATTTAAAGCCCTTCACAATCTGGCTCCAACTTACCTTGTATAATTGCCTTGTTTAGTTAAGAATACATCTACCCAGGGCAGCTAGGTGACACAGTGGATAAATCACCAGCCCTGGATTCAGGAGGACCTGAGTTCAGGTCTAGCCTCAGACACTTGACATTTACTAGCTATGTGACCTTGTGCAAGACACTTAACCCTCATTGCCCCACACACACAAAAAAATAATAAAAAGAATACACCTACCTAGAGCTGTGAGAAGTTTGTTATCTGTTTTCCTTCTGTAATATTAGGGTCACATATCCATATTGAATGTGCTGTGGAATATGGTATAAGATGTTGGTCTAAGCCTAGTTTCTGCCAGACAGCTTTCTAGTTTCCCTGGTAGTTTCTATCAAATAGGGAAGGAGCTTCCATTGTGGCAAGGAAAATAACATGTACATATATAGGTATATATAGAATAGATACAATCACAAGGTGATTGGTGGAGGGGCCGGAGGAGGAGGGATGGGATGGAGGGAACTAGCAGCTGAGGGGGTCAGCTCATGGAGGAGTTGGTTTGAACTGAGTCTTGAAGGAAATCAAGAATCATAAATCTTTATGACCATGGTCTATGTACATAATAAGGGTTTCCTTGATGAAATGATGAGATGACCATAGGTCAAGAGGCAGATTTTTTATAGTACACTCTACATCTTCACAGTCATACAACTGAATGAGATCTCTCCCCAGTGCTTAGCACAGTGCCTGGCACATAGTTGGCACTTACAAGTGCTCATTGACTGACTACAGAGAATAAAGGATCATACTGTATTTATTGTGTGTTTTACAAAATAACTACTACATTTGACTCCATAGATCCAAAGGGAGTATTCCATGTGACAGAACACCTCCCAGGCACATGTTAATTATAGGCATCAGCTTCCTCTCTTGCTTCCACCTCCACCTCCTCACACCTTGGCTGGAGGAAGGGCCCTGAAAATTTTGGAAGTCTGAAGGCCTTCTCATCTTCCTATTGACATCTTGAGATTATCCAGTTTTTTAAAAAACAAAAACCTTTATTTATGATTAGAAATGGCTCTTCAGGGGGCAGCTAGGTGGTGCAGTGGATAAAGCACTAGCCCTGAATTTAGGAGGACCTGAGTTCAAATCCAACCTCAGACACTTGACACTTACTAGTTGTGGGACCTTGGGCAAGTCACTTAACCATCATTGCCCCCACCAAAAAAAAAGCAAAAGAAATGGCTCTTTAGGAGAGAAATATAAGTAGGCAATCTTATATTAATGTTATATGGGCAATAAAATATTAATAAAATATATTTCAAAAAGACATATGTACTTTTAAAAAAATCACCCAGGAGTCCCTGACAGGTGTAACAGCAGAGAGGACTTTGTACCACAAATCTCTCATGATCAATAGTGAGCAAGGTCTAAGAGAGAGGACCATATGGTTGTCAGGGGTGTTCATCACTGTCAGGGGCTCTGTCCATTACAGAATCCAGGTCACAGATGCATTCCCTGTGGTGAGCAAGGGCCTCCAGATGCCCCTTTCTGTGAATGACATAGTGCTGATTGCAGTAAACCCTAAACACTGTAGTGAACCAGCTGTCGCTCTACAGAACCTTGTGGGAAGCCTATCAGTGCATGAAGGAAAAGCTAAGGGAAGGCAAATGATGCCCCAATGAGGATGTGGAGGTGGCTGAGCAGCCCAAGGAGCAAACTCATGCTAGCCACAAACTGTGGAAGAACAGTGACATGAGCCTAGAATGGAATCGGGGGAAGAGGTGGACTGGCTCACATTGGGGTGAAATGGGTAGAGATCTTAAGGATCCCCAACTATTCCTTTCTTCAAACGCCAATTTTTGAAAATGATAATACAGGGGCAGCTAGGTGGCGCAGTGGATAGAGCACCAGCCCTGGAGTCAGGAGTACCTGAGTTCAAATCCGGCCTCAGACACTTAACACTTACTAGCTGTGTGACCCTGGGCAAGTCACTTAACCCCAATTGCCTCACTAAAAAAAAAAAAAAAGAAAAAAGAAAAAAAAGAAAATGATAATACACTTCAAGTGATTTTTTGACTGTCAGTCAGAAAAGAGCACAATTTCACTAAAAGAAAACTTACAGTTGACCCAAAAGACACTGGAGAGGAGTGTGGGGTCAGAGAACTAGGTCTGGAAGGGACATCAGAGGCCATTTTCCTTATTTTACAGAAGAGGAAACTAAGTCTTAGAGCAGTATTTGAACCCAGTGACTCCAGGCCCAGCTTTTGCTCCACTGTGCCAACTAGTTACCTCCATAGAAGATCTTACCCATATGTCCAAGATATTTCTCTAGGACATATCTTGTGAGAGTTGATGGGAACCTAAATAGGAGAGTGTGAGAATTGGAATGACACCCCCTGCTGGGAAAGACATTGCAGGGAAGCTCTGCCATGAAAAGAAACTATGTGACTTTAGCATCTGGAAGTTGCCTGGCGTCTGGAACTTACATCTATAGAACCGCATGTTAGTTGTGTCAATCAAAGTTACCAGCCAATTATCTTGGAGGGGTGTGTGTGTGTGTGTGTGTGTGTGTGTGTGTGTGTGTGTGTGTGTGTGTGTATGGATGGCCCCGTTTCCTGTTGGACAGGAGGCTTCTGGGAAGAGGAAGGACTAGCAAGGTCTTTTGGATGCTGACTCTCTTAGATAGATAGATGAAGGTGACTTGGCCTCTTTCTCTCTGATCACTAGCTTCTAATGCACTTTAATAAATGCTCAAAAGTTTAAACTCTTGCTAAAGCAAGATTTAAGGCAACCACTCATTAGATTTTAGACATTGTAGCTAGAATTTTAGCCCTTTACAAGAGACATATTTGGTTCCATGTCAGCCTTCTTGGTGACTCTCAGATTGAATTAGCTAGGTGATCCTTGGGGTGGTTAGGCTAACGTGTAAGTATTTAGGTGTCTTTTCATTGGGTCTGGATTGGAAAATGACCTGAGAGGGGCTCTAGTTTAACTTCCTTTTTAAAAATTTTTTTTTCTAGTTCAATTTCCTGCCCAGTTCAGAAATGTCCTCTACAACAGTTCTGTTGTAGGGGAGCTGCCCATCTTTCCTCAGCCTGAACTTCAGGGATGCAGGGGGATATAATGGACAGAGAATTGCACTGGGATGCTCAAGACCCATATAATGTGTTCCTGGTTAAATGACTAAAGCCCTGAGTCACTTCCTCTCTCTCTGGGCTTCTAGAGTTTCCTCATTTGTAGAGCAAAGCAGTTGGACTAGTTGAACAATAAAGTTCCCGCTTGTTCTAACTTTCTATGAATCTCAGAGGACTTTCTAGGACTGGGGAGCTCACTCCCCAGGGGGTCTGTGGGAGGGGTGTAACTAGGAGGGTTGGGTAAAGGCACATTGTATCATTCCTAGGAAGTTTTGGATGTAGGAGCTTTGACTTTGTTATCTTCTTCTGAGGGTGTATTTTGATCTTCCTTGTCACCAAAGAACTTTCTATGGTCTGCATTTTTTTTTCTGTCTGTTCATGATCCTAGCCTATTTCTTGACTTTTAAGTCCTTCTTAAAGTGGGGCACTGCTTCTGGGATGCACTGTCCCAAGCTTCAGGGAGGTCCCAGGTGGTATGATTTAAGGAGAGGCAGGTTCTCCACTCGCCTGGCCTGTGCTCTTGTCTGGAAATAACCCCAGGTCTACTTGCTCTTTAATCCAGAAACAAAATTCTGTTTCACTATGGTTGCTAGCTCTGAGCAGCCTGAGCCCCTCCCCAACCTGGGCCTGCCACTCGAGACTGCTTCCTGGTTCCCAGCACAAGCAAAACAATTGAGTGCATCTCAGCACCAGCAGAGACCCCTATAATCTTCCCCCCAGGCCAACCGCTCAGTCCTCTTACTGAACTGTGAGTTTAGTTCCAGAAGAAGCTGCCATGCAGCAGATTCAGAGGCTCCGGGAATCTCTTTTTCTGGTGTGGCCAGGCTGGGGTTGGATCTGCATGTGGCCACCTGGCTGTGTGTCACTCTCACCCCAGCACAACAGACCTTTCCTGCTAACCTTCTAAGCTGTTTTTGGCTAGAAAATGACTGTTCTCTGTCCTTTTGTGAGCTCTGCTGCCCAAGAATTGTCTTATGGCATTATTTGGAAGTTTTTGGCATGATCATGTGGGGAGCTTCCAGAAGTTACTGCCTTTCCATCACCATCTTGGCTCCGCCTCCCCATTGCATAATTTCTAGATTTGCCTCTTGGCTTTTTTATTCCTTAACCCTGAAATCTAATTCATTTATAATATGTTAAGATTTGCAAAGTGCTTTATAAACAGTATCATTTGAGCCCTACAATAAGTAACCCTGAGGTAGATACAGTTACTTGTCTTATGGAAGAGAAAATGAAAAGACATAGATGTTCAATTCATACTCACACAATTAAGAAGTCTCTTGAGGTGGGTTAAGGCCAATGACGTTTCAACTACTTTAACCTGCCCCACTTTCTAGGCAAAGTCAAGTCAACCACATTTTTGTTCATTGGTTTCGGCCGTGTCTGACTCTTTGTGACCCTATTTGGGGTTTTCTTGGCAAAGATGCTGGAGTGGTTTCCCCTTGCCCTCATTGTGATTATATTCTCTTTTTCTGTTTGTTTGGGGTTTTTTTGTTTGTTTTGGTGAGGCAATTGGGGTTAAGTGACTTGCCCAGGGTCACACAGCTAGTAAGTGTCAAGTGTCTGAGGCTAGATTTGAACCCAGGTCTTCCTGAATCCAGGGCCCATGCTTTATCCACTGCGCCACCTAGTTGCCCCTCTTCTCTTTCTTTTGATACGCAATAATCAATCACTGAACAGTTATTCAAGGTCCCCCCCCCCCCTTTCCAGGAACTGAGCTAGAGGCTGCCAATACAAACATAAAGATGGAACAGTCTCTCTGCTCAAAAAACTTATGTTACCTTGGGAAGAATCAACATGTACATAGAAAATGAAATTCAAAATATCTATGTAACCAGTGTTTCTCATGATTCCCGGAACTTGTTTGGGGGCACCACTGAGACAATCTTTTAATCACTCAAGCTTTGAACTTAGATGTCATCCCGGGCTCCCCACTCTCAACTTTACTTTTGTAAAATCTCTCCCATGAGACCCCCTATCTCCTCTGACATTGCCACCACCCTGGTATAAGCCCTTATCATACTACTGGACCATTGGATCATTGCAATAGCCTGCCCTTTGGTCTTCCTATCTCAAGTCTCTTCCCAATCCAGTTCTATCCTCCACTCAGCTGTCAAATCAATCTTCTTAAAGTTCAGATCTGAGCATGTCATTCCTTACCCCCGCACCTACCCCCACCATTCAATAAAGTGCCTTTCTTCTAAGATCAAATAGAAAATCCTTTGTCTTTCCAAGTCCTTCATAACTTGGCTCCCTCCTACCTTCTTACACCTGTCATTTAGTAGGCACTTAATAATTGTTTATTGACTTACTGACACCCACAATCCAGTGAAACAGACTTCCTTGCATAATAATGATGAAAATAACTAGCATTTGGATAGTGCCTACTATGTGCCAGGCACTGTGCTAACATACTTTACAAACATCTCATTTGATTCTCACAACAACCCTTGGAGGTAGGTGCTATTATTATCCCCATTTCAACAGATGAGTAAATTGAGGCAGATAGCAATTAAGTGACTTGCCCAGTGTCATAGTTAATAAGTATCTGAGGGCAGATTTGAACTCAGATCTTCCTGACTCCAGGTCCAGCACTCTATCAACTTTGCCACTTAACAGCCTTTAAAAAGTCAATCATCAGGGGCAACTAGGTGGCGCAGTGGATAAAGCACTGGCCTTGGATTCAGGAGTACCTGAGTTCAAATCCGGCCTCAGACACTTGACACTTACTAGCTGTGTGACCCTGGGCAACTCGTTTAACCCCCATAGCCTCGCAAAAAAAAAGTCAATCATCTAATAAATAAGTCAGTCAGCTAAGAGCAGGAGGTTCCCCAAAGTCAGTGTGGGGGCTCAAAAGTAGAAATGAGAAATTCCCTATCCTAGTAATTTTGATACACACTCTCCAAGATGAAAGGCAGTGGGACATAGTAGACAGCCAGCCTGTAATCTAGGAAGACCAGAATTCAAATCTCACTTCTGACACCTACTGGCTGTGTGTGACCCTAGTCAAGTCACTTAATCTCTCACTTATTTAGGCAACTTTCTCACACTAGAAGATGTTGACCTACATTGGCAGAGGAAATCTCCTCACCCAGGAGTCCTTTTCACCAATGGCATTATGGTCCAGTCCCCATCCTTATCTTTATTCTATGTTGGAGCCAGAATGAGCCCTGTGGTGGCATATGCTGTGTCCATAGCTTGTGAGTTTTTTGAGGGGAGGGACTGTCTTTTGCCTTTCTTTGTATCCCCAGTGCTTAGTATGGTACTTGGCACTGAGTTATTGTTCAGTCATGTCCAACTCTTGGAGACCCCTTTCGGGATCTTCTTAGCAAAAATATTGGAATGGTTTGCCATTTCCTTGTCCTACTCATTTTACAGATAAGGAAACTGAGGCAAACAGGGCAAAATGACTTGCTCAGGGTCACATATCTAGTAAGTATCTGAGGCCAGATTTGAACTCAGGAAGATGAGTCTTCCTAACTCCAGGCTGGGCACTCTATCCACTGAACCACGTAGTTGCCTGCTGGCACTGGGTAGGCACTTAATAAATGCTTGCCACCTATTTGAGTTCCAGTCCATGGGTGGTGGGAATAGTCAGAAAGAATCTGTAGACTGAGTGCCCTCTGGTGGTCCTAAGGTCTTTGGGAAAGCCAGCACCTGTGCACTAAATACCTTCTCATGAATCCACTTGGCTAGTGTCCTGAGTGAAGTACCCTTGTGACCATATTATAGTGGTAGCCTGAAGAAATCACATGGACGAGTCACGTATGCACTGTGACTGCTTTCATGGCGGTACCAATAGCTCACACCATGGGTCATGTGGTCAAAGTAATTTGGGGGGAGGGAATGAGGACTAGTCATTTTGGAGATGACAATGGAATTCTAGTAGGAGGTGACATTGGAATTGAGCTATGAAGGAAACTAGGAATTATACAAGAGGAGGGTGAGGAAGGAGTGCCTTTTAGGCACAGGGGCAGCTTAGGCAGCAGCACAGAGAAGGGAGATGGTGTGCTGTGTATGGGAAACATCGAACAGGCTTATTAGGGATGAAGGAGAGTAATGGATAATGAGCTGGAAAGGGCTTTGAAAGGCAAACAGAAGAATTTTTATTTGACTGTGGAGGCAAATGGGAGCCACTTGGAGCTCATTGAGAGGGCATGGTCAACCCAGGCAAACCATAGAAATACCAGCTCTGCAGCTGTGTGGAGGGTAGATTGGAGAGTGAGAGGCTTCACCTGAAGACCAATGAGGCCGCTATGGAATGCCAGTGAGACTTGGGGAACAATGTGTGTGTGTGTGTGTGTGTGTGTGTGTGTGTGTGTGTGTGTGTGTGTGCGCGCGCGCGTGCACGCATTTGCATGTGTATATGCATATGTGGATGTAGAGCCATATACATATATGTGTGTATATGTATACATGTGCACTGTATATATTTATAAGTACACATTGCACCCATCTGTATTATGTGTATATGTTCATCTTCACTGAAGAGCCTCATATAGAAGCTGGATGACCATCTGTCAGACATGTTAGAGTTGGGATTTCCCTTAGGGCATGTTACAATAGATGGACATCATAGGGTTACCAGGATCATAGATTTAGAGTTGGAAGGGACCTTAATGGTCATTTGCACCAATCCTTTCATTGTATAAATGAGGAGCTGAGGGAACAGGGGAATAGGCATCAGAGAATAGTGTCTGCTCTGTGCTGTGGAAATTAATTTTGATTGGACTTATAATAAGGCCTATAATTGCCCTGATTCTGTCCTTCTGTACCTTCCTGATAGGGTCTTCTAAAGTTATTCTTTAGAATAACTTTATTCAAGGCTTGTAATTGCCTTGCTTGTTCCCTCTTTGGAAAAAATTTCTCTGATTATTCCTATTGCCCCTAAAAAATTCATTAAGGCTTTCACACATTACCTGTCTCAATTCATACTTTCTGGTTCTACACTCTCTCAACAAGTGTCCTTGCTTCTCACAATATTGACACACTTTAGGGGTCTTATACTGATTTTTTTTCTTTTTTCTTTTTCTTTTTTTTTTTTTTGGTGAGGCAATTGGGGTTAAGTGACTTGCCCAGGGTCACACAGCTAGTAAGTGTTAAGTGTCTGAGGCCGGATTTGAACTCAGGTCCTCCTGACTACATGGCCGGTGCTCTATCCACTGCATCCATCACCTAGCTGCCCCTATACTGATTTTTAAATGTTTGACCTGAAAGTGCAGTCTCACAGAATCTAGAGTGGCTGACACACCATCTCAAGGTCACATAGCTGGTGACTGAAAGACAGAGGCCAGGAGCCATGGAATTCTGCTTCTGAGTGCTCTGATATCACAGCAGTCCCTCTGTTTCAACCTGAAGCAGCTCTCAGCCATTGCCTCAACCTCAGCTGCTCCCTAGGAAGGGGGAGGGTGTTGTCACAAACATTCCTGCCCTCCTTGTCACTTCCCTGCTTGGTGGATCACCTGTCTCAAAGGGCACAGCAGAGCATTGCCTTGTGGACAATTTAATTACATTGATGGGCTGAAACATCTTGGATGTGGGTGGGAGAGTCCAGCAGGGTGAGACAGTGAGGATGGAGCCAGGTTGTACAAGAGTTCTTTTGCTCTTCTGATCATAGATCTGGAGCTTCGAAGGACCTCAATCCATTGAGGCTAACCTCTCATTTTACAGGTGAGGAAACTGAGGCTTGGGAAAGTGAAATCATTTCTTCCAGGGCACAGAGGTCTGTTTGGCAGAGCCAGGATCTATACCCTGTTCTCCCCATTCATTCCACTACGCCACTCTTGCCTCTTCTTTTGTTAATGTAGGGGACTAAATGACCAACTGGAGTCAATACAACCTGAGCTGGTGGCATAGTAGATAGAGCCCTGGGCCTGGGGTCAGGAAGACCTGAATTAAAATCTGGCCTCAGACACTCCTTAGCTGTGTGACCTTGGGAAAGTTGCTTCACCCTTTTTGCCTCAGTTTCTTCCCCTGTAAAATGAGCTGGAGATGGAAATGGCAAATCATTCCACTATCTTTGCTAAGAAAGCCCCCAAAGGGGTCATGAAGAGTTGGTCGTGTCTGAAATAACTGAACAACAACAAAACTTGAGTAAGTCCTTTCACCTTCCTGGGCCTCAGTTTCCTTACCTGAAAATGATGGCATTTGACTGACAGGACTCTGAGGTCCCTTCCAGCTTTCAATTTCTGCTCGGATAATGCTGGATAGAGTTCTGCTTGTGATATCTCATCCAGCTCTTAGAATCACTCCCGCAGTTTCATCTTCAAACACACAGACCCAGTGCGTATGTCAATGGGAAATGTCCAGAGGGAAGAGGATTCCTGATCCTTGGTGGCTTTAAGGACATGAGAAGTCCTGGGTCATTCTCACAAGCCCCTTCATTCCCTCAGCCAATGTCAATACTGCAACAAAATAAATGACCAATTGAAAAATGGAAAAAACAAAAACAAAAACAAAAACAAACCCTGTCAAACTGGTGGGTCGCTATCAGGTGGATAAATAAACTGGGCTGGGGGCTGAAATCAACAAGTGGGTGGTTTTTGCCTGCTAAATGTACTCACACCAATTTGTATGGACACACTCAGTCTAGGAGATAGTCCTTCTGGCCAAGGCCAGGTATGCCCAGGGGTTGCAGGAGTCACCCACAGCCAATAGCTCCTGTGGCAACCTGGTTTATTCAATCACTTCAAATCAAGTCAAGCTAATGAGCATTTATTTATTAAGCACTTACTGTGTGCCAGGCATTTTGCTACATTCTGGGAATACAGAGAAAGGGACAGGAATGTGTGTTAGACTCTCTGCTACTTACTATCTGTATACACGACTTGGTTAAAGGAATCGATGATGTATATCCAATTCAGAGGGTCATTAATTCAGGGCTGGAAGGGACCTTTGAGGTCATCTAATCCAGTCTGTCATTTATTATAGAGCTGACCCCAAAGTGCAAGGGGTCCAATAAGGGGCATCACACAAGAAAGGTGCATCTGGCCTAAGATGCTTTGGGATTTTAGGAAGGAGAAGGGTTGACCCTGAGGACGTAGAGGGGCTAGGAGACAGAGACATAGATGGAGGTCCAGAAAGGGCCTTAGAGGTCATCTGGTCCAAATCTCTCATTTTACAGATAGGAAATTGAGACTCAGAGAGGTGAACCCATTTACCCATAGCCACACAGCTGCTACCTGTTGGAAATGGGATTTGAAGAGGATGAGATGGCTAGGTAGTGTGATGGATACAATGAACATGAACTTGGACAGACTTTGAGGGATAGTGGAAGACAGAAAGACCTTGTGTTTAGAATCAGATGCATCAGAATCTCCTGTGATTTGTTTATAAGAACCGTCCAGAGAGAGTTTCTCAGGCCATGGCCTAGAACTGAAAACAGATACCTGATAGACTATACTAATTATTCAGGGTCATTATTTTGCATTCAATGCCTACATGTGGATTGTGACAGGAGGCAGGAATGCCAGTTATCTCAAGGATCCTCAGCTGTGCCACCTTAACAGTTGCAATCTCTAGACAAATACTCTTAGTTGTTGTTCTTACAGATCCTCACACAAAGAGCTCTGGGTCCTAGTGTACCTCTTCCCATTGGAGCATGGCCTGTCTGAGAACAGCTTTAGCTACTGAGGTCTGAAGTCTATTAAATTTGCTGATACACACATCAGAGCTTCTAGGAACTTCAATGTCCTTACCTGTAAAACAGGAATAAAAATTAGTATGGTACCTGCCTTTCTTGGTCAATGTGAATATAAATGAGATAATGTATGGGGCAAGGAGCCCTGTCTGCTGCCAACCCATGTGGAAGGGGCTGGGGAGCCTACTTTCAGAAGGCTATGATGATGTGAGATGGGAAGACTCTGTTCCCTGAAATGATGCATGGGCAGCCATTCTATAACTGGTTCTGGTTGGTTAATCTTGTGGTTAGCCAAGAGATGCACTGTTGACTGGCTTTTTAGATGGAACTAGAATCCATTCAAAAGGTTAGATAGGGCCTGAGGTCTTTGTCTTCCCTGTGGCTGAGCTCAAATGAGGAGGCAAAGACTACTATAGTTGCCTCCCTGGACCCCTTGTTCCCAGGAGAGAGGCCTCAGGCTTCTAGTTCCCCACTGGGGCTGCCACTGTGTGGCCCCTGAGTTGCTCTGTTTTGTCTATCCTTTCTGCTTTGGGGTGAAGGAGTATTGGAGACAGCCCTGACCTGGTGATATTTGGAAGGTCAGAGTAGCCGGTGTCAAGTCTAAGAGGTGGAATCTATGGTGGGATTTGTGGGAGGTAGGTGATATCCTGAAGAATAACCTGTTTGACCCAGCCAGAAGCAGCAGAGATTTGGAGTGGAGGAAGAAAAGAAGCATTTATTAAGCACCTGCTGTGTTCTAGGTGGAGGCTTCTACTTTAGTCATGCTGGATCTCTCTCCAATCTAGTTCATCTCCTCTCAGCTGCCAAAGTGATGTCCCTAACCACATCACTCCACTACTCAATTACTCAATAACCATCAGTGGTTCTCTATTACCTCCAGGATCAAATACAAACTCTTCAGTTCAAGCTTTGAAAGACTTAAGAACTCTGATCAAGGTAATAACCAGGTAGCTAGAGCAGGACTTCTTAAACTGTTTCCACCTGTGACCCCTTTTGGTTTGAGAAATTTTTTATGTGACTCTGGGTATATAGGTATATAAAATAGGTATGCACAACTTTCTACAGTTGCCAAATTTTTCGCAGGCTCTTCATTCAGTTACATGACGCCCATATTGGGTCACAACCCACAGTTTAGGGAGCTAGGCTCTAGAGGACTGATGATGAAGCATGTCACCCATTTCCTGAAAGAGAAATTATGGACTCAAGGTGCAGAAAAAGACATATGTTTTGGGATATGGCCATGTGAGGGCCAAAATTTGATATATGGAGCGTTAACTGGGTGACTCACCTAAATATTGGGGTCCTGGAAATATGAGGGGCCTTTTAGGTTCACCCTCCCCTCTGAACTGCTCTTTTTAGATATTTCTCCCAGGCCACTAAGAAAGGAGTCTTACAGCTTTAATTCACAGAAGGATCAGATTTAATTACTTGGGAATTAATTAAACAAAAAAGGTAAAACTAATAAAATCAAAGATAAGGAAATAGGAAAAAAAGAAATGCAGATAAATCTTCTTAACTCTAAACTTAGCCTATGCAATCCCCAGACCATTCCCAATTAAGCTAATTCAAAGGAATTTAGGGTTTTCCATAATTAACTCACCAACACCTGGAAAGTCTGCTGTTGCTCGTGCCACTGGAAGGGGAGAGACGAGAGAGAGAGAGAGAGAGAGAGAGAGAGAGAGAGAGAGAGAGAGAGAGAGAGAGAGAGTGTTAGCATTCTGGAAGTCCCTCTGCCTCCCCTCATGGAGCGTTCAATCTTCCTCCCCCAAAAGGGGAGGTCCTTCAAAAACTGCCTATGGAGAGTTCTCCTTCTGACTTCAGTAGCATATGTAACTTCAGGGTGGGCCAGGTGTGGCCCCTCCAAAATGAGTCAGCTAAAAACTGCAATAATTTTTTACCACAGCCAGTATAAGAATTTGTTATACTTGCTCATGCATACTTTTTGCAAAAGTTTTGTCTTCCTTTCTTCTGTCCTTCCTTCTTCTCTTTCTTCCTTCCTCTTTCCCTTCTCTTTCTTTCTTCTTTCCTCCCTCTCTTCTCTCCCTCTTTGTTTCTCCCCTCCCACACCTATCACACTGCGCCTGAGGGTGGATTTGAACTCAGGTCTTCCTGACTTCAGGGCTGGTTCTCTAGGCATTGGACCACCTAGTTGCCTCTCTGTCTCTGTCTCTCTGTCTCTGTCTCTGTCTCTCCCTCTTTCCCTCCCTCCCTCCTTTCCTTCCTTCTTTTCCAATTAAGGAATGGTGGCAAAAAGTGGTTAACAATAGAGTTGTTTTCTCTCCCCACCCCCCCAAAAAAGGAAAAGAGGTTCATTAAGGCATTTTTAAAAAAATTGCTCAGAAGAGAACAGAAGGAAGGCCAGAAGGAATGACAGACAGGCAGGGCAGCTTTTAAAGTTACATGTTGAATTTTTTATATACTTAGAAGGAAAATCAAGCTGTAAGTAATAGAGATTTGAAGTTTCATGTACAAAAATCCCAAATTATAAATTCTTCTGTTTGGCATTTAACACCCTTTACAACCTGGCTCTACCCAACTTGTCTAGTCTGGTTACACATTCCTCCCTTCATGCACACTACTATCTGCTAAATTGTCCCCCCTTTTTTGTTCCCCCCCTTTTTTTTGTTTTGTTTTGTTGCAGGGCAGTGAGGGTTAAGTGACTTGCCCAGGGTCACACAGCTAGCAAGTGTCAAGTGTCTGTGACCAGATTTGAACTCAAGTCCTCCTGAATCCAGGGCTGGCGCTTCATCCACTGTGCCACCTAGCTGCCCTTGTTCCCCCTTTTAAAGTTATTTCTCATGCATGAAGCTGCATCTCCCATCTGTGTGACCTAGCATAGGCTGTTTCCTGTGTTTGTGATGCCCTCTCTCATCACCTCCACCTTTTAGAATCCTGTTTCCTTTAAAGCTCAGCACTTCTACAAGAGGCTTTTTCTATTCCCCCCCAACTTGTTAGTGATTTCCAGCTTACCACTTAATCAATGACTTAACTGTCATTTATTAAATGCCCACTATGTGCCAGGTACAGTGCTAAGCATTGGGAATACAAAGTAGGGCTTAAAAATACACCAGTTTCTGCTCTCAAGGAGTTCATGGTCTAACAAGGGAGACAACATGGAAGTAACTATGTACAATGATATATACAGCATAAATTGGGGGCAGTCTCAGAGAGAAGGCACTAAGATTAAGGAGGACTGGGGAAGGCTTCTTGTAGAAGGTTGGACTTTAGCTGAGACTTGACAGAAGCCAGAGAGATCAATAGGCAGAGATGAAGAGGGGGAGCATTCCAGGTAGAGGGGATAGCCAGGAAAATTGTCGGGAGGTGAGGATCAATGAGTCAAATGTGGAGGAGAGTAAGATATAAGAAAACAGGAAAGGTCAGAGAGTGAGGCAGTTCTGGAAAGCTTTAAAAGCCAAACAGGATCTTGTATCTTATCCTGGAGGCAAGAAAGAGGCACTGGAGTTTATTGAATGGGGGGTGTGTGTGAAAAACATGGTCAGACCCGCACTTTAGGAAAATCACTTTAGTGGCTGAATAGAGGATGAACTGGAATGGGGAGAGCCTGGAGGCAGGCAAACCCATTAGCAGCTATTACAATAGTCCAGGTGGGAGGTGGTGAAGGCCTGTGTCAGAGTGGAGACAGTGTCAGAAGGGAAGAGAGGACATATTGGAGGGATGTTACAAAGGCGAAATCTACAAGAGATACTGCAGAGGTGAAATCAACAAGAGATGTTGCAGAAGTGAAATCAACAAGAGATGTTGCAGAAGTGAAATGTATAAGAGATGCTGCATAGGTGAAATCAACAAGAGATGTTGCAGAAGTGAAATGTATAAGAGATGCTGCATAGGTGAAATCAACAAGAGATGTTGCAGAAGTGAAATGTACAAGAGATGCTGCATAGGTGAAATCAACAGTCCTTGGCAACAGCTTACATGTGGAGGGGTGTGTGTGTGTGTGAGAGAGCCTGGGAGTCCAGGATGACTCCTAGGTTGTGAGCCTGGGTAACTGGGAGGATAGCAGTGCCCTGAACAGTAATAGGGAAGTTGGGAAGAAGTGAAAGTTTGGGGGGAGGGGAGAGAGATAATTACCTTGGATCTATTTTGTATATACCTCTAAATGATGTACCTTTCCTCCCCTCACTAGATTGTAAACAGTATGCACACCAGTGGGGAGTCAATAGCAAAGAAAGGTCCTGCTATGTGGAATTGAATATCAGCCTGTGCAGAATTTGCTCTTTGGTTCCAAAGGTTTGTCATGCCGGGGTGGGAGTGGGCATAAGCTCCCACTCTCTCTAAAATGTTCCCGTAGTGTGCATCTCAAATATCCTCTGACAATTGAAGCCCAACTCTTGGCCTTCTCGTGGTGGAACTGTTTCCACTAACAGGAGAAGGGGCAAAGGCGTGTCACTGGTGCCTTAAAACCAGTCGCTTCGGGCAGGTGGGGCTCATCAGCCTTGGCAAGCAAGCCGCCTAGGGGAAAGAAACCCTGATTTGAAACCTCTGCTGCCTTGCGGCTATACCCATAGATGGGAAAGGCTTCGGGAGTTAACCCCGAGGAAAAATCAGGAGTCAGAGTCCCGTAGGCAGTTGGATGTTGGACATCACATCCCTCTGGCAACTCCTGTGGTGGCACTGGTGCCAAATTGTATTGGCTCTGCCTCTCCTTTGGATCCACCAATGTCGTGGAGAGAGAAAACCTGCTGCATGGGCAACAGCTTGTTTTCCAATTGATCTGCCCAGGCCAGCGCCCTGGAGAGGACACTCCAGCTATTCCTCATGGGGTAGATACAACACAGGATGCGGCAGTTACCAATTTTAAGTCACTCAGGAGCTGTGGCTCCAGTATCAGACTGCACAGCCACACTGTGGGCCGTGGCTCTTCGAGGCACTGATCCATGGTCGTCCTCAACTGATGGAGGCCTACACACTTGTTTGCTGTTCTCTGGGACATCATAAACTCCTCTCCAGTTTCTCTTCCCTACCTCATTGCTGCCTCACCAGCTGGCATTGTCACCCTCAAGAGTTTCCTGCTCCAGTTAAAACTTGTTTATTTGGGGCAGCTAGGTGGCACAGTGGATAAAGCACCAGCCCTGGATTCAGGAAGACCTGAGTTCAAATCTGGCCTCAGACACTTGACACTTACTAGCTGTGTGACCTTGGGCAAGTCACTTAATCCCCATAGCCTCACCAAAACCCCCCCAAAAAAAACCTAAAACAAACAAAAAACTTGTTTATTTGATGTTTATGTTTTTATAAGAGATTTTCATCTCCAGATAAAGATACATTGACTTTTGGTGCAATATGAGTATTTTCTAAAAGAGTGGACTACACAAGGGAGGGAAGGTCAAAAGGGCACTAAAGACCAATTTCCTCAACAACCACAGACTTGGATTCAGTTATTTTGATGACATAGGAAACTCCCATTGTAGAAAATCTCTTCCCAATGCATTTCTACAAGTTCTGTAAATTCATAATCTTAAATAGTTGCTTGGGGTCCCTGAAGGATTAAATGTTTTGCCCAGAGACACATGCTATGTATGAGACTAGATTTGAGATTAGGTCTTTCTTTTTCTTTCTTTTTTTTTTTTTGTGGGACAATGAAGGTTAAATGACTTGCCCAGGGTCACACAGCTAGGAAGTGTCAAGTGTCTGAGTATGGATTTGAACTCAGGTCCTCCTGAATCCAGGATCAGTGCTTTATCCACTGTGCCACCTAGCTGCCCCCTGAGCTTACTTCTTTTTCCCAAGATATCACTCTGACCTCTAGGGTCATTCTGTTTCTTCCTCTCTCCCTCCCTCTTCCCTCTCCTTCTCCCTCTCTCACCATCCCTTTCCATTACTCCTTTCTCTCTTCCTCTCTCTCTCTTTCCCTCTTTCCATCTCTCCCTCTCTCTTTTCCTTTAACCCCCTTTGTCCCTCTCTCCCTTCATCTTTCCCTCTCTCTCCATCCTCCTCCCTCCCTCCCTTTCTCCTTTCTGCTCCCACTCTCTTCCTTACCCCTCTCCTTTTTTGTACCTTTCCCTACCTTTTCCTCTCTCTCTCTCTCTCTCTCTCTCTCTCTCTCTTTCTCTCTCTCTCTCTCTCCACACACATATATTGTAGATATGTATACACACATGCACACATATTCTTAATAATTTGTAAGAATTAAACAATCCTCACTCATGAAAAGCTTACATTCTTGTTCTCATTCCTATTCCTGTCCTTGGCCTTATCTTTAGGCCCCTAGGGAAGTAATTTTGTCTCCTTGGGCCTCAGTTTCCTTATTTATAACATAAAGGTACCAACCAACATGGCCTTAGTGGTATCACCCATCTCCCAATACACAGCCCTATGATTGTGGCATCATATATTTGCTTCCTTTCTGCTCACTGGGTTTCTCTTTCTCTTGTCCTTCCCCGACCAATTCAGGAGTTCCCTTGGCAACAAAGTTCATGGTCCCTCACTGCAGCCTATTCCTTTCTCTCTCTTCATTGTTGCTTCATTGTCATTGAAAAAGATACCTTGCTGGAGTCAGCTTTCCAGCAGCTTTCACCACCTGCCTCAGATCTCTGGTGGCACCAATTAACTCTTTGTTTTTTTTTTTGTTTTTTTTTTTTTAGTGAGGCAATTGGGGTTAAGTGACTTGCCCAGGGTCACACAGCTAGTAAGTGTGTGTTAAGTGTCTGAGGCCGGATTTGAACTCAGGTACTCCTGACTCCAGGGCCGGTGCTCTATCCACTGTGCCACCTAGCTGCCCCCCAATTAACTCTTTCTTAACGAGGTGAAACACTCATTCCTCCAAATATTTTAAATATTTCCAGACAAAGCAGAGTGATTTAAAAACATGCATCCAGTAGTTTCTTTGTAAGCAGCCAAGAGAGGCATGTGATTCAAGATGTCAGGCTGGGGTTGCTCTGTTGAGAAGTAGAAATTATGTTTCTTCAAGTCCCAATTATCAAAAGATTGTCATAGGGGCACAGATCTAGACTGGGAAGGACCCTTAGTGATTGTCCAGTTCATGGGTTCTTAAACTTTTTGGGCTTTATGCAGAAGAATACTGAATTCCTTCTCCTACCTCAAGCCCTACAACTGGTGATTGCTTGAATGGGGAATAACCAACAAAAGGCTTGTTCTGATGCTGCCTCCTGTAAGGGGCTAAAATTCTAGCTATGATGTCTAAAATCTAATGAGTGGTCACCTTAAATTAGATAATATATAACACCAATCTTTGGGCATTAAGTATATATTAAAGTATATTAGGGGTTAGTAAAGAGAAACACGTGGATAAAGAATTAGGTCTGCCTGCTTTCCCTAAACTGCCCCTGCTGCCCACTTGAAGTCTCCAATCCCAAAAGGCCCGCTTGCTCCTTGGTTTCTCCCAGAAGCCTCCCAAGAAACAGGAAATAGTGCCATCCACACAAACACACACAGCTCCAAACTAATTGGCTGGTAGCTCTGATTGACAGGTCCCACAGGTAGTTAGTTCTATATATGTAACTTCTGGACGCCAAAGTCACATGGTTTCTAAATCACATGCTTTCTCCTCATGGCAGAGCTTCCCTGCAATATCTTTCCCAGCAGAGGGTGTCATTGCAATTCTCACAATCCCCACCCAAAAGAGAAAAAAGAAATAAAAAATGGAAGAAGGTGGCGAGAAATTCAATCAAGAAGCATGTATTAACCAATCACTGTATGCAAGGTCCTTCATTAGGTGCTAGGGATAAACCTCCCCATTACTGTCAAGGGCCCTACTATCCTTCCTTTTTAAAAATTATTTTGTGGGGCTATGAGGGTTAAGTGACTTGCCCAGGGTCACAAAGCTAGGAAATGTAAGTGTCTGAGGCCAGATTTGAACTCAGGTACTCCTGACTCCAGGGCCAGTGCTTTATCCTCTGTGCCACCTAGCTGCCCCCTACTATCCTTCCAGACACCAAGGCTTGACACCTAGGTGTCATACTTAACTCTTCACTCCTTTCCCTCCCCTCCCCATATCCAATTGGTGGCCAAGTTTTGTTATTTCTACCTTTTACACTTCTCTGATGCTGCCAACAGCCTGGTGCAAGCCACCATCACCTTACCCCTGGACTATTGCAGTAACCTCCTGCGTGACCTCCCTGCCTCAGATCCTCCACTCAACTGTCAAATTGATCTTCCTAAAATGTAGGTCTGATCATAACCTTCATCCCATCTCCCCACCACCCATTAAATAAATCCCATTGTCTCTCTATCACCTTCAGGGTCAAATAGAAATCCTCTCTTTGGCTTTTAGAGCCCTTCATAACCTGCCCTCTTCCTCCCTTTCCAGTCTTTTTTTTTTTTTTTTTTTTTTTTTTTTTTTTTTTTTTAGTGAGGCAATTGGGGTTAAGTGACTTGCCCAGGGTCACACAGCTAGTAAGTGTTAAGTGCCTGAGGCCGGATTTGAACTCAGGTCCTCCTGACTCCAGGGCCAGTGCTCTATCCACTGTGCCACCTAGCTGCCCTCCTTTCCAGTCTTCTTGCACCTTACTCCTCCTCACACACCCTAGTGACACTGACCTCCTGGCTGTTCCTCCAGTCTGACCCTTCATCTCCCAACGCTGCATGTTTTTTATGGGCCAGTTCCCATGCTGCTACTCTCTCTATCCTCATCTCTGTCTCCTGGATTCCCTGTCTTCACCCCAGGCTCAGCTAAAGTGCAAGCATTTCATTGTCTTCCTTAATCTCAGTGCCTTCCTTGTGAAGGTGTCTTGCATGACTGCACATGTATAACATTGAATTGCTTGATTTCTTAGGGAGGGTTAAGGAGGGAGGAAGAAAATTTGGAACACAAAGTTTTAAAACATCAATGTGAATTGTTTTTTACATGTAACTTGGGGAAAATCCTAAATAGAGAAATAAATTTAATTTCATCTCAGTGCCTCCCTTCTGAGATTCTGGTTTATGCTATACATACCTTAATTGTGCACAGTCATTTGCCTGGTGTCTCCCCTTATTGGATTGTGAGCTCCTTGAGACAAAGGCTATTTGACTTCTGCTTTTTTGTGTATCACTTCACTTAGCACAGTGCCTGGTACATCATAGGCACTCAATAAGTGCTTGTTGACTGACCGACTGAATCCCCAGAAGATCCAGAGGCAAGCCTTAAGAAACACAGAGATGGGAAACATCCCTAATGATACAATATGCTTGTTGTACTTCCCTCAGAAGGCAAAGGACACTTTGTGGGTCTGCTGAAGACTATTGTTTACCTCTATTTCCAGTGAATGCATTGCTTGGACATCTTACAAGGTCCCTCCCCTTGCTGGAAGGGTAGGGCTTTTAAACTGAAGCAGTTGATTTTTCTTCTCCACTGATAATGTTTTTTTTTTTTAATGTATGAGGTATTTTATTTTTTCCATTACATGTAAAGATAGTTCTCAACTTCTGCTTATACATGCTTTACAATTTCAGATTTTTCTCCCTCCCACCCCTCCCTCCCCTAGACAGCAGGTAATCTGATATAGGCTATATCTATATATCTCTATACATATACATATATATATATACACACATATATATACACATAATAACATTAATCCTATTTCTGCATTAATCCTGTTACAAGAGAAAGAATCAGAGCAGTGATGCGAAACCTCAAAATAGAAAGAAAAAAAAAACCAACAGCACCCAAAACAAAAGAAATAATATGGTTCAATCAGCATCTATACTCCACAGTTCTTTCTTTCTTTTTTTTTTCTTGGATTTGGAGATCCTCTTCTATCATGAGTTCCCTGGAACTCTTCTGTACCATTGCATTGCATCACAGTAGGCCAACACTCAATGTTGATGATACTGTGTACAATGTTCTTCTGGTTCTGCTCATCTCACTCATCATCAGCTCACGTAAGACCCTCCAGGTTTCTCTGAACTCTTCCTGCTCATCATTTCTTACAGCACAATAGTATTCCATTGTATTCATATACCACAACTTGTCCAGCCATTCCCCAATTGATGGGCACCCCCTCAACTTCCAATTCCTTGCTACCACGTAAAGAGCAGCTATAAATATTTTTGTACATGTGGGTCCCTTTCCCCCTTCCATGATTTCTTTGGGCAAAAGACCTAAAAGTGGGATTGCTGGGTCAAAGGGTATGCACAGCTTTATTGCCCTTTGGGCATAATTCCAAATTGCTCTCCAGAATGGTTGGATCAGCTCACAGCTCCACCAACAATGCATTAGTGTTCCAATTTTCCCACAGCCTCTCCAACATTTATTATCTTCCTTTTTTGTCATTTTAGCCAATCTGATAGGTGTCAGGTGGTACCTCAGAGTTGTTTTAATTTGCATCTCTCTAATCATTAGAGATTTAGAGCATTTTTTCATATGGGAATAGATAGCTTTGGTTTCTTCATCAGAAAACTGCCTGTTCATATCCTTTGACCATTTCTCAATTGGGGAATGACTTGGATTCTTATAAATTTGATTTAATTCCCTATATATTTTAGAGATGAGGCCTTTATCAGAAGCACTGGCCTCAAAAATTGTTTCCCAGCTTTCTGCCTCCCTTCCAATTTTGGATGCATTGCTTCTGTTTGTACAAAATTTTTTTATTTAATATAATCAAAATCATCCATTTTGCATTTTATAATATACTCTATCTCTTGTTTGGTCAAAAACTGTTTTCCTTTCCAAAGATCTGATAGGTACACTATTCCTTTCTCTCCTAATTTACCTATGGTATCACCTCTTATGTCTAAATCATGTATCCATTTTGACCTTATTTTAGTATAAGGTGTAAGATGTTGGTCTATGCCTAATTTCTGCCATACTATCTTCCAGTTTTCCCAGCAGTTTTTGTCAAATACTGAGTTCCTATTCCAGAAGCTGGAGTCTTTGGGTTTATCAAACACTACATTACTAGTGTCATTTACGACTGCATTTCCTGAGCCTAGCCTATTCCATTGATCTACCACTCTATTTTTTAGCCAGTACCAGATAGTTTTGATGACTGCCGCTTTATAGTAAAGCTCCAGGTTTGGTACCGCTAACCCACCTTCCTGTGAATTTTTTTTCATTATTTCCCTGGATATTCTTGATTTTTTGTTTTTCCAGATGAATTTTGTTATTATTTTTTCTAGCTGTATAAAATAATTTTTAGGTAGTCTGATTGGTATGGCACTGAATAAGTAAATTAATTTAGGCAGTATTGTCATTTTTACTATATTAGCTCTGCCTATCCATGAGCAATTGATATCTTTCCAATTATTTAGATC
The DNA here is from genome assembly GCF_019393635.1 of Dromiciops gliroides. NCBI lineage: Eukaryota > Metazoa > Chordata > Mammalia > Microbiotheria > Microbiotheriidae > Dromiciops > Dromiciops gliroides. Next base: position 683,417,392 of record NC_057862.1, read on the forward strand.
TGATTTGATTTGTGTGAAGAGTGTTTGGTAGTTGTGTTCATAGAGTTCCTGGCATAGTTTGTCTTGGCAAGTAGACTCCCAGATATTTTATATTATCTACCGTTACTTTAAATGGAATTTCTCTTTCTATCTCTTGCTGCTGGACTTTGTTGGTCATGTATAGAAATGCTGATGATTTATGTGGATTTATTTTATATCCTGCTACTTTGCTAAAGTTGTTAATTGTTTCAAGTAATTTTTGACTTGATTCTCGAGGATTCCTTAAGTATACCATCATATCATCTGCAAAGAGTGATAGTTTTGTTTCCTCCTTGCCTATTCTAATTCCTTTAATTCCCTTCTCTTCTCTGATTGCTAAAGCTAACATTTCTAGAACAATATTAAATAATAGGGGTGATAATGGACATCCCTGTTTCACCCCTGATCTTATTGGGAAGGCCTCTAATTTATCTCCATTGCATATAATACTTGCTGATGGCTTTAGGTAGATACTGTTTATTATTCTAAGGAAAGCTCCCCCTATTCCTAAACTCTCTAGTGTTTTTATTAGGAATGGGTGCTGTACTTTGTCAAAAGCTTTCTCTGCATCTATTGAGATAATCATATGATTTTGGTTGGTTTTCTTATTGATGTGGTTGATTCCACTGATAATGTTTAAGAAAACCACCTCCCACTGGCATTGGCTACTGGACGTTAGGACTCTCAACCCATGACTTTACCACTGGATCTGAAAGTGTCTGTTTGTTAGGATCACTGGCTGATGATGAAACTCACAGGCAGAAGAAAGTGGTTGGGAATTCAGGCTCACCTAGACAGACACATGCTTCTGTTGACCTGACTCCCAATTCCCCAGCCATCTCTTTCATAGTGTTTCCAACTGTCCTGACCCCAGAGAGGAACTTATATCCTAGGGTCTCAGTCTCCAGATTGCTGACTGCCTCTTCCAAAGTGCTATCTTAAGAAAGCCCTAGTATTATGATTCACCTTACTCCCACTCTCTAGTCATATTTTCTTTCTTTTTTAAAAAAATTTTCTCCAGATTATGATTTTCTTTTATTTTTCAATCTTAAATGTATTTTATTATTTTCAATTTACAGTAAAGATAGTTTTCAACATTAGGTTTTATAAGATTTTGAATTCCAAATTTTTCTCCCTTCTTTCCCTCCTCCCTCCCCAAGACAGAAAGCAATCTGAGATAGGTTATATATGTAGTCACATTAAACATATTTCTGCATTAGTCATGTGAAAAAAAGAATCAGAACAAAAGGGGAAAACCTAAAGAAAAATAGAAACAAAAAAATGGAAACAGAGTGGTTCAATCTGCATTCAGATTCCACAGTTCTTTTTTCTGGCTGTGAAGAGTATTTTCCATCATGAGTCCTTTAGTATTTTCTTGGATCATTGTATTGCTGAGAAGAGCTAAGTCTATCACAGTTGATCATCACACAATGTTGCAGTTACTGTGTAAAATGTTCTCCTGGTTCTGCTCACTTCACTCAGCATCACCATTTAAGTCTTTCCAGGTTTTTCTGAAATCTACCAGCTAATAATTTCTTTAATAATAATAAATTTATTTATTTAGAATTTTCCCAAAGTTACATGTAAAAACAAATTTTTGCATTGATTTTTTAAAACTTTGTGTTCCAAATTCTTTTCCTCCCTCCCTCCCCACCTCTCCCTAAGAAATCAAGCAATTCAATATAAGTTATACATGTTCAGTCATGAAAAACACCTCCACATTAGTCAAGTTGTGAAAGAAAACAGACAAAATATCTTTAGAAAGAGGAACTAACAAAAAAAATTATACTTCAATCTGTATTCAGATACCATCAGTTCTTTCTCTGTAGATGGATTACATTTTCATAAATCCTTCTGATAGCATCCTGATCTTCATTTCTTTCACAGTTACTATTGCTAACTGTATTACCCTGCATCCTATTCCCTCCCCTTGATATTTACTCTATTTTCTATCTTCTTTCACCCTATCCCTCCTTGAAAGTATTTTGCTTTTTACTGCCCCCTCCCCCAATCTGCCCTCCTTTCCTTTGCCTTTCCCCCCTTATCCCCTTCCCCTCCCACTTTCCCTCAGGACAAAATATATTACTATACCCCCATGAGTGTGTATGTTATTCCCTCTTTGAGCCAGTTCTGATGAGAGTAAGGCCCACTCACTTTCCTGCTCCTTCCCTATCTTCCCCATCCACTCCATAAGCTTTTTCTTGTTTCTTTTATGTGAGCTACTTTACCCCATTCCACCTCTCCCTTTCCCTTTCTTCCATTGCATTCCTATCACCCCTTAATTTTATTTTTAAGATGTCATCATGGGGCAGTTAGGTGACACAGTGGACAAAGCATCAGCCCTGGGCCCCGGAGGCCCCAAGTCCAAATCTGGCCCCCAATATAAGCCACCCCACCCTTACTGCCCCCCAAAAGGATAAAAAAATGCTTTAAAGATATCATCCGTTCATATTCAAATCATACCTGTACCCTCCATCTAAATATATTCTTTTCAGCTGCCCTCATACTGAGAAAGTTCTTATGAGTTAGAAGTATCATGTTCTCATGTAGGAATGTAAACAGTTTAACATCCCTCATGATTTCTTTCTCATGTTTACCTTTTTATGTTTCTCTAGGGTCTTATATTTGAAAGTCAAATTTTCTTTTTTTTTTTTTTTTAGTGAGGCAATTGGGGTTAAGTGACTTGCCCAGGGTCACACAGCTAGTAAGTGTGTGTTAAGTGTCTGAGGCCGGATTTGAACTCAGTACTCCTGACTCCAGGCCCGGTGCTCTATCCACTGCGCCACCTAGCTGCCCCAAAAGTCAAATTTTCTATTCAGTTCAGGTCTTTTCATCATGAATGCCTTGAAAGTCCTCTTTTTCATTGAAGTCCCATTTTCCCCCCTGAAAGATTATACTCAGTTTTCCTGGGTAGGTGATTCTTGGTTGTAATCCCAGTTCCTTTGCCCTCTGGAATATCATATTCCCTACCCTCTGATCCTTTAATGTAGAAGCTGCTAGATCTTGTATTATCCTGACTATAGTGCCACAGAACTTGAATTGTTTCTTTCTAGCTGCTTGTAATATTTTTTCCTTGACCTGAGAGTTCTGGAATTTGGCTATAATATTCCTGGAAGTTTTCATTTTGGGATCTCCTTTAGGAGGTGATTGGTGGATTCTTTCAATTTCTATTTTATGTTCTGCTTCTAGAATATCAGGGCAATTTTCCCTGACAATTTCTTTCTAGCCTTATTTTCTATAGCTTCACCAACCACCTTACCACTGCTGAGGTCCTTTTTCCTGCAACCCTTCTCTAGTTTTGGAACCATGAGCCATGATTAAATCCATTCTGTAAATGTTCCTGGACAGACTGTGCCAATCTATTCTCTCTTTGGCTCCACTTACCATCCCTGTAACTTTCTGGACCAAAGCATTCTTCTTTGTCCACCACTTCCCTATATGCATTGTTTACGCTATTAGAATGTAATACCCTTGAGGGAAGAGATAGTGTTTGCTTTGAATTTTTATATCCAGCTCTTAGCACATAGTAAGTTTTCTTTCATTCATTCAAGAGGCAAGAGGGAACAAATGAAGTTTATTTTTTTGTTTGTTTGGTTTATTTGTTTGTTTTTTAAGTGAGGCAATTGGGTTAAGTGACTTGCCCAGGGTCACACAGCTAGTAAGTGTTAAGTGTCTGAGGCCAGATTTGAACTCAGATACTCCTGACTCCAGGGCTGGTGCTCTATCCTCTGCACCACCTAGCTGCCCACAAATGAAGTTTCTTGAGTAGTGGAGTGGCTTGGTCAGACTTGAGCAACAGGAACATTAATCTGGCAGTTCTGTGGAGGATATATCAGAGAGGCTACCAATTACGAGGTTATTGCAATAGTCCAGCCTATAAGTCATGAGGATCTGAACTTTGTGGTGGTCTTTTGAAAGTGGGGAGAAAGGCAGGGATGTGGAATATAATGTGGAAGTAGGAAGGCTGAGTCTTTGGAGCTTATTGTGAATTCATTATTGTGATGAGTATTTCTTTTTATGCTTAGTACAAAAGATAGGGCAAGAGAGTGGCCAGAGGTTTCACTTGTATAAGTAACACTCCACTGCGCAAATTCCTTCTATCAATGCAGAATGCAAATTCTCCACAACATAGATCCATAGAGGTTTGCTTGGAGCAAAGAGGGGTAAAGAGACTTTCCCAGGATCACACAGGTAATACACCAGAGGTGTGAGACTTGAACTCAAATCTTCCTGAATCTGAGGCCAACTCTCTGTTTTGAAGCTGATGGCATAAGAGGGATGGATGACAAGGGAGAGTTGAAGATGACTGAGGTTACACACAAAGGTGAGTGGAAGAATGCAAGTGCTCTTGGCAGATAATGGGAAATAAAGAAGACAGTGAGCTCAACTTTGGATGTGCTTAGTATGAGATGCTCATGGGATGTCCAAGGGGAGATGATGGTCAGGAACTCAGCAAAGGGAAATTGAAGCTGCAGGGAGGGAGGTGGGTCACATGTGTTTTATTTTGGGGAGTCATAATAATCAGTCGAAACATTTATTATGTGCCTACTCTATGCCAGGATCTATACTAAATGCTGAGAATACAAATTCAAAGAATAAAGCAATTCTTATTCCCAAAGAGCCTGCATTCTCATCTTTACAACTGCACAGAGATTTAAAGCCTCAAGGACTCTGAGAGTTCCTGTGGTCAATTTTAGCCTCATTTCAGGCAGCTAGGTGGCATAGTGGATCGAGGTGGGAACTGGAGTCAGGAAGACCTGAGTTCAAGTCTGGCTGTGTGACCCTGCACATGCCATTTAATTGCTGTTTACCTCATTTTCCTCATCTGTGAAATGAGTATAATAATAGCATCTTTCTTCCTCTCAGGGTTGTTGTGAGGACAATATGAGATCATATTTATGATGTGTTTTGCAAACCTTAAGGTGTTATATAAGTGATAACTATTATTAATTTAAAAAGTCTGGTTACTGTTATCATCACACTGTCCCTTTCTTGAGTGTATTCTTTATTTTCTTTTGCCTGATAGTAATCTTCATTGGTGTAGGAGACTTTTTTTTTTTTTTGCTTACTCATTTCTTCAATCTCTCTGCCTCATATCTTTCCTAGCTGTGTGATCTTTGGCAAGCTGACTTACCCTCTTAGTCCCCTTTTCCTCATCTGCAAGACGGGGACAAAAACAATGCCTATCTCACAGGATTGGTGTAGGAGTCAAATGGGACTGTCTGTCTCTCTTTATCATCTCTATATTCTATCTATCATTTGTATATTCTATCATCTCTTTATTTACCTATTTTTTCATATTCTATCATCTCTCTCTCTCTCTCTCTCTCTCTCTCTCTATCTATCTATCTATCTACCACCTGTATCTCTCTATTGCTTAGTAAGTCTTTTTTTATTTTTTATTTTTTTTTTAGTGACGCAATTGGGGTTAAGTGACTTGCCCAGGGTCACACAGCTAGTAAGTGTTGTGTCTGAGGTCGGATTTGAACTCAGGTCCTCCCGAATCCAGGGCTGGTGCTCTATTCACTGTGCCATCTAGCTGCCCCTGCTTAGTAAGTCTTAAAGTGCAATACAAATGTTTGCTATTATTAATTATTATTACTATTTTTTGAGGCTTTCTTCCTGAAAGTTTCTTTATTTCCTCTATTCCCCCACCTTGTTCATTCACTTTATCTAGCAAATTTCTTACTCTTTTGGGCTGATCAAAAGGAGCTCTGCTTAGACTCTGCCACTTACCCACCTTGGTAGAGGTTCCTCATTCTCCTTTGAGGTGGTTCCAATTGTAAGGAAGTTCTGGAGTCTAGCTTAAAGCTGCTTCCCTGTAATATCTACCTCCTACTCCTGGTTCTACCCCCCTGGGGCCACGAATAACCAGCTAAACCTCCTCTTCTACTTGCCAGCCCTTCCAACACTCAGAAACAGAGAGCTATGGAAGTGAATGACATTTCTCCCAGCCTTTTCATTCCCCTTCTCCCCATCACCATCTACTGGCCACTAAGAACAGCCTAAACCATGAGCCCCTGTTTCCATTTTCTGTGGAGTCACTGACCTCCATCTCTCTTTCTGACGGGACCAAAGAATGCATACAGTCTGCCCCAGGAAAAACCCTGGTGGAACCCTCAACACGTCCTGTGCAGACAAGCATTTGACAACTGGTTACCCTGGCAACAAGTTTGTCTTTGAAATTATTTCTTGGCCTGTCAGACCCCCTCCTGTATTCCCTGAACCAAGAACTGTCCAGGATTGTGAAGGAGATTAGACAAAGGAGGGAGAATAGATACACAAAGCCTGTAAGCAGAGCAGGAATAGCTTGAGGAGCGAGAGAGGCTGCTTTCCTGGAGGGACAGGCCACCTTGCAGGCGAGGCTCACCAAAGGGTTAAGAAGATGCTAACTTTCTGAAGTCTGAAAATAAGATGACAGTGGCATCAACGAAAGCTATTTATGGCACCGCTCGACTTGCTAATTTGGGGAAGGAACGACTTTGCACATCCAGGCTAGATCTGCCCGCACTTCTTCATACTTAGGCTTCAAAGAGTAGGCAAGGCTTCTAGAAGCTGGAGCTGTGGGCTGGTCCAGCAGGGGCCTCCGGTCAGTGGGCTGAGATGAAAGAAGCATGGGAATCCCTGAGGTCAAGCCCATCATTTTACAGATGAAGAAGAAAGACCAGAGAGGATGCCTGCCTGGTCTGCTGTCATCCAGCGAGTAAGAAAAGACCAAGGGATTTAAATCGGAGTCCTTTGGTTCCAATTCCAAAGTTCTTTCTATTGTGTTATACTTTAATAATAATATAGGAACTGGAAGATGTGGATTTCCTAGAGCGGTTACACTCTATGAACTCTGGGAGTGCGAAGAGGTCACTCATGACCAAGATATCAGGCCTGGAGGTCCTCTCTCCTCACCTTTGCCTCTTAGTATCTCTGGCTTCCTTAAGGACTCACCTTCTGCAGGACACCTTTCCAGGACCCAAGGATACTAGAAGCCTCTTCCCCTAAAGTTACTTTCCATCTTCTCTGAATGCATCTTGCATGGGCTGATTTTTATATGTGATATATTAAAATAGAAGGTCCCTGAGGGCAGGGACTGCCCTTTTCATTTTGTTTCTTGTTATCCCCAGGGCTTAGTATGGTGTCTGGCACATAGTAATAAAAAGCTTAAAAATACTCATTGATTGATTCAGTGGCATTTGTTTGGAGCTTTCAAGAATGGGCAAGATTTCAAGAGGTAGAAAGGGGTTATTGCCACTATAAGCAACAACATGAGAAAGGTACCCAGGTAGGGAAATTCATACTGTGGGCCTGTGATGGTGAGAGGGCTGCTTTTCTAGAGTCTAAGAGTGGTTTGGGGGTAAATGTCTGGTCATAGGATCATAGAACTAAATTGGAAAGGCAACTCTGAGGCTAGGGCATTGGTGGCACAGCGAATAGAGTGCTGGGTCTGGAGTCAGGAAGAGCTTCCTGAGTTCAAATATGGCCTCAGATACTTAGTACCTGTATGACCTTGGGGAAGTCACTTAACCCTGTTTGCCTTAGTTCCTCATCTGTAAAATCAGCTAGAGAAGGAAATGGCAAACCACTCTAGTATCTCTGTCAAGAAAACCCCAAACAGGGTCACAGAGAATCAAACCTGACTGAAAAATGACTTAATAACAAACAGCTACTGAAAGGTTGAGTGACTTGCTTACACAACTAGAAGATCAGAGGTGAGACTTGAACATGGGTCTTCCTGTCTCTGAGGCCATCTCGCTACCCATTATTCCATGCTAGGGATTATTATTACCACCATTTTGTAGAAAGGGAAATTGGGGCTCAGAGAAAATTCAAGAGGATTTTCTTGGGTTAGACAGCCAGTAAATGTCTGAGGCAGGATTTTATGCCTGGTCTTCCTGTGTCCAACCTGAGGAAGTTGTTAGAGGATATTGAGCAAAAGACTGACATGAGCAGATCTTTGCATAAGGAAGATGAGTGAAAAGGAGGAGGATGAGGGGAGGAAATGGTGCCTGGGAGACCAAGTAGGAGCTATTTCAGTATTTTAGGTGCCTGGTGACCAGGGCCCAAACCAGAGAGAGGTGGCAATGGAAATAGAGAGGAAGAAACTCCACTCCCATGCTTGGGACAAGGTATGTGACCAAGAGCGGCTTATTGAGTTAGAAGGAATACGACTAACTCACTCAGAGAAATTGGTCTAAAATCTTCCATCGCCATAATGAATTCAGTGGATATTTGTTGAGTACCTTCTATATGAAAGTCCCTATAGGAGAAACAAAAACGAACAAGACAAAGTCTACCTTCATGAGTCTTCCATTCTGGGTCTCTAAATCTAAGAATAAGATAAGGAGACAAATAGTAGAAGATAGCATGTTTTCTATTATTAAATTATACACAACGAGAGAGGTATCAAACCTTAGGAGTAGAGGCAGAAGCAATTGCTTCTACCTGGCAATGGGAGGGGGGGGGGTCTTTGTTTATAGCTTGGACATGTAGCCTCTGAGAGTCTGTGATTCTTTGAAGTGTTTAGGGCTATTGGGCAGAAGAGGGAATAGACCTTTTTGGCTTTCACCCAGAAGACAACACCAGGAACAATGGGTAGATACTTCAAGGAAGCAGATTTGGGCTGGTTATCAGGAGAAGCTCTCTTATAGTTAGTTATACCTGCCTAAAAGTAGAGTGGACTCTGTCTTGAGAGGTCAGGGGTTTGCCCTTACTGGAAGTCTTCAAGCAAAGGGTGGATTGATGCCTTTTGGCAATGTTGTAGAAGGGAATTTTGGTAAAGTATGGGTCGAATTAACTTCTGCAGTCCCTTCCACCCCTCCAAAGTCCTTGTATCATACTGTCTATCTGGACTATCTATCAGTGGCCATTCTCTTTATCTACAGAGTCCTTAATGTCTAGGCATGACTTTGAATTTCTCCTCCAACTTCATAAGCCTCATTTGGACATATCCCAGTTTGTCAATGTCCTCCCTCAAATAAGATACCAGAACTGAGCACAGTACAGTCTTCTAAATGTGTTATGACCAGCAGACCAATTGAGGCCCGGGAAAGACCTTAATTTAAAAGGCCAGGTTCATCCACTACATCCAGGGCCATTGACAGTCATCTTGACTTTTGCCTTGCCACTGGACTTTGACTCTGGAAGAAGGAGGCTGAAGACTTCGAGAAGTTCTGTCACACTTAAAACCAATTCATGTGTTAGTCAAGATATCACCCTGTGATGTCATTGGTCCTTTTCTAGTATAAAGGACAAAGAAGAATGACAACAATGAGGTTCTTATCACCTTTCTTGTTGTGGATGCCAAGATGGATTTTTAAAGATGGGGGTAATTTTGAGAGACTGAGATGTGAGGATAATTCATTCCAGTGGGAGGACATGGACCTTAAAAAGATACAGATGTGAGGAGATGCAGGGTATGCTTAGAGAATATCAAGAAGTCCAGTTTGACTGAAGAATAGGGCATGTGAAAGGGAATTTTAGGAAATACCTTGGAAAAGGCACTTTGAGAGCAAATCTTTTTTGTTTGTTTGTTTGTTTTGCAGGCAATGGGAGTTAAGTGACTTGCCCAGGGTCACACAGCTAGTAAGTGTCAAGTGTCTGAGGCCAGATTTGAACTAAGGTACTCCTGAATCTAGGGCTGGTGCTTTAACTACTGTGCCATCTAGCTGCCCCTGAGACCAAATCTTAACAAATTATGAATGCTGGGCAAAGAAGTTGCCTTTAACTGACAGGCAATGGGGAACCATGGAATGTTGTGGTAAAGGGGAGTCACAGGACCTTTGCATCATTAAAAATCAAACTAGGGCAGCTAGGTGGCACAGTGGATAAAACACCGGCCCTGGATTCAGGAGGACCTGAGTTCAAAGCCAGCCTCAGACACTTGACACTTACTAGCTGTGTGACCCTGGGCAAGTCACTTAACAACCCCCATTGCCTTGCCAAAAACAAAACAAAACAAAACAAAATTTAAAAAAATCAATCTAGCAGCAATGACAGGGATGTAGAGAGAAGACCTCAAAGGCCGTACTAAAACAGACTTATTCCAATTCAGTAATGAAATGAAGATTTCATTCTTTAGTTGTAGAAGCTGGTGCTTCATTTTTACAGATACATATGCTCTGCAACAGGAACCCAACTGGAGCTACTTTGGAGACAGGTTTGGGCACTCTTTACTTTCTTTGGGTATGTGGTCCAGGAAGGGATTTATTATCTTATCACAGGTTTAGTCTAGCTAAAATCCAGAAAGGCTTGTCTCCAGATTGGTCAAGGGAAATTATCTTTTTGGCCACAGTCATTCTCAAGGTCTATTAAGTGTTTGTCTGGGATGGTGAAGGAAGCCGAACTCAAGGTGGTGAAGCCATAGAGCTCTGAAGAATTGGTCATCATGGGAAAGGACTTGGAAGTACTGTACTCCAGTATGACCTGATGAGAATTTGCAACATGGAGATGATTTCTTGCCATTTTAAAAAGTGTGGTGTGTGTGTGTGTGTGTGTGTGTGTGTGTGTGTGTGTGTGTGTGTGTGTGTGTGAGAGAGAGAGAGAGAGAGAGAGAGAGAGAGAAAGAGAGAGAGAGAGAGAGAGAGAGAGAGAGAGAGAGAGAGAGAGAGAAACTCTAAAGAATTTAATGAGTCATTTTATTCCTGGAAAACTGAGGTAGAGATTACAGATGTAGAATTAAGATCAAAGGAGGCTGACTAGTCAGTCAGTTTTGTCAGAATGTTTTTGTTGTTACAAGGACCGGTTCAGTGAGGAGGGGAGTGATGAAGAAATAACTGTGGTGTAAAGGCAAAAAGGAAAAGAAAGGTATTTACCTCTCCTCTCTCAAGAAAATCTGCTTCTGTTGCCCACAACTAACAGGGTTTAAACTGGTAAGGAACTGAGACAATGACTAAGATAATTAAAAAAAATAAAATCTTGCTACCCTTTCCTTCCTCCCTCCCTCTTATTTCTCTCTCTCCCTCCCTCCCTCCCTCCCTTCCTTCCTTCCTTCCTTCCTTCCTTCCTTCCTTCCTTCCTTCCTTCCTTCCTTCCTTCCTTCCTTCCTTCCTTCCTTCCTTCCTTCCTTCCTTCCTCCCTCCCTCCTTTTTTCTCTTTCTTTCTTTCTTTCTTTCTTTCTTTCTTTCTTTCTTTCTTTCTTTCTTCTTTCTTTCTTTCTTTCTTTCTTTCCATTTTCCCCTGATGGAATTCCCGAGTTATTTCTCCACCCTCTGCTTCTCTTAGATTCTGCAAAAATAGGACTATAACCTAGTCAGGAAGAAAAGCCAGACATCCCTACCTTAGCTTTCTGCCTACATCCCTCCCTGCCCTCTCCCCCCAGCCTCCTGCCCCACTTCTGATGGGGCTGAGATCCTGAAGGAATGAGAAACATGGTGTTGAGAGGGAATACACCACATTAGAGCTTGCCTCTATACCCCCAGCAGAGCAAACAGGAAAATCGAGTAGCAGCTGGTGTGCATGTCACATGTCACATTAACACTGTCGGTTTCTGTTTTAGAAAGAAAATGGTAAATGATTAGAGGTCTTTTTTTCCCAGCTACCATTTGGACAACAGCCTTGAAAAGTGAAATCAAAATGGCTCAGACAATCGCTAATGGGGCTAGAGTCTCTGTGTTGTGCACTCATCATTGTCAGCCTCTCCATATGGTAGGGAGATGCTGGGCGTTGCCCTCAGTGACAGTGCTATGCAATGCTAGCCTCTGGCTTTGGAGTCTAAAGGCCTGACTCCACCCGATTCATAGCTGTGTATTCCTGAATATGTCACTTAGCCACTAATCCTGGATTTGCTTGTCTGTAAAATGGGGAAGGGAAGGGGGCAGCTGAAGGAGACAATCTCTAAGATTCCTTACTGCTCAACACCCTAAGGTCATCTCAGGCACATCTTTGTCAAGTGCAAAATCCTATAGAGATATGAGCTATTGTTCACCCCCCCAATCACTTAGGCAGTGTTTCCATATACCAGACAAAATGGGGTCTGACCCTAACCTACCTTCCCATGCTTTTTAGGACCACAGGATCATAAATCTAGAACTACCATTGAATTTAACCTTCCTATTTTACAAATAAAGGAAGTGAGAACCAGGGAGGGGAAGGGGCTTACCCCAGGTAGCTAGGAAGGGTACCCTAGGTAGGACAAGTGGCAAGTGGCAGATCATAGAATCATGGAAAGATATATCTATAGTTATAGGGAACATTAGAGGTCATCTAGTCAAATGCCCTAATATTACAGTTGAAGAAAGTAAGGCCCATAAAGGTTAAGTGACATCCAAGGTTACAAAGGTAGTAAGTATCAGAGGTCAGATTGGATCCCAGAGAGATCCTAAAGTTCTGCATTAGAGAGGGGGGCATTTCCAGAACACCTTTTAGAAGAGAAGCTAGGGGGACAGCTAGGTGGCACAGTGGATAAAGCATGGGCCCTGGATTCAGGAGGATCTGAGTTCAAATCCTGCCTCAGACACTTGACACTAGCTGTGTGGCCCTGGGCAAGTCACTTAACTATCATTGCCCCCCCCCAAAAAAAAAGAAGGAGGAGAAGCTAGTATAGATGGCAGAGAAACATCAGTTTTCTGGGAATGCTTCATGACTGAGTCAAGGAATGCTGTAGTTTCTGAAGGATTAAGGCTGAGGATCAGCAAAGGACAATGGAGAGTTACATGTAGAATGTAGGCTTAATGTCTTACATAATTGTACATGTACAACCTATAACTGATTTCTTACCACCTCAGGCATGGGAGCGGGAGGGACAGAATTAGAACTCAAAACCTGAAACAAAAATGCTTATTAAAAAAAAAAACCCTTGAAAAAGTTGGGCTGGTCATATGGCAAGAGTGAGATTTGGTGGAAGGTGCAAAGGGAAACTCACCTGGAATCCCAGAACCTCAAAGTTGGGAGGGATCTCTTTGAGGCTTTCTTTTAAATTTTTTTTTGGCAGGGCAATGAGGATTAAGCGACTTGCTCAAAGTCACACAGTTAGTAAGCATCAAGTGTCTGAGTCCAGATTTGAACTCAGGTCCTCCTGAATCCAGGGCCAATGCTTTATCCACTGTACCATCTAGTTGTTCCCTTCTTTGAAGCTTTCTAATCCAAACCACCTGGAAAAGAATCCCACTCCAACCTGAAGACCTGTAGTGATGAGTAACTCACTACCTCCTGAAGCACCCTATTCCACTTTTAGATGATTCAGTGGGTTTATTAAACCCAATTTGTCTCTCTGTAAAACTTCCATCAATTGGTAAGAATGTAAAGTACTTGAGGACAGGTAGGTAGTGCAGTGGATAGAGCATTGGTCTTGGAATCAGGAAGACTCATGTTCCCGAATCCAAATCTGACCTCAGATATTAATTACCTGCATGATCCGGGGCAAGTCGACCATTTGGGCTGTTTTTTCATCTGTAAAATGGAGGAGGAAATGGCAAACCACACCAGTGTCTTTGCCAAGAAAATCCCAAATGGAGTCATGAAGAGTTGGACACAACAGAAATGACTGAACATCAGCAGCCACACAGTACTTTAGGGCAGGGGAAGTTTCACTTCTGTTTTTATATATCCAGCATGGATCATAAGCCCTAGCAAATAGTAAAGACTAAATAAATATTGATTAATTGGTCCTTGTTTTGATTTCTGGGGCTAAGCAGAATGAATCAAATTCTTCTTTCATACAACATCCCTTTCAATAATTTGAATACCAAAATCATGCTCCTCTACCTTCTCCTCTCCCCATTATATTTTCTCTTTTCTAGACTAACCCTCCTCTTCATTGTCACAACACTCACAGGGTAGGGACTGGCCACATGATTTTATTGATATAGGGACCTCCCAGAGGAGGAAACTACCTCAACAGTTGTGTTCTGCATATAGTCTTAGAGACTATATAATTTATTGTCTTAGAGAGACAGGAAGATACTGTTAGAGCATATACTTACAGTCTTACAGAGTTGTGTAGCCCTGAGACATCAAACCAGTCAGTCTAAGCATTTATTAAGCACCTACTATTTGCCAAGTTATGTACTGAGGATACAAAGAAAAATAGAAGAGTCCCTGCCTTGAGCAACTCACATCCTAATGGGGGAGACAGGTTAAACAATAGGGTCCTCAGTGAATATACGTCAGATCTAAGATTTCAACCTAGGTCTTCCTGAAGCTGAGGCCAACACACTACCCATTCTACCACACTGCCTCCTTTTCCTTCAGTGCTTCAATGAACTCCTGTTCTCATAGGCATACCTTCAATGATGCAAATTAGAATCCTTTCACCCTATTTTATCCAGTGCAAAGTTTTCTTATCCTCCAGAGATAATTTTCCCAGTAAATGAGGGGACTTGCTCTGATGCTTTTAGGACTTCTTCTTGAGGTCAGACCCCATTTATCTGTTTGTCTCTGTATCCCCAAACCTAAGTACTGTGTCCAGCTTATAGTAGGCTGCTAGGTGGCACAGTGGATAGAGCACCGGACTTGGAGTGGAGAAGCTATTGTTGTTTAGTCATTAAGGTCATGTCCTAATCTTTGTGACCCAGTGGACCAAGTCTCAGTGGAGTTTTCTTGGCAAAGATACTGGAGTGGTTTAATGTTTCCTCTTCCAGTTTTATGGAGGCAGGGGTGAAGTGACTTGCCCAGGATCACACAGTTAGTGTTAATATGAATATACAGATCACCTGAATTTGATGGAGGTACCTTATTATCCAAAAATATTTTTTTTATGAAACCCTGCATTAATAGGAGCAAAATGCCCTTCAACTGAACTCCAAACTGAACCCAGATGGATAGCAGATTAGTCCCTACCAAGTGACTTCTTTTTCCTCAGGATAGTAAATCCCTATCTTATGGGGAAATCTGGGCATCCTCATCCTTGCCAAACCCTTTTTTGGAATCCTGTAATCTTATTTCCTCCCTACTTGTTATAGCTGAAATTGTTAAACTGCTTTTGCTGCTGGGTTGAATTTATCATACTATTGAAACTGATAACACTCTGTAACCCATGGACCAAAAAACCCCAAACAACCCCCAAACCTTCTATACCCTAAGAAAGAGGGAGTCCCTGAGCCCTTTTGGGAAGTGTCTCCATATGATCATGGCTCTTTATTCTTGTGACAAAACAAATTGTTATTATGTTTTTCCGATCCATTCTCTGATCTGGTTTCTGTGAGTCACCTACTTCTGGTAGGAGAGGCAGTAGTAGCCTTCTCTGATCTGGGTGAGCAAATTGTAGGTGATATTATTGATGTCTCTGACCTGTTTATTATCTTGTAGGAGGATGGGTATGAAAACTATAATTAATTTTCAGCACTAGTAAGTATCTGAGGTCAGATTGGAACTCTGGTCTTTCTGATTCCAGGCCCAGTGCTACCAAATTGCTTCCACAGTGGAGAAGACATGACTTCAAATCATGCCTCAGACAATCAATAGAGATGTGACTTGGTGCAAATCAGATAATCTTAGTCTCAGTTTCTCTAAGGAGCAGAAAAAGGCCTTCCCCATGCTGGGAAAATGGTCTACGGTGGACTTTTTTTTTTTTTTTTTTTTTTTTGCGGGGCAATGAGGGTTAAGTGACTTGCCCAGGGTCACACAGTTAATAAGTGTCAAGTGTCTGAGGCTGGCTTTGAACTCAGGTCCTCCTGAATCCAGGGCCAGTGCTTTATCCACTGTGCCACCTAGCTGCCCCCTACAGTGGACTTTTGAATGATAATGGACAAGAAAGATTTACATTGGATGAAACAGAGTGAAAGAATTGCAATCCACCTGTGAAGTGGGGATGGTACTAACCCTACCCTCAGGGAGTGGTTGTGAGCATCAAGTGAGATAATACGTGTGTAACATTTTTAAGGACTACATAAATGTTAGCTATACTCAGTAAATGTGACTAGATTGAATTATTCTCTGCTGCTTTTTATTGTTGGTAATCTTTTAATGCCTTTCCCCCTCTCACTTTGACCATGAGCTCCTTAAAGGCAGAGATGATGCCCTTAACCCCTACTCATGCCCTCTTTTCTATCTAGGAAGATACTGGTACACAGTAGGCACCCAGTAAAGGGTGGTCTCCTTTCCATCAATTCCTCTATTATGGTGACTCTGAATTATTAAGGCCAGCATAACTCAAGCCCTTGGAAGTTTCTACCAAGTGGCACTGGCTTTGAATGGATAGGACCCAAAGATGGATTACATGTCTCTTGCCTGAGGACCAAATGAGCTAAGTTCAGAGAGACTCATTACCAGGCTGACTTCAGAGAGATGAGCTCTATGGCCACAAGGTCTCTACAAGGTCATCCATGAATCCTGATCTGAGTGGCCAAGGACATTCTTATGTTGGAGTCCACAAAAACCTATAGATTTTCAGGCTGAGCCTTTGATTTGTGCCCTAGGCTTACTTCTTGACTTTGCTCAGTACTTCCTTTCAGGAGCTCATTTTCCTGGAGGTCACTATATCTGGAATCTTTTATGCCTGGAACTTTCTAGTCTGGAAAGCTCTAGCTTGCTCTGTGATTGGTGCCTCCCTACCTATGCCTTCCAGATTGATCTATCCATCAATAAATATTCATTAATCAACTACAATGTACCAGCCACTATGCTAGGCTAGGGGATACAAGTACAAAGAATGAAACAAGCCCACCTGAGCAGAACTCTACCTCCCTGTAAAACATCTGAGCTCTCCTTGTGCATGGAGTGAAGATGGACCCAGGAGTTCCAGGGACAGAAGGCTTGGTGTAAGGGTATACCAGGTACTGACAGAAGGTTCTTGAAAGAAAGGCTTTCCTTGATCCTTTTCCTTCCACTAAGGCTTGAGGACTGGCATGCCTGAGGATCCCTGGACAAAGAGACATTATAGACAGGTGACATAGAGGATAGGATGCTAGACTTGGAGGCAGGAAGACCTGGGTTCAAATCCTACTTTATACACTTACTCTTACTTTTTTTTTTTTTGCATTTTAAGCGCTTTACAAAGAATACAATTGAATTAATCTACAAAAAACATTTTACATTATATGGCCCTGGTTAAATCACTTAAGCCTCATTTCCCTCATATATCAAATAGAGATAACAATAGCACCTACCTCTCGGGGTTGTTGTGCATGTCAAATGAGGTAATATTTGTAAAGTGCTTTGCAATCTTTCAAATGCTCTGTAGATGCTATTATATCATCAACATCATTTAAAAGTGTCAGTCCCAATGCCACTGTTTCAGGTCAAGGGGCTACTCTCGTCCTCTTTCCTGTTGCCCGTTTTCCCTTGCATGCTTTTTTGAGCATCTCCAATTTAATGACTTGTCTTTCCCTTAATCTCATTGAATAAAAGGAGTTTTGCTTTCAGCACTGAACAGCTCCTTCTATTCCTGCAAAGCCCCTTTAGATCCTTGCAATGTACCACAACACATGGTGATGAAATTGTAGCCTTGAAGTATTATATGGGGACCTCAGAGCTGGTACAGTGGAAAGTGTCCTGAATACAGAGTCATCAGGTCAGAGGGTTAAATCTGGACTCTGGTATTTCCCCCCTGTGTAACCTTGGGTCCATCACTTTGTTTTTCTTGGTTTGTTTACTCTTCTGCAAAATGAGTAGGTTGAATTAAGTGGTCTTTAAGGTTCCTCCTAGCTCTAGACTTGGAAAAATTTTCCATATATGTATTTTATGTTGAGCTCTGTGAACCACAGCATAGAGTTTCTAACTTAAGATGGCACAATAGACTATAAACTCTTTGAGGGCAGGGCTCCCTTTCTTTGGGTCTTTGTATCTTAGCACTAGGCTTGGCCCATAGGGGAGACCCAAGAATTGAGTTGAATGGAGTACAGCCCGGCAACCCTAGTTCTCAATCTCCTAAGCACAGGTTTCATGGTTAGGTTTCTTTTCTCATAAAAACCCTGGGGGTAGGGGCAGCTAGGTGGCGCAGTGGATAGAGCACCGGCCCTGGATTCAGGAGGACCTGAGTTAAAATTCGGCCTCAGACACTTAACACTTACTAGCTGTGTGACCCTGGGCAAGTCACTTAACCCCAATTGCCCAGCCAAAAAAAAAAACCTGGGGGTAGGTGGTAAAAGTATTATTTTCCTCATTTCACTCAGGAGGAAACCAAGGTTCATAGTTAGTTGTCCAAGGTTATACAGCCAGTAAGTGACAGGATGGAACTTGAACCCCAATCTTTATCATCCAAGGCCAGGATTCCTTGTACCACACAGCTTGCTTCTGACAGCTGGCTGAGGCCACAGTTCCCTAAGTGGGCAGGTGGGGGAGGCAATGAGCCAAAGCAGCTGCTACGAAGGGCTGCTGTGACTGGTGGGCACCATTTCAGTCAAGCCACATTCCATTCTTCTGCCAGAACAGCACTGGGGCCAGGAGCCAGAAACCAGCAGTCAGGCAGGTTGGCATCGGGGTTAGAGTGATTTTCCAGCCCCACCCTGGGCATCAAGTGCAAGATTGGTTCCTATCCCAGGACCACAGATTTGGAGCCCAGAGGGGCCTTAGAGGGCCTTAAGTACAAATTCTCCATTTTTCAGATGGGGAAAGTGGGGTCCAAAGACATAAATGGACTCACCCAAACTCACATGGGTAAGAGAAGGTCTGCCAAAGAGAATGCTTTTACCTTGGTCTTGAGGGGCTTGGGATTTACCCACATACAGGGTAGGCACAGAGAATGGAGACATTTATGAATTGGCTCACCAAGGCATCTTCATTGAAGTGGAAAATGCCTTTCAGAGTGCCCAGAGAAAAGATACTTAATGTGGTCAGCAAACAAGGATTGTTCCCTATCTGTGGTCAGAGGGCCTTTGAATTAAGCTGAGCTACAATACATGCCCTGTTAACTCCAACCCCAGAGGCCAGGTCCACATGTGAAGTATGGAGGACCAAAGCTCTTCTGGAAAAACCAGGCAAAATACAAACAAATAAACAAAAATCCTCACCTTTCAAGCACATTATCCTGAGAGTTTACAACGAGTCTGTCTTCTGGGAAACAAATGCCTTGAAACTGAGTGGAAATGTAAACACAGGTGCACGTTAACTGCCTGGTTGTATCTGCCCAAGGAGACTTGGAATTCATAAGGGGTGAATCAGCCTTTGGGTTGTGGTGTATTGAGATAGTCAACAAGAGTCAAAGGTGATATAGGTTCTCAGGTGTTTTGCTGGATGGGATTTCAGAAGTCAGGTGGCTAAGCCACTTTCAGGAGACAGTGCAATGCAGAAGAAAGGATGCTGTACTTCGAGACAGAAGACCTGTGTTCAAACCCCAGCTCTGGGAGACCTTGGGCAAGTAATTGAACCTTTTTGGACCTTGATTACTCATCTGTGAAATGAGTGAGTCAAACACTTTACTGTTCTGGCTTAACTATGATCGAGGACATGTACGATAGGAAGAGAGAGAAGGTAGGCTGGCCTCGGAGGAGAGAAATGACAGGCAGACAGACCTGAAGCATGTTGGGTAGACCCTTGTGACAAACTTATGGGAGGATGTGGACAAAGGTCACAAGGGATGGGGAGGCTTGGAAGGGTCAAGAGCTGGGTCACTGAAGGGAACTCCCAAACTATTAAAATAATTGATTGGACCATGGATACCAAAGAGTTGTTTTCAGGGAATGTACAGAACTGGGCTTGGAGTCAGGAGCATTCTGTTCTGGACCTGGCTCTATGGAAAACTGACTGTATGATCAGTCTAGAGCAAACTGCTTCCACCACCCTGTGTTCTTCCTAGTCTATTAAATGAAGATCATAGAGCTACAGTCCAAGAGCTGGAAGGGACTTCAGCTGCCATATTGTCCCACCTAGGGATTAAAAAGAGCCCTCACTACTCCATCCTCTAAGACTTTACCTGAAGACCTCCAGTGAGGAGCAACAATGACCTCACTTTTGAATAGCTCTAATTGTTAGGAAGTTCCTCCCCACTCCCACATCAGGAAATTTGGCCTTTTACAACATCTACTCAATGCTTTTATCTTGGCCATCTGAGGTCAAACAAAATCAGCTGAAACTTTTTCACATGATAGCCCATCAAACATCTTAAGACTGCTACTATGGCCTTACGTCTTAATATTATGTGTTCAAGAAGTCTCCTCCAAATCATCTTTGCCCTACCTTCTTATCTTAGCAGGATTGGAATAAGGAAAGCACAAAGTTGTAAAATTTGGCAAATATATATATATATATATATATATATAAACATAAATGTCTACTATAACACACATATACACATATCAATGTGGTATTGTGAATAGAGAACAGAGAGATGGCATCAGTCAGGAAGACCTGGGTTCCATTCTTGCCTTTGATATATATAGGCTATATGGCATGTCCTCCCAGTGCCCCAGAGAATTCTCTAAGACCAAAGGTTTTGGATAAGGTGCCAATTTGCATGGCAGAGGGCATTTCCTCACTGGGAACCACAGGTTCAGTAAAACAAAACAAAACAAACCTCCCCAAACATTATTATTGAAGTACTGTGGCATTGCTACTGCTCTGTCCCCTGACTCTAGATTCCTACAGGCTGCCTATTCCCACATCCATCATCAGTATATTCTATCTTCCTCTGGACTCCACCATACCCCCACACTATGCCTGCCTGCTGTCAGAAGTGATTTAGCCCTGCCTGGTCCTGGGGCTGAACAACTGAGCACACCCTTGAGAGCCACTCTGCCCATCTCATTCCCTCCCCCTTCCCCCCAGCCCCAGTAAGTTCTCTGGGTCATTGCCCATTTATCAGCAGCATCTGCGTATTGGGGAAGACTGAGCCTCTCCCCTCCCCTCCCCCCCAATAATACAACATCAATGCACCCTCTTCCCAGAAGATCATTATGTGTTGACTGGGGGAGCTGTGGGGTCACTGGTACTTTCAAGCTGTCTTTGTATTTGACACCTGGCTTGGCTTATTGATTCTCTGGATTCACTCCTTCATTTAAGCACTTGTTTATTTCCCAGTCTTTGCTCATCATGGTGGGAAGCAGGAGAGATATAGGACTCACAGTCCAGTTAGGGAGACAAGCCTAACACCAGGAACAGCTGCCAGAAACACATAATCTGTTGTAAATGTGTTGGGGTTAAAACCATGTGCTGTGAGGGCCCAGAGAAGCAGGAGAGCCACGAGGATTGGAGAAATCAAGGGAAGACTCTTCAGGGAGGAGGCAGGATTTGGGCTGGGCCTTGAACTGTTTATAGGATCCAACAAGGCTTGGGGGAGGGGGATGGAAAGTATTCTAGGGAGTGTGAATTACAACAGCAAAGTCTCAAAGATACCTTTGATGAATGATGTAATGCATACACATCCCTAAAGAAATAAGGTGACAGATGGAGAACAGGGCTGGTCTTGGTATCAGGAAGACATGAATTCAAATCTCACCTCAGACACCTGTTATCTATGTGACCATCAGTAAGTCACTTAAATTGTCAGAGCCTCATCTGGAACATGAGAGTACAAATAATTGTGGTAATTACATAACAGGAGTGTCGTGAGGATCAAACTCTAGGACTAGGTTGTGATTTGCTTAATACATGGACCTCTCATGTGAGGAAGTTTCTCTACTAATGAAGAACCTTCTCTGCAATGTAGAGGCTTAGAGGAGAGTAGCTATGCCACTCGCTAAGAGAGAAAGTGGTCAGGAGACTGAGCAGAGCAAGAAATGAATATGACACATAACAGGGAGCTCTAAAAAGGGTGGTAGTGGGATTGAAGGGCATGGGGGATAATATTGGAGTCAGGAAAGGCAGAAGCATGGCTGGGAGGGGAATGAAGGCTGGCCAGCCTGGACTCCTCCTCAATATGGAAGCTCTGGGAGGAATTCACCAATGGGAGAAGGGGACAGATGACAGAGGGATGGCTGGGGTTTGACTGCAGATGAGGTGTGGTGTTGGAGTCTGGAAAGTTAGAAGAATGGGTTTGCCTTGGGCACAGAGAGGTTGACTGACTTGCCAAGAGGCACACAACCAATATTTGCCAGTTGTGGGTCTCACTGGCTGGGAGGCCAGCCTGCTTCCCACAGAGCCAACATTGTCCATTGTCTCTGACTCAAGCTTTGTTGACTTTTACCAATGTCCCGATTTACACTGTTGAAGTCATAGTATATGGTGTTCTCCTGATTCAATTTTCTTTCCTTTCCATCAGTCTGGATGAGTCTCCCATATTTCCCTAAATTCTCCATATTCACAGACCCCTATAGTACAGTTCTATTTCACTATACTCCATAACTTGTTCTGCCCTTCCCCCATCATTGGGTACATACTTTGTCTTCAGCTTTTTTCTTACCAAAAATAGTGCTGCTTTGAGTATTTGTGTACATATTCTTCCCCTTTCTTTCCTCAGTGTAAGCTGGCCTTAGAGCCAGGCAGATTCGATTTCAAGTTCAACCTTTTCCACACACTGAAGCTTTTTTGAGGGGGATGGGGAAGGAAAAAAATAAGATCATTTAAAATATGTTAGGCATTGTGCTAAGTGTGCATGTATGTTTTAAACAAACATTATCTCATTTGATCATCACAACAACTTTGGGAGGTAAGTGCTATTATTGGCCCCATTTTACAGTTGAGGAAACTGAGGTAGAGAGAGCAAATGATTTGTTTAGGATCACAGAGCCAGGAAGTGTCTGAGTCATGAACTATGGCAATGGTTAAAAGAAAGTACTGATCTATTTTGAATTCACTTTTTTTTTTTTGTGGGGCAATGAGGGTTAAGTGACTTCCCTAGTGTGTCAAGATAATGGAATGTGGTAGATGAGGGGATTTAGCAGATACTCAGAGGCCCACCTGGAGATTGATCTAAACTGATTGAATTGGGTGAGAGCAACTGACTGCTGACTGGCTAACTTCCAGTTAACTGGATTTTAAGTACATCTGGCTGGTACTTAAGAGGGTATTGTTCTCAGAAGCTAAAAACTTTGAACTTTACATCGAGACCACCTTTGGGTCCAGTGAACCAATGAATTTGAATGATGCTAGCCAATCAGTTTGAAGAAATTCCCATTTCTGGAAGGAGGACATGAAGGAGGAAGTGAACTCTGGTGGGGAATTTCCTCCTCTTTGGCTGGAGAGATCGATGTGGTGGCAGGACTTCACATGGGAGTTTAGGAAGACTAGCATTTCCATGCTCTAAGAAATCTGTTCTTAATCTTTCTCTCTTTACCATCTTACATCTTTTAATAAACCCTTTAAAGCCTAAACTCTTGGTGATTTTATCAGTGATTTTAGCCAGTTTCCCCCCAAAACTGGGGGGGACAGGTTAGAACCCACATTTAGATTTTTAAACAATACACTAGAGTCACCCAGCTTGTAAGTGTCAAGTGTCTGAGACTGGCTTTGAACTCAGGTACTCCTCTGTTTAGAATTTTATTTTTCAAAATATATGTAAAAACAAATTTTGACATCAATTTTTTACAACTTTATGTTCCAACTTCTCTTCCTCCCTCCCTTCCCACCCCCCATCCTCAAGAACTCAAGCAATTCAATATAAGTAATACATGAGTAGTCATGGAAAACATCCCCACATTAGCTAGGTTGTGAGAGAAAACAGATACAAACCAAAACTTCAGATTAAGGAATTGTAAAAAACAAAAAAGTGTTTTCAAATACCATCAGTTATTTCTAAATTTTTTTATCTTTTAAAATTTCTTTGATATGTTTTGATATATTTCTTTTTATATTTTGGTCTTTTATTTTTATTGATAATTCTCCTTGTTTTGTTTTAATTTAGCTATGCATTAAAAATACATTCTTCCTCATCAGTTACCCTTTAAATTAACCAAGGTGTGGCCCCTCAAATATGATGTTCTAGTTCCTCACAGTGAATAGGTCAGCTCTAAGCTGTATAGTCCCAAAGTGAATGCAAAGCATGACACATCTACGAAGAATAGAAACATATGTATGTATGTACATGTGTGTACATATGTGTATATACACAAATAATATTTGTCCTTTTATCTTTTAGGGGACCCACTTCTGTGACTGTATCTGTGGCTCTCTACTCTGAATCTCCATGTTGGATTTCCCACTGTTTAAGTAAATGAGGAGTCAGGGTGATCTTTCTGCCATATTCTTCTAAATCTACACCTGAAGATCTTTGATTATTTCTATTGGTTGAGGGGCTAAGAAGAGGGTAGAACAAGTTTGTGGGGACCTTGAAACTTTTATCCTTCATAGCAGACACATGAAGATGGTCACTTTATATGGTTTTGAAAATGTTTATAATTGCACATATCCATGAAGGTAGAAGGCCATCCAATTTAAGGCTTCTTAAGGAAAGCAGTAAGTAAGGAACAGTGTTCATGGAATAACAGACTGAAAACTGAAAGGCACCTTAGAGACAACTGAGTTCAAATCCTTCATTTAACAGATGAGAAACTGAGGCCAAGATAGGGTAGATAACTTGCCCAGTGTTACACTGTCACTAAATGTCTGAGGCAGGATTTGAATCCTTATCTATGCATATGTGTGTTGATGTATGTCTGCGTATTCTGTGATTGTTCCTTCTTAATAACTGTGGGCAAATTAGAGTGAATAAGACAGCCAAATATTTTGTTCATATGTGTATCTTTCAATTGCAAATATACATTTGTTATGTACCTACTATGCACCAGCCCCAGCTAAGTGTTGGGGATATAAAGAAAGGTAAAAGATAATCCTTTCCCTCAAGGAGCTTACAGTCTAATGGGAGGGAGAACATGTGAATAACTATGTACAAACAAGCTATATACAGAATAAATTGGAAATAATCAATAGAGGAAAGACATTAGAATTAAGAGGGATAAGGAAAGGTTTCCTATGGAAAGTGGAATTTTTAGCTAGGACTTGAAGTAAACCTGGAGGTGGAGATAAGGAGGGAGAGCATTCTAGACATGAGGGATAGTCAGTGAAAATGCCTGGAGTCAATCCATCAATACACTTTTACTAACTGTCTCCCATGTGCCAGGCATTGTGCTAAATTCCAGGGATACAAAAAGAAGCAAAAGACAATCTCTGCCCTCAAGGAGCTTGCAATCTAATGGGGGATAAAACAAGCAAACAAATATAGACAAAGTAAACTATATATGAGATAGGAAATAATCAATAGAGGGGAGGCACTAGAACTAAAGAGGGGATGGAGTTTGGAGATAGGATGTCTTGTTTGAGAAACAGCAAGGAGACCAGTGTCACTGGATTGAAGAGTTCTTGATTGGGTGTAAGGTGCAAGAAAACTGGAAATGTAGAGGAGGAAAAGAAAACAAGGGATATGCAAAAGTATACTTTTGTTGCGGAGATTTCAAGTAAAAGCAAAAATATTTGTATTCAATGTCACAACTGCATGTACATGTGTTTTGTTATCTTTTCTTGAGCCCCCTCCCCCCCGCCCACCATGTAAGGATATGCTTATGCAATTATATCACACACATTGTTTGATCAGAACACAAAGTTGACTTAACAGTCTCCAATTTAAGCTATACTTTTCCACCTAATAATAACAAGGATTATTATCACTGCAACATTTATATAGTATCTCAAGGTTCTCAAAGGGGTTTACATATCTCATCTCATTTGATCCTTACAACAATTTTGTATTCTAAGTGATATCATCCCATTTTACAGATGAGGAAACAAATTGAGAGAGGTTATCACAACTAGTAAATATCTAAGGCAGGATTTGAACTTGTGTCTTTTTGATTCCACACTCTGTGTTCTGTGTACTCTGCCAAGTTCTTTCCATAATGCAGAAGAACATCACTGATAGAACTTCAGAGTTGGAAGGGCCTCTGAAGCCATCTGGTACATGACTGCTTTGTGAATAGGTGACATGGTCTGGGAGTTGATTGGGCCCTTGCTTTGAATCCCACCTCATATATTTGCTAGTTGTATAGTCTTGGGCAGCTCATGTAACCTCTCTGTGCCTCAGTTTCCTCATATGTAAAGTGGAGATGATAAGAAGCATCCAACACCTTAGGGTATTATGAGGATAAAATGAGATATTTGTAAAGTGCTTTGCCACCCTTAATGCTAATTATTATTATTTGTTTGGGAGTTTTTTGTTCATTCGTTTGGTTTTTTTGCAGGGCAATGAGGGTTAAGTGACTTGCCCAGGGTCACACAGCTAGTAAGTGTCAAGTGTCTGAGGCCAGATTTGAACTCAGGTACTCCTAAATCCAGGGCCAGTGCTTTATCCACTGCACCATCTAGCTGCCCCTGCTAGCCATTATTATTAACAACAACAACAATAATAGTAATTGTTGTTGTGTTTGTCTTTTGTTCTCAAAGAGGACCATGACATCAGGGTGATGTCATGACTTGCACTGAATTGGATTGAAGTGAGGGAAGGCTGTGCAAGGTCACCAACCTCACTCTTTCCTCCAGAGCCATTTGGGTCCAGTGGTAAGATGTATATCAGGATGACTGGAGATGGCCCTGGATGTTTAAGGCAATTGGGGTTAAGTGACTTGCCCAGGGTCACACAGCTAGTAAGTGTCTGAGGCGAGATAATAATAATAATAATAAATAGGAGGTAGATAGATGAGGGCAATATGGTCTGCTACCAGAAGAACAAGTATGGGATTAGACAATATATGTAAATTGCTTTGTAAAGCTAATAATAGTAACAATAACACTAATTTAGTCATTTGAAGTCATATAAAATATTATTGTTGTTACTATTGCTGCAAAAGGCCCTGCCATCTTAACCAAACCTGCCAATGTTTGTCTTCCACTGGCCTGGCCTTCAAGAACTCTACAGAAGGAAATAAGAAATTAGATTGAGAAAGATTTATGACAAATTTTCAGGATGACAATGGCTTAGTTCCCATGCACATGTGTCTCCAATGCCTCTTTTCCCTGGGGGTATTCCCTACTCCCAGCTATTCCATCCTGTTTTTATGGGTCCTACAGATATGATTCAAAGCTCAGCTGAGCTCAGGAAATATTATTATATAGTATTACATATCATTACATAAGTAAGTACAAGAAGGATCAGTGATTCTGTCAATGTCAGCACAGGGAACTCCTGGTATTGGAACTCTCTTCACCATGTGGTACAGTGCACATAGTGCTGGACTTGTAATTCCAGGACCTGGGTTTCAATATCAGTTCTGTATTATTTCTGTGATTATTTAACTTTTCCAGGCCTCAGTTTTCTCATCAATAAAATGAGTGTTGGGCTAACTGGCCTCTAAGATACTTTCCAGCTCTAAGTCTATGATTCTTTGTTCCTCGGTGGTTAAGTGATTTGCCTAGAGTCTCACAACTAATAAATAACAGAGACATGATTTGAACCCTGGTATTCTTTACTCTGAGCTTAGTGCTCTAACCTCTATGCCCCATTGACTCCTAATTTATCTATCTTTAGTGGCCTGATAATGGGATACATTTTCTAATTTCACCCAGATGTCCAACTGGTTGAATTTATCAAGTACTATTCAAAAATTTTATTGGTATTTAAAAATTTCAGTTATGTCTAACTCTCTGTGAGCCTATTGGGTTTTTTTGGGCAAAGACACTGGAGCTGTTTGCCATTTCCTTCTCCAGCTCATTTTACACATGAGGAAACTGAGGCAAATAGGGTTAAATGACTTGCCCAGGATCACACAGCTAGTAAGTGTCTGGGGCCAGATTTCAACTCAGGAATGTCATCTTCCTGACTCCAGACTCAGCACTCTATCCATTACACCACCTAGCTGGCCTTTTTGATTGTATGCCACCACAATTTCTAAACCTATCCTTCTTTTCTCCTCCTCAGAAAACTATCCTTTAGAATAAAAAACAAAATAGGAAAGGGAAAATAAAAACAATTCAGCAAAACTAACCAACATATCATTTGAGGCAGATCCTAGGTAGCATAGTGGATAGAGTTCTGGGCTTAGAGTCAGGAAGACCTAAGTTCAAATCCTGCCTTAGACATATACTAGCTGTGTGACCCTGTACAAGTCATTTGAACTCTCCAAGGCTCAGTTTCTTCATCTGTAAAATGATGATAACAATAACAGCATCAGTCTCCTGGAGGTTATTGTGATGATCAAATGAGACATAGAAAGTCCTTTGCAAACCTTGAAGTGCTATCCAAATACTAGCTCTCATTGTCAGTCTCTTCACCATCATCTGTGTTATTCCACACCCATGGCCTGCCACCTCTGCCAAGAAGGGAGGGAACTGAATTTTGCCATCTCTCCCTTGGGGGCAAATTTGGTCATTATAATCACTCAACTCAATAAACATTTATTAAACATTTCCTATATGCAGAACCCTGGGTATCCAGGATAGCCATGCCCAGTGATTCCCTTTACTCACATTCCTTGTTAGTACAGCAATGGGATACTATCCTTTTTATTCATTTCTTCAAGAGCTTTTATTTATGGCTCATAATGGGGAGCAGGAATGGGGGTGGGAGGAAGATGACATCTGGGGGCTCCCTGCTAATGCAGAATTAAAGTGCTAACAGCATGCTCTATCATGGGGCATTGCATGGCTTCCCCAGAGTAATAGATTGTAGCACTTTCAAAGGGAATCAAGGGAATTAAAGGCATTGGGGCACTCAAAACAGGGCAAGTAGAATTGGCCAATAAAGCAAAGAGCAGTGTTGATTCGAGGCGTGTCCTTCCTTCTCCATCTCTCCTATGAATTTTACCTGAGGCAGAATTTAATCCAGAGTGCAAATTTCTTATGTAAAATCATTTCCAATTTTCTAGGTGATGTACACAGGATCTTAATAGCCCGAGAGTCTGGGTGTGGCACTTGAGCTGCATAAATGGTTAATGAGATTGAAGTCTCTCAGGGAATGGAATTCCATCTGGCTCCTTTTATTTATTATTTTTTTCCAAGGGAAATCAATGAGGGCTGTGGCTTGTTCATTGTTCTCTTAGTTTCTGAAGACTGAACCTAAGTGTTTTCAGACAGTAACAGAGAATTGCGAACTTGGATATTAGATATTTTATCTTAGAATCATGAATTTAGACTTGCAAGTGACCTTAGAAGTCATCTAGTTCAGGTCCCTCATTTTACAGGGAAGGAAACCGAGGACCAGAAAGGTGAAATAACTTGGCCATGGTTACATTGATAACCTGGCTTGAGTCAGGGTTGGGTTCAAACTCAGATCCTCTGACTCAGTTTCTGCTGACCAGGATTCCACAGTCTGGGGGGCTCTTATTTTTTTATTTATTTTTTTTTTAGCGAGGCAATTGGGGTTAAGTGACTTGCCCAGGGTCACACAGCTAGTAAGTGTTAAGTGTCTGAGGCCGGATTTGAACTCAGGTACTCCTGACTCCAGGGCCGGTGCTCTATCCACTTCGCCATCTAGCTGCCCCTGGGGGGCTCTTATTAACCAGTCAAATCAACAAGCATCTATTATGTATTTACTACATGACAGGCACTCTGTTAGGTGTTGGAGTTGCAAAGACAAAAGGGAAACAATTCTTTCCCTGAAGGAACTTCTAGTCTAGCTGGGGAAGACAAAGTGCGATCTGAAGCCACCATCTTCAGACTTGGCTGATCCTTCTTTGTTTTGCTGTACTTCTCCTATTTGTTATCAGGAAGGGCTTCTTCTTGAGAGGGGAATTGGTGGGTAGTGATATAGGATAGAGACTGGATAAGACCTATTTGATTTTATTGGTATAGGGAATGGCTGGTTGATGTAACTTCCCTTCCCAATGCTGGTTGGCACTTTCCCAATTTGAAATCTGCAATTGAGTCTTTGAAAGTTGATTAAATTACAGAGAGGCTAAGTGGCTTGCCCAGAGTCACCTAGCTAGTATGTATCCGAGGCAGAATTTGAGCCCAGAATTGTTTGTCTTCAAGGCCAACTGTCCATCCACTCTATGCTAAAGAGATGAAACCGGCATTTATTAAGTACCTACTATGTGCCACACTCTTAGAAAAAACATTTTGGGGCAGCTAGGTGGTGCAGTGGATAGAGTACCAGCCCTGGATTCAGGAGGACCTGAGTTCAAATCCAGCCTCAGACACTTGATACTTACTAGCTGTGTGACCCTGGGCAAGTCACTTAACCCCAATTGCCTCACAAAAAAAAAAAAAGAAAGAAAAACATTTTCCACTTTCCAGGAGCTTGTATTCTTGTCACTCTTCAGTTGTTTTCAGTTATGTTTGACTCATTGTGACCTCATTTGGGGTTTTTTTGGAAAGGTACCGGAGTGGTTTGCCATTTCCTTCTCTGGTGAATTAAGACAAATGGAGGTTATGTGACATGCCCAGGGCCACACAGCTACAGAATGTTTGAGGGTGGATTTAAACTCAGATTTTTCTGACTCCAGGCTCAGTGCTCTATCTACCATGCCACTAACTGCCCTCAGCTTGTCTTCTACTAGATGTGAAACAAGTATATAGATAAGTAAATAATCATAATAATAGCTAGCATTTATACCACATGAAGATTTTCAAAGAACTTCATGTACATGATTTCATTTGACTCTCCCAAAACCTTATTATGTAAATACTATTATTACTCCCATTTTAGTAGGCCTCCACTAGTAGTGGACAACCATGGATCAGTGCCTTGAAGAGCCACAGCCCACAGTGTGGCTGTGCAGTCTGATACTGGAGCCACAGCTCCTGAGTGACTTAAAATTGGTAACTGCTGTATCCCGTGTTGTATCTCCCCCTTGAGGAGTAGCTGGAGTGTCCTCTCCAGGGCGCTGGCCTGGGCAGATCAATTGGAAAACAAGCTGTTGCCCATGCAGCAGGTTTTCCATCTCCACAACATTGGTGGATCCGAAGGAGAGGCAGAGCCAATACAGTTTGGCACCAGTGCCACCGCAGGAGTTGCCAGAGGGATGTGATGTCCAACATCCAACTGCCTAAGGGACTCTGACTCCTGATTTTTCCTCAGGTTAACTCCAGAAGCCTTTTCCATATATGGGTATAGCTGCAAGGTGGCGGAGGTTTCAAATCAGGGTTTCCTTCCCCTAGGCAGCTTGCCTGCTAAGGCTGATGAGCCCCACCTGCCTAAAGCGACTGGTTTTAAGGCACCAGTGACACGCCTTCACCCCTTCTCCTGTTAGTGGAAACAGTTCCACCACGAGAAGGCCAGAGTTGGGCTTCAGTTGTCAGAGGCAATTTGAGATGCACACTACGGGAACATTTTAGAGAGAGTGGGAGCTTATGCCCACTCCCACCCCGGCATGACAAACCTTTGGAAGCTCTCCCATTTTACAGATGAGTAAATAGCCTGAGAGAGGTTAAATGATTTGCCCAGGGTGTGGGTAACTAAGGAATAGTTAACATTTATGTAGAGGGTTGTTGGCTTTTTTTTTTTCCTTTTCAGGGCAATGAGGGTTAAGTGACTTGCCCAGGGTCACATAGCTAGTAAGTGTTAAGTGTCTGAGGCCAGATCTGAATTCAGGTCCTCCTGAATCCAGGGACAGTGCTTAATCCACTGTGCCAACTAGCTACCCCCTACATAGAGTTTTAAGGTTTGAAAAAACACTTTACATATATTATCTCATTACATATACACACTATGGATGTATGTATGTGCATATGTACAAATACACACACAGACACACAGTAAATGCAAAGGTGTTTTTTGTTGTTTTTTTTTTTTGGTGGGGAGAGAAAATGCTTATAATTGGGGGATTCAGGAAAGGCCTTTTGTTGAAGGTGGAATTTGAGCTAAGTTTTGTATAGAGTGGGAGATTCCAAGAGGCAGAAGTGAGAAGGGACTGCATTTCAGCTTATGCAAAGGCATCAAAAGAAGGAGATTGGATGTTGTATGTGAAGAACAGGAAACAGGCCCCTTTGACCAAAAGCTAGAGTGGTGCGCAGCAGCCATGTGGAATAATGCTGCAAAGGTACATTGGAACCAGTTTATGAAGTGTTTTAAATGACAAACCAAGTTCCATGCTCTTTTCACTCAACATCACTAACCATTATAACAGTCTTCTCCCTAGACATTACAATTCATGCAGTAATGCATCATGAAGACATGTTTTTTATTGCTATCTTAGGCTGCTATATAATTCTTGTATTGACATCTCATTGTGTTTGTTTTTTCTCTTCGAGTATTGCCCTTCTCAGGGGCAGAGACTTTGGTCTTATAAGTTTTATGTCTCATTCTTTGTGTCCCTTTCACGGTGCCTGTTGCAATGCCTTGTTAACCTAGTAGGTGCTTGGCATAAATTTGATCATTTGAGAGAATTGGATTAAACTGAGGAGCTGGAAATATTTAATAACTTATTTTGCTCTTCCAATCATTGACCCTCTCAAGTACTAGTAAACTTGGTGGATATTGTCAGCATCCTTTAGGTTATGTATACTAAATTCTTTAAGTCTATGTCTAGAAAAAGTTTAATGAAGCTTTTACTACTAAAATTGTTTTAATATTCAAGATACTTTCTTATTCTGACAATTCAGAATCCAGACAATTTTTGCTCCAAAGCTATGATTTAGAGGCAGTACCTAGATTTTTGAAGGGGATAAGTTTGTTAAAGCATGTTATATAAGATGTAGTAGCATCAGCAATAGTAGGATGTTCTTTTATTGATTAGTGTCCAAATAGATGAATGGCTACATACCACCAAATTTGTGGAATCACGGCATTTCAGAGTTAGAAGCAACAGAATCACAGATTTTTAGATTCGTAAAGAACCTCAATGACAATCTAGTGCACTCTGTGCCTGAAAAAATATTCCCTCTATGACATATGCAACAGTGATCCAGCTTTTGCTGAAAAGCCCTATTGATCAGGAACACACCATATTTCAAGACAGCTTCTTCCTCCTTTGAATGACTTCAATTGTAGGGGAAATTTTCCTGATACAAAACTTCATTTGGCCCCTAATTTCCATTCATGACTCCTACTTCTGCTCTTTTGATCCAAACAGAACAAGTCTGATTCCTCTTCTATATGACACCCCTTCAAGCTCCCAAAGTCAGCTATCATGTCCCTTAGAGTCTTCTTTTCCCTAGACTAACCATTCCCACTTCCTTCAATTAATTTGTGCATGACATGAACTCAAGACCCTCTTCCATCCTGATGAACTTTTTCTGGATCCTCTCCAGTTCCCTCCAATTTGCCACTGTCCTTCCCAAAAGGTGAGGGCCTTTGTTACTATTGTTCAGTCCTTTCAGTAATGTCTGACTCTTTGTGACTACATTTGGGGTTTTCTTTGCAAAGATATTAAAGTGCCTTTCCATTTGCTTTTCCACTTGTGAGAAGAGAAACTGAGGCAAACAGGGTTAAGTGGCTTGTCCAGGATAACACAGCTAGTGTCTGAAGTCAGATTTGAACTCAGGTCTTCCTGCCTCCAGGCATTTAACAGGACAATTGTACAATTCTCTGAATGTAGTTTGATCAGGGCAGAAGAGAGTGACATTATCATCTCCTTATTCCTGAAAGCAGTGGCCCTCTCAATATAGCCCAGAGTCACATTACTTTTCTTGGTTGCCAGATCACACTTTTGTTCATCTTCCTATTCCATGTGGTAATCTTTGCAGTATTACAAACACATGGTTTCCCAGACTTTTCTTAAGTATTGCTAGTGATGGAGAACTCATTACCTTAGACCCTTAAGTCACTTTATAACTCTAAGGCACTGTTATGATTGCTACTTAGCCAGGCATTTTTGAACAGTTCTAATTGTTAGAAATTTTAAAATATTGAACTAAAATCTGCCTTCATGTAACTTTAGTAAATAATTCTGAGTTCTAGCTACTCCTTTTCCCCTATTCTAGGCTTTCACATTTGCATTCCTTTCCTTAACCCTTTTTCATATGACATGATTTCAAAGTCATCATCCTTGTTGCCCTTCTCTGTAGGTTCTCCAGCTTTCTAATCTTTTTTATGATGTGGCACTGCAATCTTAACACAACAAAAACCTCAGATATGATCTGACCAAGATAGAAAGAAGCAAAAATAATCACCTGTCTCATTGTAGGCTTCATGTCTCTATTAGTACCATATCAGATTTTTTTCCATAGGCACATCACAAAATAATTTGTTAATATGTCAAGAACCTGTGATTTTGCCAGTGTGGGAACTCCCTCTATTGATACAGATATCAACTGGTATATAGCTTAGTACATAAGTTTTAGAGAATTGTCTGAGGCATGGGGAGGTCAAATGATTTGCAGAAGGTTACATAATGAGTAAGTTATAGAGGCAAGATATAAACCTAGATCTTCCTGACCTTAAGTCCAACACCATATCGAACATTGCTTATAGTATAATATGGTGGGCAACTTGGTGGCATAGAGGATAGAGCACTGACTCTGGAGTA
The DNA here is from genome assembly GCF_019393635.1 of Dromiciops gliroides. Lineage (NCBI taxonomy): Eukaryota > Metazoa > Chordata > Mammalia > Microbiotheria > Microbiotheriidae > Dromiciops > Dromiciops gliroides. The sequence goes on from NC_057862.1 coordinate 683,451,540, forward strand.
AGGAAGACCTGGGGGCAGTCACTGAATAAAGAACTGTCCCTGGTGTCAGGAGGATGTGAGTTCAAATCCTGCCTCCAACAGTTGACACTTACAAGATGTGTGGCCCAGGGCAAGTCACTTAATCCTGATTGCCTCAAATTTTCAGGGCCATCTCCAGTTATCCTGATGTATATCTTGCCACTGGACCCAGAAGGCTCTGGAGGAAAGAGTGAGGCTGGTGACTTTGCACAGTCCTCCCTCACTTAAATCCAATTCACTGAAAGTCATGACATTGTCTCCCAATGTCATGGTCCTCTTTGACAATGGAAGACAAACAACAACAAGAAAGACCTGAGTTCAAATCCAGCCTCAGACACCTACTAGCTGTGTGAACCTGGGCAAGGTATTTAATCCTGTTTTTCTTAGTTTTCTCATCTGTACAATGATCTGGAGATAGCACTATTGTGCTATAAGAAATGGTGAACAGGATGCCTTTAGAAAAACTTGGAAAGACTTACAGGAACTGATGCAAAGTGAAGTGAGCTGAGCCAGGTGAAATATACACATCAACAGCAATATTGTAGGATGATCAACTGTGAGTGACTTAGCTATTCTTAGCAACACAATGTTCTAAGATAATGCCAAGGACTTGTGAAAAATACTATCCACTTCCAGGGAAAGAACTATAGGAATGTGAATGCAAATTGAAGCATAGTGCTTTAATTTATATTTTTTATTTTATATTTACATTTTTAATTTATATTTTTTGGGTCTGTTTTTTTTCCTCTCACAATATGACTAATATTGAAATGTATTTTACATGGCTGAACATGTACAACCTATATCATATTGCTTGCCTTCTCATTGAGGTAGAGAGAAATAAAATTTGAAACTCAAAATAAAAAAAGCACCCCTTCGCATTATTCAAAATTATAAAGGAAATAAATCCAGAAGTGAAATTTGGAAAATAAAATCACTGGGTAAAACAAGTTAAACTGATTTCTACATTAGTTTTCTTTGGTGGGGTATTAGCCTGTCTTTGCAAATGCACATCTAAGTGTTTTTTGCACATTAAATGCCAGTTACTAACATCATACTTTTCCTTCTCAGTCATTTAAATATGGCTAATGGGTCATTTGGGACTTACACGAAGTGGGGAAAGAAAGCCTATCAATCCATTTTTGAGGCAAAGATTTGGTAAATCAAAGCATGGATGGCTGCCAGAGCATCTGAGCTGCTAGCCTGTGGTGTCTATTGAGGTGCATCCATCACTATTCCCTAGCCATGCAAACATCCATGGGAGTGTCTTTGTGTTGTAAATGCTAACCTATCACTGGAGCAGCACAGGCCGCAGCAGTCTCGCAACACCCTTAGTCACGATCAGTGGTGCTGAAGGGACAGCGCCTCAAGACTAGAAAAGCAAAGATCTAGCTTCTCATCTCTGCTGCTGATTGTATGACAAGTCACAAGACCTCTCTAGGTCTCAATTTCACCACAGGTGAAGTGGTGGTGGTGGTGGTGGTGGTGCAGAGAGTAGTCAGATATCCCCAAAGGGGTGTCTGCAAGATATAGTGAGATAATGGCTGTGAAAATGCTTTGAGGTGGTTTTTTTTGGGGGAAATAGTACTATTTGTACTATTACTAATGATGATGATGCAAAGAAATAAGAAGATAATAGTGGTGATAATAATAATAGGGTCACAGAATCATAGATTTTGTCTGAAAGGGGCCTCAGTAGTGGTCTAGTTCAATCTCCTTATATTGGAGATGTTGAGGTCCAGGGAATCAGTCATTTGTAGATCACCTTAAAGTTTACAAATTGCCTTACAAAACTGTTTCTTTTTCCTATGTGTTTTGTCTCTATCATTAGAATGGAATATGCTTGAAGGAAGACTATGTCTTAGGTTTCATTTTAGTATCACAAGTATTTAGCACAGTGACTGACACGTAATAAGCCATTCCAGTCTGATCATTTAGTCAGTTGACAATAATTCATTGAGTGTTACTATGTGGTAGGCACTGTGATCAGGGGTGGGGGTACAAAGAAAGGTAAAAAGAGAGGGAGAGAATATGCAAAAAACAGATATGAACAAACAAGATGCAGACAGGATCAATTGGACATAATCTCACTGGTCTGATGCAGTGTATCACTCAAAGCCTGAGGGTTCAGATAATCAATGCCTTTAATAAAAACATATTCAATGACCTCCAGGTAAAAGAAATACATAACATAGATAAAGAAGTTTACCAAAAGTAAAAGCAGCTAAAAGCCTCTGGCAAAAAGATAAAAGCAGTCATAAAGGAAGTTCCCAGAGGGCTCAGAAATTCTCCACTAGTCTTAAAACTGTCTATATCCTTCTTGCCCAAAGAGCCCACAGATGGGTTCTAGAGTAATCCACCTGGGGGAAAAATTAACTCAAACTTCCCTGGATCTTCTCTACCAAGTCTTGATTTAAAGCAGACCCAGCTGGTGGTATGAATGTTTTGGGGTCACTTCAAGCCAACCCACTTCCACTAACATCTTGGTCTATGACATATAAGTACTTAATACATTTTTCCCCATGCATTCATCCTCACAGCAACTCAGAGTTGTAGGTGGCATAGAAGTGTAGTGTAGAAAGGTTACTAGAGATATTGATTTCATTTCAAATCTTGATACTTCTGTTACATGGGGCAAGTCATTTTTACCTCTCCTTAGTCTTAATTTCCTGATCTGTAAGATGGGGATACAATGCAATACTATATTTCCTGTAGTACTTATCTCACAGGGTTGTGATGGGGGTCAAATGAGATCACATATAAATAATTTCAAACTTTAAAGTGCTATATAATTAAAATGTTAATAGTGGGGCAGCTAGGTGGTGCAGTGGATAGAGCACCGGCCTTGGAGTCAGAAGGACCTGGGTTCAAATTCGGCCTCAGACACTTAACACACACTAGCTGTGTGACCCTGGGCAAGTCACTTAACCCCAATTGCCTCACTTAAAAAAATGTTAATAGTAATAACAATGACTACTACTACTGCTATCGCTACTACTGCCACTACTATTACCACTATCACCAACACTACAATAGCTACTACTACCACTACTACCACCACCACTACCACTACTACCAAATAATGGATGAGAAAACTGAGGTCAGATGACATCAATTAAGTGCTGGAGACATGGTTCAATCCAGGTCTTTCCTACTTCCAAATCTTATGCTCTTCCCACTAAAATATGGTGTTTACCATCGTTATTACCAGAGGGAAGGCTCCTTTCATACCACTCTTCCTAACAATGGTCTATACCAGTGGTTTCCAAACTTCCTGATCTCAGTTATACTTTACCCCCTTATAGATTATTGAGGACATGAGCTATAAATCAAACCCAGTCTCACAGAGCTACAACTATAGAACACTGGAGTTGGGAATTCAGAGGTCATGTAATCCAGACTATGCCTGCTTTTTGCTTCCAGCCTTCTGTTCCATACTGCCTTCCTAATCCTACTAGCCTAGTCTTTGAAAATCCAGTGTCACCTTCATGCTACAGTGAGGTTCTTGAGTGAACAAAACCTGTTAAAGGGGCTTTTTTCCTACTGTTAATTAACCAAAAAAAACCGAATCAGCATTTTCCTGACATGGTGCTAAGTACAAGAGATCTGTCTCTTCTTCCCCTTTCCTTCCTCTCCATCCATGCATCTTTTTTCTTTCTTTATTCCCTTTCCCTTTTCAATTTACAACTCTGGCATCCCTCTCCCACCCACCCCCAACCCGACATGAGGACTATCCGAGCCGGTCACACTGGCAAATCTCTGCCTCCCAATTCAAACCCATTCAACCGACTGATAGCTGCATTACAGTTGGGGGATGAAGTGCCCAGTGCCATTCAGCCTTCCAGCAGGTCAAAATCTCAGGTAGGGCTGCATTGCCACATTTAGAAGCTCATTTAATTTCTACCTTCAATCACCCCAGTTACTGGGCATGCCCAGTTGTCTTGCCTCAGCCACATTTGAATTTCAGCATGCAGACTGCATCCTTTCAGGTTGGAGCAGCTGCAGAAAGGGAGAGGCAAGTGGCAGCAGGGACTGGAGCTAGTGCCTAGGGATGGGCAGAGGGTGGCAATAATGAAGTTATGGGAGGAGCACGATGAGAAGGGAGCATCTTGGGCACTCATCAGATTTTGTGTGTGTACCTTTCCAATAGGTAGGTGTTCATTGTTGGAAAACAACCCAACCCCACCCAACATCACCCCCTCATCCCCCACTCCTGCCCTCCTCATACACACCACAAAAGCAGACACAGGCAGGCTCTCCTGCCAATGCTAGGCAACCTTGGAGAGCGACACTGAAAGACAAGAAGGGAGTATGTGAGTGTTTGAAGGGAGACAGAGGCACCAGGATGCTGAAATTGTTTAAAGGGTGCACCAGAAATAGAGACTGCAGTTGTATCCTCTGGGAAGAGTTTGAAAATAACATACTCGCTGTGTCCTGTTCACTGGAGACTTTAAGCCTCTGTTGGAAAACCTGGCTCAATTCGATTTGGTTCAAGTCACATCGAGTACTTACTAGATACAAAGCTCTGTTAGAGGCACAGGGGATTCAAAGACAAAACAGTTCTTGTTCTCAAGGGGCTCAACATATCTACATGGAGGTTCATATAAACTTATTTGGGGGGGAGAGAGAAAAATAACAAGTGAGGGCACTAAGAAGGCTTTGATGAAGAGAAGGATTCTGAGAGGCAGAGATGAAGAACGAGAGAACCTTATGCCCAGGAGATGTCTTTTTTTTTTTTTTTTTTTGGTGAGGCAATTGGGGTTAAGTGACTTGCCTAGGGTCACACAGCTGGCGTCAAGTTGTCTGAGGTCGGATTTGAACTCAGGTCCTCCTGAATCCAGGGCCAGTGCTCTATCCACTGAGCCATCTAGCTGCCCCACAAGAGATGTCTTGTAGGATTTATCACAAAACAGTTACTCACTGATCACATGGAATAGGGTTTTTTGGAATAAAAAAAAATGTGCCTTTATCAAAAAGCTTCCCTCTTGGTGCCTTCTGCATACTGTGTTCTAGCAGCAGCCTGCTGGCATCATTTGTCCCTAATTCTGGAGTGGTGATGGGGTAGATCAATTGTTTATAATGGGTGCATCCTAAACTTAGGGCCTGGAGTCCTCAAATTGGCTGAGGACCAAATATGTGATTTGGGGCATCAATTATAATCCAGCCATCTCCTTGCTTGAAACATCTTCTGTTGGGTGCAAATATGTGATTTTGTGATGTTGGGCTTAAATCTAGACCCAGTATGACTGTGTGACTTTGGACAAGTCCCTTACTCCTTTGGTCCTTAATCTTGCCATCTGGTTAAGATAACTTCAGTGCTGAGAGTCAGTGATTCTAGGCTAAATAGAACAGTGGGGGTTGGGGTATAGTGTGGGAAGCTAACAGGTGTCCTCAGTGGGAAGTGCCGGGAGACTGGGTCTTTCAATCTCAGCTGAAGAGACCCCTGAATGGGAGTTGGGTGGGGCAGCAGGCTAGATAGGAGGGTTGAGATGCGAGTTTCGGGGCTCCTCCCTCTCCTCCCCGATACTTATTCTTTTCTCTCACTTGTAAGAGCTTCTCCCCTCCCCCCTCCCCTGGGTTCGTTGCCTACAACCTCCTCTGATCCATTTGCCAGTGGACCACTGGCCGCATCACTTCCGGATCTATGCACAGTCTTCAGCCGCTGGATAGCCCCCACCTCCCAACCAGCCCAGACCCGCCCCTCGCCCCATCCTCTCTTTCTCTCCCTCCTCGGGCTGCTGGGAATCGGTCACATCCTCCTTCCTCCTCCACCCCTTTGCCCCCTCCCCATTGCAGCGGCAGAATCCAATCTCCTGGACAGAACTTCACTGCCCGCCCCCCACCTTAAGGCCAGCCCAGCTCTCCAGAGCGTGGGAGAGGAAAGGAAAAAGAGAGGGTAGAGAAGGCAAGGGTCGGGGTAAGGGAGTGGGAATCCTTCCTTTCGGTAACACCTTGTATTCTGGAAAAAGCAGCAGCCGGCTGGCAGCCAGCGGATTTCCCTGTAGGGGAGACAGGGAGAGGGAAGGAGGAGGGAAAGAAAGAGAGAGGGAGAAAGAGAAGAAAAGAAAGGAGGGAAGGGTGGGAGGGATAGGGAGAGAGAAGGGGGAAAGGAGGGGAGGGCAGGAGAGAGAGAGAGAGAGAGAGAGAGAGAGAGAGAGAGAGAGAGAGAGAGAGAGAGAGAGAGAGAGAGAGAGAGAAGGAGGGAGGCAGGGAGACAGGGAGACAGAGAGAGAGCGAGCGCCACACACCCAGCTAGCCAGAGCTAGAGCAGAGCCACCCACAGCTAGCCGAGGCAAGGCTAGCTAGCGGTGCCCGAAGCCCCCGGCGGCGGCGGAGCCATGGCCGAAAGGAAAGGCTCGTCAGGGAAGCAGGGGGAGGATGAGGAGGTCCCGGCCTTTTTCAAAAACCTGGGCTCGGGCAGCCCCAAGCCCCGGCAGAAATTCTGCGGCATGTTCTGCCCGGTGGAGGGCTCGTCGGAGAACAAGACCATCGACTTCGACTCGCTGTCGGTGGGCCGGGGCTCGGGTCAGGTGGTGGCCCAGCAGCGGGACGTGGCCCACCTGGGCTCAGACGGGCAGCCCCCTTACTCCCGGCACGGCCCCGGCCGCCAGCCATCTGTTGAATCGTCCGGGAGGAAGGTGGAGATCCGGAGGGCCACGGGCAAGGAAGCCCTGCAGAACATCTACGACCAGGTGGGTATAGGGGAGGTGGGCCGGGGAGAGGCGCAGACTGGGGGGGTGGGTTACACAGAGACCACCCTTCCCACTGGAGAAGAGGCCGCCCACCCTGCAGGCTTCGGGAGGGGGTCTCCTGCTGCAGGCTGCTGCCCTTCCGGGAATCCAACTCCCCCTCCACACCCACGCCCACGCCCACATCCACACACCCCACTCCTGGCAGCCCCGAGGCTTTCTGCATGCAGGAGAGGAGAGGACAGGTTGCGCCCCAGAGATGCTGTATCTCCTCAGCGATGCCCCACCTTGGGGACGATGCCAAGGCTAGAGGGAAGTGGGAGTGGGGGCGCAGGCAGATGGCAACTTGCATCAGCATCCTTCGGAATGATTTCAATCCGATCCCACTTCTGGCCATAGTCATGGATGGCGGTTGTAGCAGAATGCCCCACCCTTTTTTTTTTTTTTTTTTTGGATGCAGATACTGGAAATGCAGCTGAGGTGGCATGGCATTGGAGATCTGGCTGCTTCCACACCACGCGGTTCCCTCTGGGTTACCATGTCAGCTCAGAGGGAGGGCGGGCGAGCAATCAGATAGTCTCCCACCAGGCAGCTCAGAGCCCTGACCCCCCTCTCTGGATTTCCCCCACCCCCCACTTCCTTCCATCTGTCCATATCTCCATCTGCCCCACCCAGAGTCCTCTAGCAGCTGTCACTCCAGCACCATGGTCAGCTACCCAATGGCCATTTTTTTCCCACTGGGAGACTTTCAAGAACCTCCTCCCCCACCCCCCAACTCCTATTTGCAGCTTTTTAAGAGGCAGGAAGGATGTGCATTCGGCCTAGGAAACTGAACAGCTTTTAGATAATTCAGGTGGTGAATAAAGTTCTGTTGAGTATCTTAACAGAGGCTGTCCGAGGACAATCCTGCAGAGCCCCTTTGGGAGGAGTGTTGTGGAGGGGGTGGGGCAGGAGTCATGAGATTAAGAAACCATTTTACCCAAGAGGATTCTCCAGTAGGGCAGAGCCCACAGTTCAGAATTTTCCATGTGTTGGGTTTAATGGGGGAAGTGAAGAGGGCTGATTTGTGGGCCATCCCATTCAGAAGACCCTTTGCCACGATTGTACCTGCCCAAAGTGGATAGTGCTTATTCTCAGTGATGTAGCTCTCACAAACCTAACGTTCGCTCCTCTGTAGGATGCTCACCTTTCTGAAGGCTCTCCTTGCCTCCTCCCCAGGCATTACACATGGGGAAATAGAATCACTGCTTGCCAATGTCTTTTAAATTGGATGTACCTTTGATAGAATGGAAAGTCATTCAACTAACTAGTGCCTATTGAGTCCCTCAGCCATGTGTCCCATGCTGTTCATCCTGTAGGGGATACAAAAGAAGCTCAAGGGGAAGTTCTTGTCCTCAGGGAGTACCCAGTCCCCCCTTGAACACTATAGGGAACCATGAGTCAGCTGAATTCCATAAGAATTTATTAAGCATGTACAATGTGTCAGACACTGTGCTAGATGCTGGGAATGAAAAGCCAAGTACAGTTCTGGATGGTAAGTGCAATGGGAGGATGACTCCATCTTCCTGATGTAATACATAGAGAGGTAGCCTAATGAGATGGATAGTTGGCCAGGCTAAAAAGGCCTGTGTTCAAGTCTAGCCTCTGACATATTATCAGTGAGACTGGGCAAAATACCTAACCTCTCACTACCCCACCAGCTCTCCAAGATTATAAGTACTGTAATAAGTGAGTTATTGATCAGGATCGGTGGAGGCAATTTCCACACTTGGAGTTCTCTAGGTGAAACCACAGGTCTGAACTCCCTCCCCCTCAAACAAACAAGAGACTGACATTACATAGCTCTTTATCACTAGTACCCTGTAGTGAGTATAGTCTTCTTGTCCCCCATCTTACAGAGATTCGGAGTGACTAAGTGAAATGACCTCATGTCACACAGCTAGTAAGTGTGAAAGGCATCATCACTGATGAGGAAGGGGGTCCACATGTGTAAAGGGCAATATTTCAAATACGGGCTAACAGCCCATATGCTCTTGCAGCCCTTTCGAAGCCAACACTGTTGATTACCAGAAGCACTTGTGTGAAAACTGCCCTGACTTTCAGAGAAGCTGGGAATGATTTCAAGATTTCAGGAATATCTTTGGAACACTCTGACTCCATAAAAGGGAGCAGAAACCTGAGACAATAATCTCAATTGTAGACTTAGGTCTTTTTAGTTCAGCAAGTGCCTCAATTACCTAGATATTTAGAGCAATGAGTGTGCGTGTGTTCAAGTGTGTGTGAGTGATTTTTGTCTTGCATTTCCCAGGTCTGCATTGTCCAGCTTGTTCCCATATCAGTAAGGACTGTTCCTACAATACTTGAGCATTCAGGACAAAGAGCCATTATGAGAAACCATGGATCAGCTTATTCAGTGCTCAATTGCTTTGTTTCTATGCAGGAGACAAAAAAGAAATTTGATATATCCATCCCCCTGAATGAATCGACAGATTTTTTCTACACACAAGCATTTATTAAGCAATTGCTGTGTACCAGGCACTCTATTAAGCACTGGGGCTATAGAGAAAAGCAAAAGCACTGTGCCTGCCCTGAATTAGCTTAAAGTATAATGAGATAAACAACATAAAAGCAACTATGTACATACAGATGAGAGACAAGACACAAAAATTCCCACTATTTTGACAATCGATTTGTTCCTGATTTCTTGTAGGTGCATGATCAGGTATTCATGGAATTGGAGAAGACCTTAGAAACAACTTGGTCCATTTCCCTTCACTTTATAGATGAAGAAACTGAGACCAAGAGAGGGAAAGTGACTTGTCCAAACTTATATTAGTCTTAGTGACTGTTAGGAATAGGACCCTGATCTCTTTATTCCAAGTACAATGCTCTTTCCACTGTAAATATAACTTCTCCTTTCAGGAACTCAGATATATATCTGAGATATATATATATATATATATATATATATATATATATATATATATATATATATATATATGACTTCAATAAGTCCCTGGGGAGGGAAGAGGAGACTTTTTTTGAAGTCTAATTTTTATTGATATCT